>NC_049219.1:8848691-9148691 GCF_013347855.1 Anguilla anguilla | reverse complement strand
TACAGTATATAGCTACTATACAACTGATGATCACAACCAGGAGTCATTTTTTTTATTCATGCGTTCACTCTCACTGTCTCCGTTCTCCGTTGTGAATGCACAAATGCCGCTAGATGGCAGTCCATTCCCACATCACAAAGCGCAATGCATTATTGTTATGCAGGGAGATCCCGATCACGCTACTCTATTTTCAAAGGGTGCAGAAGTTCTTGTCTGTACTGTCATTGTGGTTATTTGTCTTTAGAAACCTTTATGAAACTCTTACGTAACTCTTGTGTTGAGAGTTGTTGGACGTAATGGACATATTGTGCCCTCTTAAAATTTCATAAATATTAGCTGGAGCACAGATATACAGCTATTGTTATGAAGGGAGTGTGCTGTTCCCATAGCGGTCACACTAGCACGTTTCCTCAAATATCTGCATTTTTAAAAATCTGTTGCAGAGTTCAGAAACATCAGTGTGCATGGCAATGTCCTGTACAGAAGGTGACATCACCCACTGGATTATAAACAAGACTGTGTTTAGGTCCCCTGGATGAGCACCTTGGTCTTTAGCCAAGCAGTTAGTGGTGTGTGTGTGTGTGTGTGTGTGTGTGTGTGTGTGTGTGTGTGTGTGTGTGTGTGTGTGTGTGTGTGTGTGTGTGTGTGTGTGTGTGTGTGTGTGTGTGTGTGTGTGTGTGTGTGTGTGTGTGTGTGTGTGTGTGTGTGTGTGTGTGTGTGTGTGTGTGTGTGTGTGTTGTGTGTGTGTGTGTGTGTGTGTGTGTGTGTGTGTGTGTGTGTGTGTGTGTGTGTGTGTGTGTGTGTGTGTGTGTGTGTGTGTGTGTGTGTGTGTGTGTGTGTGTGTGTGTGTGTGTGTGTGTGTGTGTGTGTGTGTGTGTGTGTGTGTGTGTGTGTGTGTGTGTGTGTGTGTGTGTGTGTGTGTGTGTGTGTGTGTGTGTGTGTGTGTGTGTGTGTGTGTGTGTGTGTGTGTGTGTGTGTGTGTGTGGTGTGTGTGTGTGTGTGTGTGTGTGTGTGTGTGTGTGTGTGTGTGTGTGTGTGTGTGTGTGTGTGTGTGTGTGTGTGTGTGTGTGTGTGTGTGTGTGTGTGTGTGTGTGTGTGTGTGTGTGTGTGTGTGTGTGTGTGTGTGTGTGTGTGTGTGTAAAACAGCCATCTAAGGCCATTGTTTGAAACCTGCAGCTCGATTACTCCCCACTACATCATTACTGCTCGTATTTGTTTTGACATAGATCTGGTGAAACAGCATTTTTAACTGACATGAGGTGCAGCAAAGATATTTTTCAAGACAATTCCATTGCAAATGCAAACAGTATAGCTAGCAGCAATTAAAAAGGAATGAGGCACATATATTGCGTGCATCATTTTCATGATTGGAAAATCGTATTTGCAGTGGCCCAAACGTACTACTTTTCATTTATTTTTTTTTTTTTTACATTCGCCACATTGACTTGATATTTTAAGGGTGACACAATTTGTTAAGGGCAACAAGGACTAGAATCACTCTTTAACACAAAACAGTTCTACACCTGTCTCTCAACATTAGGAGTCATTTACAGGGCCCGGGACAAGAGGGACACTGCCAAAGAACACGCCCTTTAGCCGCGCTCTTCAGTTTCGGCGACTAGACACAAAATTAAGATCACTCGCTTTTATTCATTTCTCTTTATTCACACGCAAAGTTTTAGATTCTACATTGTACAGTTGCCTTTGGGTTTTTCCACCACAGAAAACACAAGCAGTCTCTGCCCTGTTGATGGTTCTTGCTGCGTTCCTTTTAATGAGAACCAGCTGCTGTCCTTACGTCAGTTCATTGATAGTTCATGGGAAACTAGGAGATCTCAAGTACTTGTGTTTGAATTAATAGAAAGTACCAAAAAAAAAAAGGTTAAGATATCTATGTACGTTTGTTAAATACAAGAATAATATTTATTTTTCATGACATAGAAATAAGAATAGTTTTGTGGAAATCCGAAAGATGCTATTTTATCATGTAAAAGCATGTAACAACATACATTGTCAGTTGCATGAACTTAGATCGCAGCGATCAGAAACTGTACATTTCTCTCAAACGATAATTATTGCAATGGTTTTTAGAATATTGTCAAATAGGTTCAAGTTTTTCTGTGCCATGAATTATTTTGGCAAAACGGTTCGATTTTTAGATAGATGACACATTTCAAGATTTTGTTTTACACATTATGAAAACTGTTGACTTGTTTAAACGCTAGACAAAAACATTCAGAGCTGAAGTAAATAAACAGCTTACAATTACAGACTTAAAATTGCCTATTTTGATTAATATTATTTCTATATCATGTTACATTGGTATAGTGTGTATGTGTTTTACTCCTTACAAGTACTACCAGTGGATAATAGTATTATTAATGATAAACATAAAACAGACAAAGACAGGCGACTCGCTCTCCTTGCCATCTGGTTGAATGGTTCTCGCTCGTCCCTACCACGGAGCTTCTCCACTCTAGCTCCCCGATGGTGGAATGAACTTCCTGTTCCTCTCAGTCATTGCCCTTCTTCTGACGTGGGCTGAAAATGCATCTCTTCAGACTGTACCTGGACTAACTATCACTACTCTGCAGGGCACTCCCAATCTAGAATAGCTCTTATTACTTGTATCCTTCTAATTTGTTTGTGTAGCACTTTCGCGTTACACTTGTACCTCCACATAGCACTTATATTGCACTTGTACCGTTATCTTGATGTTGCAGCTCGTTGTCATGCCTCCTAGTTTGACTTACCATAACTTTCTATCCTAGCCTATGCTTACCGTGTGAACTGGACCTAATGAGTATTGTACCTTATCTGAACTGTTTTTTAGTTTCAATGACCTTCGGTATGCACTTATTATACGTCGCTTTGGATAAAAGCATCTGCCAAATGTAATATATCATGTACTTTCTTTCTTCTTGAAAAATTAATGTACAAAGAATCAGTAAAGTTTAAGGAGGACTGAGGATTATATGTGGGATGTAATTTAATCCTCTCTATCCACATGCCCTGGCCTGGACACCCACTGCAGGTTTTAAAGTTGTTACTCTGCACTTTGTTGTTCAGCTAAATTAGCTGTTTACACAGTGAGCTTGTTCTCTTTTTGGGTCTTGACTGGATGCTGATTTTTGAGGTGGGAACAGGAGCGACCTGGGACCCCAAGGCCACCTGGGACCGGGTGTCACCACTCCTAATATTAAAGGGATCGTCATGGGTTACAGCGTTTGTGTTCCAAAGCAAACCCACGAGGCCCTTGGTCAAGCCAATTCAATTATATATGGTTTGTACAGAGACACTGTCACAAAGACGCTTTACAGAGGAAACCGAAAAAAAAACCAGGCCAATGGAAAAAAAAAAAAAAAAAAAAAAACACTCAAACTGTGGCGAGGAAAAACTCCCCTATGGGATGAAATCTCTGTAAGAATCTGGCTATAGAGGGGGAGCCCATCCTTCACTGGGCTAGTATTGGCCCCCCTTTCGGCCGCTTGGCACAACAGCACCGAGCGAGCATTCCAGGGCCTGATCGGACTTGAGGGAGCGGCAAAAATCGGCTCGGCAACTCTAAAACCTAACCCGCCTAGCCATTAACACGGAGGAAACCGAAGGGGAGAAGGAAGAGGGAAAGTTCTAGAAGGGCCAAAGGACTGCGAGGAGCCCCGAAGGACGCCAGGCAGCACAGCGCCACCAGGGGGCGCCATGCCTGCCGTCAGGTGACGGCCATGTTCTGGCTCCCGTCCGGCGTGAGGAACTGCACCTTGGGCACCATCAGGGCCGAGTTGCTGCGGCGCATGGAGCCGGTCTTCCGCACCGAGTTGTTGCGGCGCATGGAGTTGCGCTTGCGGAGCGAGTTCTGGTGCGAGAGCTCGCTCTTCTGCAGGGTCTGGATGAGGATGGAGGGCTTCTCGTCCAGCTCCCGGGCGCTGCACCGCGGCGTGGTCACCTTGACGGTGTTCCCGAACTTGGAGTAGTCGACGGAGTACACCCCGTCCTCCTCGGTGACGATGGGCACGAAGCGGTGGCCCCACTGGATCTCCTCGGTGACGTAGGAGGTGCGGGCCTGCGTGGTGATGCCGGTGGTCTCCACCACGCCCTCCAGGATGACGATCACCTCCAGGTCGCTGCACTGCAGCTCCATGGCGGAGAGGTCGTAGAGCGGGCTGTCGCGGTCGATGACGTGGCAGATGATGAGCGGCGCCAGCAGGAAGATGCTGTTGCTGGTGACGGCGCTCTCCGTGTGGATGTCGATCTGGTGGATGGGGATGACCTCGCCCTCGGGCGTGGTGGTCTTGCGCACCACCTGCAGGCGCACGGTGGCGCCGATGATCATGCTCTTGCGCAGGTCGCCCACGCGGAACATGAAGCACAGGCGGTTGTTGCGCACGGCGATGACGGCGTGGCGGCTGAAGATGAGGGTCTCGGCACGGCGGTGCGACTGCGCCGTCTTCATGAAGATGCAGCCCAGCATGATGGCGTTGATGATCAGGCCCACGATGTTCTGCAGGATCAGGACCGCGATGGCGGTCGGGCACTGCTCCGTGATCATGCGGCCGCCGAACCCGATGGTCACCTGCACCTCGATGGAGAACAGGAACGCGGAAGTGAAGGACCTGCGGGGGGGGGAACAGAGAGGGTTCCCGTAGTGACCAGTTCACGCATGCGTAAATGCACACAATGTAGACCACAAAGCATCTTTAACGCTCTGCAAAACAGGCAAACTTGCTGGTGTGTGATTGGCCGGCAGGAGCCGCTGAATAAAAGCAACAGCCCTGTGCAATCCAGATTTGATGTCAGACAGCGGGGCCCACCCATGCAGGATTGACATTCCCCCTGAAGCTAGGAAACTCCGGTGGTTACTGGGGGGTACTGCAGTTTAGTACACCTTTGCCAAAAAGCTGATTTGAAGTCCATTCAAACTATAAATTAACCCTGGCCACATTATACTATTTTGGACAGTACTTATAAATTTAAAAAAATTCTTCACACCAAGCCAATTACTCTCCAGGGACCTATTTTTTTTCTGAGAAACCCCCCAGAAGATATAAGATTTTTTAGGTATCCGGTGGGCATTCGGGGGTTTGTGCTTTATCCAAAATAAAAAAATTAAAAAAAAAAAACATCAGGTAACTCCGAAGTAGCTAGTACCATGATTTTTTGTTTCCAGGTGCTGTACATATGAACAGATTCATTTTAAGGTCTGGAGGCAGAAAGTTGTTGTACAAGTTGCTGATATCCCAATCTCTAGTGTTTGAATAAAATAATAACTAATTATTATTACTTTTATTGTTATTGTTATTATAGTAGGCCTACTTTTCTAGGACTCATAGCTCTTGAATGGAGGAATTTCACGTCAGTGGGACTCATAAATCATATAAAAGCACCCACCTGGAGTAGGCAATTACATAAAAAAAATGCTCAAATATCATTAAAAAATATTTTAAAAATATATATATTGTAAAAATTAATTGTTGAATTTGAGAATTAAAGTCCCACGTATATGTCAGAGGCCTCTTGCATTTACGTTTACTTTTGTGTAGACGATCTGGACATTGTTGAGACAATTGTTTAAACGGCATTGAACTTTGAGACAAAGCTCGAAGCTCGAGACAAATAGCCTACTACATAGGTACTGTCCGAATTGTTAATCCCGTTCCAACAAAACCACAGGCGCGCAACTTTACGTTTTACTTTTCTCAACTTTTTGCACCTCAAGTATTGGCCGTAAATTAGCTCAATGTTATTTAAGGGAACCTGGAAGCCACACACAAATTTAATTTATCTATTTTAATTTTTACAGAATTATACTCACTTGACATTAGTGACACACCACTGCTCGATGCCGCTCTCGCGGTGCGGATCCATGTCTCCGTGCGCGAACGCTACCAGCCACCACCCCATGCCGAAGAGAAGCCAGCTGCACAGGAATGTCATGGTGAATATCACCAACGTGAAGCGCCATTTCAGATCAACCAGCGTGGTGAAGACATCTTGAAGAAACCTTCCTTGCTCGCGGATGTTCTTGTGCGCCAAGTTGCAGGAGCCGTTTTTGGCGATAAAGCGGGCTTTGTTGACCCGGTCCCTGAATACGGGCTTGCGCGGCACCCGAGACGCGAGCCCCGGCAGCGCGAACTCTTCGGGGATGATGCTCTTCCTAGCCAGCATCTTTTTTTTTTTTTTTTTTTACAAAAAGTTTTTTAACCGTTACACCAGTTAATAACCACAATACAAAACTTACTTAACTCAAATTTCCATATCGAGGGTTGTAGTCGTCTCTCATAAACTGGCCTGTAATTTAATTTTAATAACTGACGCGCAGAATAAATCCAACGCGAAAAACGGCTGGAATATAAAAATACCTTTTCCGAAATAATTATTCAGTATCATTTTATGTTTTTAATTGTTTTGCTTTGCATCAGTTGGATAACCGGCATTACTGATATATAAAAAGAACTGCCTCATGAAGGTATTTATCCTTAACTTCCATTCCCGAAATGAACTCCACAGGACGCTTTCAAAAGAGTTTGAGGCAGCCGACGAGTCCGTGAAATTGTCCCGACTGCCCTCCAGTTCTTTTGACGTACAGATCATGGGCGGGATACCTTAGGCTTATGAAATATCAATTCTCAGCGAGGAATCTCTCCGAATTCGCTAATAAAGTATTAACATCACATATTTAAACTGTGTTATTTACGTGAATTGGGGGAAACAAACTTAAACATATTTTTTTTTTAATGGGAGATTAGCCTACTATTTATTATGTAAGACAAAACTTTTCTCGAATTGAGATACCTTATTTCATGTTTCTTAGTATATGTCTTGTGATTTAAAAACAAAAAAAAATTATACAGGGTATAGAAGAAATACATCTATAACAATAAAGGCAAGTCATAATTTACGGCTGTTCAGCAGGTGGCGTCCATGAGCAAACGATGGGGCCCTAGTATATGTTCGGTCTCGAGTTAGCCAAAAAAAAATCTAGACTGTGCTTCAACAGCTGACGAATATCAGCCGTCAGTCCCTGCTAATTCTGAAAAAATACTGTGTACTTTCTTAAGATATGCTTTAAAAACCGCATGCAGTAATAATTGCATTGCATTTAAATGATTTTGCACTGCACGTAGACACCTTAATCCGATTCAGCTTGAAACCCAAACATTCTATATTACAGATAGGCCTACATAAAATTGCATAAAAAGTGTTTCTTAATAAGCATAATTAAGAGTCTGAGAGAGGAAATGGCATACGTCTAAAGGGCAACTTAAATATTTTACTTCCGGAAGAATTATCACAAATGGTGTGTGCGCCCTGTGATAGATTGGCGGCCTGTCCTGGGTGTGTTCCTGCCTCTGGCCCAATGCATGCTGGGATAGGCTCCAGCACAATCCCAGGGACCCTGCCCAGGATAAGCGGGTATAGATAATGGATGGGTGGACGGAATGAATTATCACCAAAATAAAACTCCAGAATATTGACCCACAGCAATTTTTTTATTATGAAGTGTAAAAAGGAGGCACGCAAGATATTGTTCAGATAAATGCTTTGTTCAAAAAGGTCACACGGAGTAATTACATATTTACAGTTAAGACACGTACAGTTCAATTTAAGTCAAGAAAGAAAAAAAAACCCAGACTAAAGTGGCAGTCTAGCTGTGTTCTGTGCTCTGACACGAGAACAATGCTGAGGTCGTAGGTGTTTCTGCTGTACGGAGGGTACAGTGCCACTGCCACCCTCGTCCGAATTAAAAGCCGCTGAAGCTTTTTCAACAGCTGCCCTTTCTTCCATCAACAGACAGGAACCATTTTGACAATTCAGCTTTCGCTTCCGTTTTTAACACTTTCATTGCCAAGATATGTTTTTTTTTTTTTTTTTTGCAGTAGCCGACACATTGCCAAAGTTTGCATAGTTGTCAGAGTATTGTGAGAGTCAAAAGAAAATGACAAAAAAAAAAAGAATACATTTGAGGAGAAAGCAAGAATAATTCCTGTGGTTATAATGTAATAAGTGTGTTGCGCACACTCCTGGCGCCCACGCATATTAAGAGGACATATTTCAAATCTACCAGCAATGGCAAGGTTCCCCGCCGACAGGCTGTCTACATTGTCTTGCAAAAAGAACTAGCGAGTAGATGATTTTCAGGAGCCCCGGTGGCATTTAGTATTAGCGGCGGGGTCGATCTCGATGCTCTCGCCCACTGGAGGGTTCCTCCGAGGGAGGCGGGCCCGGGCTTTTTGGACGGGACGGCGCCGGTGCCCCCCGTCCGTAAACGGGTGGCTCGCTGGAGCGGGAGGGATGGAGCCCGACCCCCGGGGGATTCGCGACCTTATAAAGGCAAAAATCCAAACCAGGGAAACGGGGGCAGGGGGGCAGGGGGGCGGGGGGGGGGGCAGAACTCATCCTTGTTAGCCGGTGCCTAGCACTCGACTCGAAATCGCCAGAGCTGTCAAGACATTTGAGAAATAACAGCAGGTCCAGCTCCCCCCCCCCCCCCCCCCCCCCCCCCAACATCAGTATGACACCACAGGAAGTTAACCGTTCTGTCTCTTCTGGACAGATTTTTATCGTCTTCATTTTTATGTTTTACCTTCGAGTGCGGAACTTAAAAGCTTTACAGTGTTAAGTTCTGTGCTTATTGGCACAAAGACTGCACAAGCACCGGGCAGGCACAGAAACCTCTTGATGTGTTATAGTGGTGTTGTAGCCATATTCAGTTACTGTAAGGGCAGAGTGAATTTACCCGCATGACTCTCTCAGAGTCCGCGTCGAGGTGAAAGGTTACGAAACATCCCCCTCAGGTCTGAGACCTGCGTTTGGACAGTCACGTACCTGGCCCAGATCTGCCGGCCTGTTTTTGTCGGACAGTTCATGGACTGAGGCCCTGTGGGTTCAGATATGTCAGACACGTGCAAAAAAAGATGCGATGTTGGGGGGGGGGGAGGGGGGAGGGGGGAGCGGGGAGGACACTATTGCGAAGACATCCGATCTGCGCTCCCACACGTGAATCACATCCGCTGAGAATCGAACCCCCAATCCTAATCGAACGCGGGTGACCGATATTTTGATAATATCGATTTACGTTTTTTTTTTTTTTTTTTTTTGCCGTTAATAAATCGCGAGTGAGTGAAACCCTTTTTTGTTTCGTAACTGATTACAATGAGACGCGCGTTAGATAATCGCGAACGGTCTGAACGCGGCCCGAATCGGCCTGGGACTTTGGCAGCCGATGCGTCCGGTTTCTTCGGCGAAGGCCGTTAAAAAAATCCCGTCGGCTGGCTGGGCTTCCCGTCGGGCGATTAAGCAGACGTTGGCGCGTGCTCCTATCTCGGGGAACCGCGGCGTACGCAAACGCTCCGTCCCTTGTGATTACAGCGAGCCCTGCGCGTCAGCCAGACAGATAAACAGACACTTTCCAGGTCAGTCTGCGTAGCCCACGGTTCCAGCAATCTCATACGGCGATTGTCCCAGTCTACCTAGACACTTGCTTATTGCATCGGATAAATTATAGGCTATTTAGCCAGCGCATAACGATAACATAGATATGATAAACAAAACAAACAAAAAAAAAAGAAATTAAAGACCTTTAAAGTTATACTTTCAATACAAAATGTCCGTGTTCCTTCACTGGATAGATGGCTCAGTTAGTGTCTCTGAGTCGAGCACAGAGGTTTAAAAAATTTTTTTTTTTTTTTGGCTTTCTCGGGGTCGCGTGAGTTGCGAACAGCTTCGCTTTCGGTTCGGCCATCGGCGCGTAGAGAGAGCAGGAGGCTGGAGACGTCTGGCGCATCCAGGAGCCGGGAGACGGACGGGCCATGGGGGGTGGGGGGTGGGGGGGGGGGGGGTTTGGGAGGTTGGGGGGTCTACATGTCGGCCCTGACGAAGGAGGCGAACACGCCGTCCTCCTGCTCCAGCAGGGTCTCCGGCTTGTCGTATTCCAGGATGTTCCCACGCTTCATCACAATCACCAGGTCAGCGGTCAGGATGGTGTGGACTCGATGCTGCGGCAGTACGCACGTGTGCGCATACACACACACGGACACAAGCACGCACGCACGCACGCACGCATACACACGCGCACACACACACGGACACAAGCACGCATGCATACACACACGCACACACACACACACACACACAGCAAAGCAGAAACATCACAGCATTAGGGCAGTAACAAGCCGATGACAGCAATCTGACATCCCGAAACAAGTGTTCGATGGCTTTCCTCTTCCTACGCTGCCCAGTTCACGACACACTTGGGACGCATCAAAGACGCGAAACGTCCTCACACACACACACACACACACACACGCACACACACACACACATACGCTGCCCAGTTCACGACGCACTTGGGACGCATCAAAGACGCGAAACGTCCTCACGCACGCACGCACGCACACGCACACGCACACGCACACGCACACGCACACGCACACACACCCACACACAGTGAGGGCGCACATTCGCACAATTCTCTGACCGTGTGTAAGCCACCGCAAGGGCCACACGAGGGGCTTCAGCAGAGACGGTACCAACCAGGGGGGCCGGACCGGGGGCGGGGGGGGGGCCCCGCGGCTACATGTGGGTCCTCACTAGGACGCTGAAGAGGCTGTTCTCCTGCGCTAGCAAGCTCGCCGCGCTGCCGCACTCCACTAAAATCCCCGAGGAGAACACTAACACCTGCTCCGCCTTCAAGATAGAGGACACCAGGTGCTGCAACAGGAGAGAGAGGAGGGAGGAGAAGGAGGAGGAGGAGGAGAATGATAGCACAGTACAGAGCAGCAAGGATGGCAAAGCAGGAAAAGCTAAACTATGGACTTGACGGGGGAGGGGGTAGCTGGGTTCTTTTGAGTTTCATTGTCATTTTAAGTTATTTTCCCGCTCAAAATCTATTTTTTAATTCCCTGGTTCAGGCCGTTACAGTGACTTACTAGAAAATTATAATTTATTTTTTGCTATATCTGAACATATCTGGCAATAATTTCAGCAATGCCCATGTGTGGCGAGGGTCTGTGGTATTACTGACAGTGGTTGATCTCTGTTCGTCGTTTCATGTATTTTCACCATGCTTGATTTCTGCGAGGGCAGGCCGTAGGGATTTCCCTTTACGCTGATGTTCTTACGCCAAGTATGACCATGAACTGACAGCCCTGGCCCAGGCAGCATTTGTGATTTATTTTTTTTGACATTTTGACTAATTTAAGGGAGCTTTCAGTCATTTTGGCTGCTGGATCGGTCTGAAAGTCTACGCTGCGCGCAGTATTTTCAATTTTGACATTAAGATATGTCCCCCGGGACCTTAAACTTGCTGTGACTGGCGTGTGTTTGCGTTGGGTGAATTACTCCCATGGCAAGAACCTGAGAAACAACTTTCGCAAGCGACAAACTGCGTCGAAGGAACGGTTAAATAGACAGGGAGCATAGAGAAAATAGATCTGATTTAAAGGGGCAAAAATAGGTTTGAGTTGAAGTCGAAGAAGAGCGTCACAAGTAGCAGATTCAGAGCAAGACAGTAGGCTGAGAAAGTTGAAAAGGTTTGGCAAGCACACTGGTTTCTATCTCCCTCTCCCTTCGTAGTTCCAGAACTGACGGTCGCTCCGGTTGCTAAGTGCTGAATTTTCGCAGGACAGGCAGCGAAGAGGTGAGACTTACGGCGATGGTCACGACCGTGCGATCCGCGAACGCCGTCATGACGACCTTCTGTAGAATGTTCTCCTGTAAGGCGAAAATGACCGACAATGTGACGTGCCCACACGAAGCTCTTCCAGCGGCAGATTACCGCACCTTATCTACAGCTGTATTTACATGCATTTTATCAGCAGGTCAGGACCAGTGACTTGCTCTTGGGCAAAATGGCAGTGAGCTGGGAATAAAACCTGAATCCTTTGAGCCCCATTTCCCTGC
Source organism: Anguilla anguilla (assembly GCF_013347855.1). Lineage (NCBI taxonomy): Eukaryota > Metazoa > Chordata > Actinopteri > Anguilliformes > Anguillidae > Anguilla > Anguilla anguilla. The sequence continues at coordinate 9,136,793 of NC_049219.1, read as the reverse complement.
CCGCTACAGTACACTGCCACCCACTCGTAACAAGCGCTGTTGTGTATCCATGTGGCGAGATTATCCAGCTGGGGAGGGGGGGCAACGCTCACTCACAGTTGCCATGTCGATGGAGGCGGTGGCCTCGTCCATGATGAGGATGCTGCTCTTGCGGACGAAGGCTCGAGCCAGGCAGAAGAGCTGGCGCTGGCCCACGCTGAAGTTCTCTCCCCCCTCCGTCACCACCGCATCTGGACAGGACAGGCCAGAGAACCCGGTCAGGCCCCCCCCCCAACCAATCCCCACCTGCACGACCTCCTCACTTCCTTTCTAGGGGACGAGTGGGAGGTAACCTGCAGTAACCTGAGCGTGGCTTGTGCGTGTGTAGAAAGAAACAACGCAGCTACTGGGTCTTGCACCCGCACGCGTGTGATTGGGTCTTCACTCTCCAGATCTGGCAGCAGGGGACATAGATGACCACGCATGTACATAGTTTGCTATTGGATGACGCCAGGGTCCTATCCCTAGGTTATTCCCCCTACTAACAGCCAAGTAGTGCCGGCACTGATGTTACTGTAGGCCAGGGATTCCTTTGGCATTTACATTTTGGCACGTAACAGATGCTTTTGTCCAGAGCAACTTACTCAGACTAAATACCATGTGTGCAGCTGGATATTTTAACTAAAGCAATTCAGGGTAAGTATTTGGCTGCAGGGATTTTTTTTTGTTGTCGTGCTGGTTTTGGTTCCAAGGGGGTTGGGGGTTGGGGGGGGTGGTGCAAGGTTTGGTGGAATCACGAAGGCGAGAGGGGGAGGAGTTACCGAGCCCTCCAGGCAGAGCCTTCACCATGTTCTTCAGCTGCGCGATCTCCAGCGCCTCCCACAGGCCCTCGTCCGTACAGCTGCACTCCGGGTCCAGGTTGAACCTGCAGGGGGGTCACACGACCGCCGTCAGGGTGATTTACGATTGGACCCATTTATACTCAACGTCGTCGTCCCCGTCTCCACGTATTTTTAAATTCCCTACAGAACAAAGAGAACATCTGACAGCACAGAGCGCGTGAGTTTAAACAAGTCTCCGTTCGGAAACTTTTACACAAGAGGCCTTAATCTGTTATAATAATACTGAGTGAGTCGAATTTTGAAAGCATGTTTTGGATCCACCGTACAGCCTGCTCTCAGCATGCTGGTCTACAGGACCGTGAGAGCTATTGGTTATTAAAGTAAATTATGACAGAGGAGGGCTTTTTTTTATTTTTTATAAAGCTGAGATTGATGTTAATAACTGAACATTCTAATGCTCATGTGACAATCGCTACTGCTGAATTGAAAGCCATGGAGTTCTAGAACGCTGACTTAGAATTTTGAAGAAAAAAAGCATTCCAAAAAAACCGGCTCTTCAAAGGGTTAAAACCATGTATTGCAGGCAGTTAGTCACCGTCCCCTGAGAAGCTCCTCTGTTTATTGCCCGAGGCCTTGTCTGTTTGTGTTAAGCGTCCGGGGAGCTCTGTGTTCGACCCAAACAAAGCTGTCCCCCGGGGGGCCCGTCTGTCTGTTGATTCAGTAATGCTTCACTTTGACGGTACGCCACACAGAGCCTGTGTAACACTGCCATAAGCACGGCGTAAAAACGCCGCGACCAGCCACGAGGGCCCATTACAGGGCTGGCAGTCGAAGGGTTGCCGGCTCGATCCCCCCCGCCCTGGGCGTGTCGAAGTGTCCCCCGAGCGAGACACCTAACCCCCTAATTGCTCTGGTGAATGAGGGGCATCAAATGTAAAGCACTTTGGATGAAAGCGCTATATAAATGCAATCCGTTTACGGCTGATGGCAAATGTCATAACCCGATTGGACGAACGGCGCTATAACGACGGGGCGCTACGTCGTGCGTGCGTGCGTGCGTGCGTCGGGGGGAGGGGGGTGGGGGGGCTTACCGGATGGAGCCGCTGAAGAGGATGGGGTCCTGCAGGATGATGGAGAGGCGCGAACGCAGCGTCTGCAGCGGCAGCTTGCAGATGTCGATCCCGTCGATGACGATCTTTCCTGCCGGGGGGGAACACGAGCGGGCCGCCCAGACCGCGTTAAAACGCACTGCGCATGCAAATGCGATCGGGCATTTACTGGACCAGACATCTGTCATCCAGAGGGACTCAGAAGTGAGTGTGCGTAGCATGGGTTCAAAGGTAAGAAATGGCTAGGAGACCAGTTGTAGAGTCAGTTTTAGAGGTAAGTGCAAAAACAGGTGTAGACGAAGAGTTAGCCTTAGAGTTAAGCTTGTAGCATGTAGCACCCAGAAGAGCCACAGGATGTATAAAGACGACCAACCTCCCAATTTTAAAAACGACTCTAGGACCATGCCATTGACTGTGGCCGGTAGCTCCATAGGGTGACACACAACAGGCGATTGGATCACCCAGGGTATGGTGTGGGGGGGGGGGGGGGGGGGGAACTGAACCCCTTCTGAACCGTGAGTGCGGAAATCTCAAGCCCGGAATAGTTTGAACAACGCCCAAATCCCTGATGAAACGCCGAACAGTGACGGCACCAGAAATGTTCCCTCCCTCTCTTTGTGCACTTAGTGTTCCTTCTCTCTTGTTCTTTTTTTAGGAAGATGTAATCGGATATTGGGCTGCAGTCTAATTGTTTGCTACCCACAAAGACACTTACCGCAGGACAATGTCTTCGTGGGTAACGCTGGAACGAATCCACGACCCCACAAATCTCAAGTTTTGGCTTTATAAGGAGGCATCTGTGTCGAGGGGAAATCTGCCAGAAGTTCTACAAATTCGTAATTTGTAGAACATGGAATATGTGACTGAGGCCAGTGCTTTTGTTGAAAAAGTGCGAGGGAGTATTTTCAAAGTTCGGCATCTGCTGAGTCTGACTGGCGTGGACCGTGGACTAAGCGAATAAGAACAGACCTTTAAAACCGTTAAGCGCCCGGACGGGAACAAGCAGGACACGCGGCATGACAGGGTAAAGCGTAAGGACTGCCAAGTCACAAAAAGTCATTTCCAGGATCAGAGTCGAAAGGAAACTGAGTTAGTTTCAGTGCAGAAGGACGTCTGTGTGCGGACTACCACTCAACCGGCTCCAGTGTCTGGGCCCGAGTAGCAGAGCTGAATTAAAACTGCGGTTCTCTTCCTCTCTCCAGACTGCAGTCAGAATCTCTCTGTTTAACTTTTCGGACAAGTTGCCAAAATGGCAGCTATTGTAAACCGCGTTACTCAAACAAAGGAAAGCCGGCCAAGCTAGCGTGAATGATAACGGCTATGTACACATTGCTTTATCTAACTGACTGAAAATTTTGAGGACAAGCTGTGCTTCTCCTCCCTCTTCAGGGCTGTTTCCGAGCAACCGGACTACTGCATGAGGTCTGGCCGCACGCTGTCGTGTCACAGAAAGTCTTTTTGGCAGTGATAATGGCTGCGGAGGCCTGGGCCATGTCTGAAGCAGCTCACTTGCCTACTAGTGAGTACATAAGTTGAGTACGCTGCATGAGAAAGTTGTTAAGTAGGTGAAATTTTCTCTAAATGTAGTGTACTTAAAATCCCTGGATGATGTGTTTATTTCCAGGCTTTCACGGAGTGCATTTGGGAGCACACTTCAGTAAGTAAACTAATTTTTAGGAGGTCCCACAGAGAGGAAGCGGCAGAGCCATCTTTGGGTCCCATAAATCAGAAAGGAAAAGGCGGGGCTGTTTTTTTACGACGTTGTTTGAAACTTCCGCAGTACGTTTGAAAATAGCGTACTAAACAGTATGCAGTATGTTTAGTAGGCAGTACCTATTTTAAGGGCACAGTGGTTAGGAGGCTGTTTGGGACGCGGCCCTAATGTTGCCTGCGGACCTCGGTTTCCGTCGGCCGTCGCAAACTGTGCGCCTCGGCGTGAACGGCCCCCCCAGGGCCCCCCCAGGGCTCTCCCTGGACCTTGGCCCCTCCCACGGAAGGCGCACCCAATCACAGACACCAACCTTCGAACATGTCCACCATGTTGAAGAAGGCCAGAGAGAGAGAGGATTTTCCACTGCCTGTGCGTCCGCAGATGCCCACCTAGAGACAGAGAGAGAGAGAAAGCGAGAGATGAAGGGAGAAAGAAGAGTAGAGAGGAGGGGGGGGGCCCATCATGAGTCAGTTTCCCCGCTCATCTGGCAGTTTGATACACAACTGGACAGACCCCCCCCCCCCCCCCCCCAACATTTAACAGCATTCAGACTGACTTCACCCCAGTTCTCACCACCATAATCTACCTCTCATTAAAAAAAAAAAAGCCTTCCCTCTCCTCCATATTGCGTCATGTGACTGCTGCCATAGCTACGGTTGTGCCGTAGGAAACACGAAGCGGACCCCGGGATGCCTAAAAATACCACTGCTCGGCTGTCACCACCCCCCCCCCCCCCCCCCGAATGACAGTGCTGGTAACTCCATGAGGCCACGTTTCTGTTGGACACCCAGCCCAGAGGAGCCAGGCTGGAAAGATCAGGCAGGCCAGAGAGGACAAAGAATTAAGAAAGACTGAAATCAGCTGCTTTAACCTGGAACACAGTCAACAACTTTGAAAAATTTATTTCCCTCCCTCACCATTTTAGTTAATGTGGGGGCGAGCGTTCCGGCACAAAATGGCCGCCATGTATCACCAAGGTGGGTGCCATATGTCAGCAGTGGCTGAGGAGGGTTTTTCCTCTTATTGAAGCCGTATAAATGCACAACTTTCATGGCTGCATTACAGAAATGCATTGTTACTGTTCTTTTTGTTAAAATGCCTGAAACGGTTTGCAGTCGACTAGAGTTTTGATGCACGCGAGTGTGTGACGCAATGTTCTGTAACATCTGCAGACGCGAGGGGCGTGGCCTACCTTCTGTCCGGGGACGATGTAGGCGTTGACGTGCTTCAGGACCGGCTTCAACATGGGATCGTACCTCACGCTCAGGTCCTGGATCTTTATCTCCCCGTGCTGGGGCCAGTCCTCCGGCACCTGGGACGCATCTGAGGGGCCACACAGAGATAATTATATCACACTGTAAACCAGGGGCCACACAGAGCTAATTATATCACATGGTAAACCAGGGAGCCACACAGAGCTAATTATATCACACTGTGTAAACCAGGGGCCATACAGAGCTAATTATATCACATGGTAAACCAGGGAGCCACACAGAGCTAATTATATCACACTGTAAACCAGGGGCCACACAGAGCTAATTATATCACATGGTAAACCAGGGAGCCACACAGAGCTAATTATATTACACTGTAAACTGGGGGCCATACAGAGCTAATTATATCACACTGTAAACCAGGGGGCCACACAGAGCTAATTATATCACACTGTAAACCAGGGGGCCACACAGCTTCAGTGGGACACGAGCCGGCTTTCAAATTCAAGCGGATTTTTCCGCCATTATTGGCAGTGCTTTTCCGGTGCGTCATGGAGGACGACGGGCAATCCGACGGCAGCCGCCACCGTCGAGACGTCCCTGCTGTGCTGGGCCCCCGGCTTCGCCCCCCCCCTTCCCACCCAACCAAAGGTATGTGTTTACATCCTCTGACGTGCCTCTCTCTCTCTCTCTCTCTCTCTTATCCTGCCACCATGGCAACGGTGCACATAAACCCCCACTGCTTTGGACAGAGAACTACGAAACATTAGGGTTCCGCCCCCCCCGCCCCCCCTCTCCTGCTGCAAGATAACATTCGCGTTTGGAAACCAAAAACGGGCTTTTGTCAGGTTGTCCTGTCCCACTCTATAAATGGTGCACGAGAAAAAGCAGATGGATTAACAGGCTCTGTTTTTTTTTTTTTTTTTTTTTTTGTCTTGGAATGAGCCATCACCAGAGACCTGGAGATCTCTCTCTCTCAGGGAAGACGGCGTGTTTGGGAAAGCAGAAAGCCCTTTACCCATCGAGCCCTCGTAGTTCTCCGACTCGGTGCTCAGGAAGCTGTTGACCTTCTTCACGGCCGCCATCTGGACTTCCAGGTCAGCCAGGTTCCTCACCACCCAGTTCAGGTAGTTTGTCACCTGAAGCAGATGAAAGCACACGGGTTTTTGCGCTGACGTTATTCCATGAAGTCTGCGGTGCGTTATTCTGGAAAGAAATCCAACAATTACCACGAACGGCAAACGGTAGCTTGGAAACGGCTCTCAAAGATTCACAGTCGTAAGCTTGTCTTTCAGCTGGTGAGGATTAAATTTTGGTGAAACACTCAACGGTTAGCGCACGTTGTATAAGGCCCAGCAGGTGAACGGTCCATCCAACTGAATCGAACGATGAATAATTTTAGCCAATCACGTGCTGAGAATTTTTTATTTTTTTCTTTAGCCGTGGCATTATGGGACGGCTATCTGAAGGTCAAAGGCAGTCCGGCCCTCTTTTTGTTTTTCCGCGTGACCGCGCGTTACCCGTTTCTCGTTAGCGTCCTGTTAATAGCCGACGGGGCCCCTTGGACTTCACAAGCACACGCCTAAAACGGCGAGTAGGCGAGGACCGACTCCGTGACGCACCCAGCCGCCAGGCCGGACTCGAACCCCGGGTTCACGTGCTCGTCCGACGCCACACCGCCGCACGCTCGCACGTTGACAGCCTTGTGTGGTCGTTTTGTTTTCTTTTTTTTTTTTTTTGGCCGTTCTTTTCGCTCCAAGTTGGCAACGGTCACCGCGCCATTTTGATTTGCCCCTGTGCCAACTGGAATTGTGGCAGACCTTTGCGGATGACGCTTTCAAACGAGCCAGCGACTGTTTTACAACGTTACACATCGCACAGCACACTGGACACCTGGTGTTCTGACTGACCCAACAAACTGACCCTACACGCTTAGGAAAACCTACCCAGTATCCAGTGTGCTGTTTTTGTCCAGTCCCAGAAAAAAAGCGCTACCCCTCAGATTTTGCTACCATGGTTTAACGGTTATGTTGACATTATTTGAAGGTGAAGTAAAATAAATGACCGTTAAAATGCGCAGTATTTTTTATGTAAAAGTCCGTGTGTCGAACTGTTTCACAGAACGTTCCGTAAGGCGCATCAACGGGAGGAGGGCGAGGAGCTTACGGTGAGAGCGTAGGTCAGGCCCAGGCCCACCAGGCCCGAGCTCAGCCTCTGCCCGAAGCCCGCGATGAAGGCGACGGCGGCCGTCAGCACGATCACCGACCCCAGGTAGTCCTGAGAGGGAGAGAGAGAGAGAGAGAGAGTCGGAGAATACAGTTAGCGCTTAAGTGCCAGAATTATTGTTGACCTTCCTGTATTCGCACTTAGCAAACACCTCCAGTGCTGCTTACCTCTGTGTTAGTGTCTAGCAAACACAAGAAGTACTCTCGCCTCTGTATTAATGCTCAGCAAACACCATTGGTGCTGCTCAACACTGTATTGGTGTTTAGAAAACAAGAGACGCACTAATTACTTCTATTAGCGCTTAGCTTAGCACCAGCAGAATAATTTGCTCACGACGGAAGAGCAGAAGGCAGAAGTTAATCTGTTCCTTTTACCAGTACTTCTACGGTGGACTAACCAGTGTGCATTCTGGGAGGTATGATGATTTGCTTACCGTTCTGACCTCCAGCCAGCGGTTGGCAGCAGAGAGGAACAGGTACGCTGTGTTGTTGGTGTCTGTCAGCTCCAGCATTCTCTGCTTGAAACGAGCCTCATGTCTGGGGGTCCAAGGTGGAACATAGAGTCCAGAAATGCAGATGAGAGAAACTACAAAAACCTTTTTTTTTTTTTTTTAAGAAACATAGAAAAACTGTCTGAGTACAATGCAATTGCCAGTGTTCAGGTTAATGTTCTTTGTTGTTGAGTGTTATCACAGTGTTCAGGTTTTTGAGGTTGTTCAGTATTATCACAGCGTTCAGGTTATTGAGGTTGTTCAGTATTATCACAGTGTTCAGGTTATTGAGGTTGTTGAGTGTTATCTCAGCGTTCAGGTTATTGAGGTTGTTCAGTATTACCACAGCGTTCAGGTTATTGAGGTTGTTCAGTATTATCACACTGTTGGGAGAGATTGTTCAGGGTTGACCTCGGGGCCCTCACAGCACGTCCAAACTCAAACGCAAAGCCAAAGTGGGATAATGGTGTTTGGAGGAGGTTGTGCTGACCCCCCTATTAACTGCCTGAGCTGAGACAGTCATAACACGCATAGGAAAGACCGTCTGTCTTAAGAGGGAGAGTGAAGAGTGGGCTGTTTAATACTGGATTAATGTAAGCCTCTCTGCATGTGCCCAGACAGACAGAGACAGGGAGGAAGGAAGGGTGGAAGGAAGGATGGAAGGAAGGGGGGATGGAATAACGAAGAAAGAAAGGAAAGAAGGATGAAGGAAGGAAGGAGAGATGGAGTGAGGAAGGAAGGAAGGAAAGAAGGATGGAAGAACGATGGAGGAAGGAAGGATGGAAAGAAGGAAGGATGGAAGAAAGGATAGAAGGTTGGAAGGAATGAAGGATGGAAGGAAGGACTCACTTGAAAGCCCGGATGGTGGTGAGCCCCTCGGCCGTCTCGGAGAAGTGGCACAGGAGCGGCAGCTGGGTGGAGTCGTCCAGGTCCTGCAGGTCCCTGAGCACAGACGCACAGCGCGTCACACAGCGCGTCACACACTGCGTTACAGCCTCGCTGCAGGAAAAACGCACCCAGGCGCTGTCTGGTCTGTCTTTCTCTCTGCAGTACTCAAGACTGACTTTCCTACGCACAACGCAGCATTACACAGTAAGCTCACTCGCGGTCGATAAGACCTGCAGCGTTCAGGGTTTAAAGCACAGACCGCACTGCACACTGGGCCCTGGCTCTCACTTTGAAGCCACCCGGAAGTACTTCTGGATGAAGTAGAAGGCCACGATGAGGGGCACCAGGGCGATGAGGAAGGTGGGCGTGACGAAGGCGATGACCCCCAGGGCGGACAGGCAGAGCAGCGTGGAGCGGGTCAGGGACTCCAGGGTCGGGGGAATGTGCTGAGGGACGGCGGGAAGAACAGTCACCACGGCGACGTCAGATCTGAGGTATCACCACTGTGACATCACCTCTCACACATCACCACTGTGGCATCACCTCTCACACATCACCACTGTGACATCACCTCTCACACATCACCACTGTGACATCACCTCTCACACATCACCACTGTGACTTGCATTCTCAAAGGTCACTGTGGGGATAGCTATGCATTTAGCATGCATCTGTTTACGTAAGAGTGCAACATTTAGCTATAAAGCTCATTTTCATCTGCAGTCACTCACTGAGCGTTCAGTCTCATTCTCTATCATCCACTTAGCCAAATGCTCTTTGCTCCCAGAACCCACTTCCTGGAAGCCTGTGCTAGGACCTGGAAACTGTCCTGCTAAAACATGACGCCAGTTAGGGCTTCCTCCACAAGCTGTCCTTTCCCACAGTATCGCTGCAGTGAAAGGGGGAAGGACGAATCCCCCCAACCGTACCTGATCGATGATGTTGGTGTCTGCGGAGAAGCGATTCAGAATTTGACCAAGGGGGGTGACATCAAAGAATCTATAAACAGAGATCAAACGGCGCTCGCGTCACAAAAAAAAGACCAAGTAACTTCCTCCCATCATTGTACAAGCAACAGAAAGACTGGAACACTCTAGAACACGTCCCCAGCGATACAGCCAACGCCCTAAACAAGCGAAACCCGCTGCGCTACACGATCTTAGAAAGCGTGGGGTCCTGGGAAGGGGGGGGGGGGTACCTGATAGGGGCGTGGATGATTTTGTTGAGCAGGTTGTGGTGGAGGCTGGTGGCTGCCGACAGTCCCATCAGCTCAACGCTGAGGGAGGTGATGAGGCACAGGACGATGCCCGCCGTGCACAGGGCGCTGAACACCGGCACGTAGGACTTGGGCTGGGGAGACGCAGCGGGAGTACAGGGGCACAGGTCACCCAAAAATGATTATACACGACATTTTATTCAGATACATACAGATACAAGATACAAGTGTAACGTGAAAGTACTAGAAGATCAAGATGCAAGTGATATAATAATAATAATAATAATAAATTGTACTTCTATAATGCCTTTCCAGAGGTCACTTCAGTTAAAATGGTGAAAATAGTAAGTACAGTAGATACTGATGGGAAAATGTATACATCTAGGGCAGCAATACAGAAGAGAAGGGAGTACAAAATAAAGTATAAACAAACAACAAGCTCTGCCACCAAATTTTGGGATGGTGAGTAGAGTGCCAGTATTAGTGGAGTGGAGGGTGCTGGGGGGGGGAGCGTACACAGTCAGCAGATGAGTGAGGTAGGGAGGGGGCAGGTCATTGAGAGCTTTGTAGGTGAGCAAAAGAATTTTGTAATTGAAACTCTGTGCGCTTTGATGGGAAGCCAGCGTAGGTCTTCTAAAGTGGGTGCGATGTGTTGCCGGGTACTAGTGTGAATTAACATTCTCACGGCAGAGTTTTGGACATGTTGCAGTTTAGTCAGTAAGGAGGCCGTAGAGCAGAGAATTACAGAGGTCAAGACGGGAGGTAATAAAAGCATGAATTAAGCATTCAGCAGTGCAGGTGGACAGTGAAGGCGAGCAATATTTCTATGGTGAAAAAATTATGTTTTGACGAGACTGTTGACATGTGGTTGAAAGGACAGCAGGAGATCGAGAGTGACACTGAGGTTACTGCACGATCTGCCTTTGAGGCTCGAAGAAAGAAACCGTCAATATTTAAAGTGATGTGTTTTTTTTTTTTTTTTTTAACTTCCGTATCAGACCAGAAGCTGTTGGGCAGTCCAAACTGTGAGGGGGGGGGGAAAGGGGGGAAAGAGCCTTAAACGGAGAAGAGGGGGTTCCTCACCGTGGAGCTGACCGTCCCGTTCGCCGCTTCTGAGGTCCAGGCCGCCAGCCAGTAGTCGATGGCGACCATGACGGAGTGCTTGAGCAGCTTGGACGAGATCATCATGGCGCCCAGCAGGAAGCCGCCGGAGGAGAGGTAGCACCAGCACACCTTCCACGGGATCTTCGACCGCCTGCTGGTGGTGGTGGACAGGGAGTCGTCTTCGTCGTCCTCCTCTTCCTCCTCTGGGTGAACGGAAGAGGAAAAGGCCGTCGCTCAATAAATCCCCAAGATGACCGGGGCTGTAGTCCTGGGTAAATGCGCATAAGCAGCTTTTTCTGCAGTGAACGAGCTTGCTGGCCGTGCTTGGATCTCAGCTAACATAAAACGTTAGCGGCAACGTTATAACATTGACAAAACATTCCAGGAACATTGTGAGAACACTTTGTGTTAGCTGGGCACTGACTCTTATAGTCTCAACACCTCTCTCTTTCTTCTGGGTGGTATTTTGCATCAGCCGGAAGGCAGGGGGCCTCATTACCTTCATAATCTTCGTCATAATCTTACCTTCATCTTCATCATCGATCTGGTTTTTAGCCTCTCTGGAATAGAAGGCTCTTCTCAGAGTCTTCCTCTCCAGCACGGTCTGGCTGTCCGGCTCAGTGTCCTGCAACACGGCGACAAGCCCACACGTAGTCTGAGACGGCAGCAAAGCCCAACTCTCAAGCTTCGGTTTCCAGAACTTTCCCCACAAACTTAGAATAATCGGCAGCGCATTAAGTCCCGGTTTCCTTTGAGTGTTATTTCAGAATGTTAGAATGTCTTGGACGGGATGTTTTGTTATTTCAGTTAAAAATTTAATTGAACAGAATAATTGAATAGAATTCAATTGTGGATCGTTGTTCTTTTTCAAATTGGGAAAGTAAGCAATGGTCAAAATATCTGGAATTTCAATTTACATTCAGAACATTCTTAAAAACTATTAATTAATATTCTTTGTTTTCCATGTCTAAATTATGACTAAATAACCATCATAGGACATTACCAGTGAGTCTTATTCTGATAAGTTTACTTTTTCTGACTTTGACAGAACTTGTTTGGAACAAGTCCAGGGAACATTCTCTTCATAACTTTATCTTTGCTTGTATACACAGGCGAAGAAATCCTGTATAGTATGCCTTTAACTGGAGTACCACACAGTTACCGAAGTAACTGTTTTAACAGCCAATAACAGATGGCGTATCTGGACGGAGTGTGGCACAGTGGGTAAGGAACTGGGTTTGTAACCGAAAGGTCGCAGGTTCGATTCCTGGGTAAGGACACTGCCGTTGTACCCTTGAGCAAGGTACTTAACCAGAATTGCTTCAGTGTATATCCAGCTGTATAAATGGATACAATGTAAAATGCTATGTAAAAGTTGTGTAAGTCGCTCTGGATAAGAGCGTCTGCTAAATGCCTGTAATGTAATGTAATGTAATGGTCTCAACGCGGGGTGGTGGTGGGGGGGTTATTGACCTTCTCCAGCTCAGAGTCCTGCCGGTTCATGAGGGTCTTCCAGTGCTCGTACAGCTCCACGTCGTGGTTCTGGATGTCCTTCAGGGTCCCCTCCCTCAGCACAGATCCATCCTTCATGGCGATGATCTGAAACCCAGCGAGCGAGAGTCAGAGCCGCAAAATGCCAAGGGCTGCACGCGGGACAGGGTCTCGGCCAACCTGGGCCCATACTGTTCAGATACTAAACTCCGTGGTGTTACACTTCAGGTATGCTAAACTGAACAATTTTTCACTTTGGGTACTTTTAAAATATGTATTAATATTTCAATATTTTTATTTTTTAAATATATATTTATATAAGTACCAATCTCTAAAAATGGCAGTAATCTGTATATTTTGCCATACATTTCGAAGGGATACAATACCTTGATGATATATTTTCAGAATGTTTTCAGTATATATTTTCAGTATATATTTTCAGTATGTTTTCTGGATATTTTCAGTATATTGTTCACTCACCCAGTCCGCATGGATTAGGTACTGCAGCTTGTGGGTCACCAGCACCACTGTCCTCTTGTCGTCCTGGAGGAACTTTAGGATGCCCTCCTGCATCAGGTGGTCGCTCAGGTGGATGTCCAGGGCGGAGAAAGGGTCGTCCTGGCGACAGAATGACAGGCAGACCCTGTTTTAGCCGCTGGGACGCGGGCAAGGAACCATCCCGTCATCTGTGCCACAGGTACCAGCCCCCGCCCCCCCCCCCCCACCACCCTCTCCAAAACCCTCAGCTTGCAGCCCCCCCCCACCAAACTCTGACCTCCCCCATTGCATGGCCTCTCCCCCCGCCCGCTCTGGAGCAAAGTGAGCACCCCAATTCATAGCCCTCCCCAGCGAACTCAAACTCCCCCCTTGCCAGCCAGCTCCTTGCCCTGGGTGCGAACGGTCGGAATCTCACCAGGAAGACGATGTTGGTGTTCTGGTAGAGCGCTCGGGCCACGCAGATCCTCTGCCTTTGGCCCCCGCTGAGGTTGATCCCCTGAAACGACATTGGGTGGCAGCGTGGTATAGCGGGTAAGGAACCGGCCTTGTGACCTAAAGGTCACAGGTTCGATTCCCGCATAGAACACTTAACCTGCATTGCTTCAGTCTGTATGTCCAGCTGTATAAATGGATGCAATGTAAATGCTATGTAAAAATGTGTGTCGCTCTGGATAAGTGCAAAATGACTGTAAAAAATGTTTCTGGAAAAATGTGTCATGTGATCTTCTGATGTACAGAGTGTACATACAGAGAGTACAGAGAGTCACAGATTAGAGTCTTGTGTTACTGTGTCCATAATCATTTTTTGATATCATAGGCCTGGACCCAACAAATAACAAATATTTCTTTTTCTTACCCTCTCTCCGATTTCGGTCTGGTCCCCGAAGGGGAGGAGGTCGATGTCGGGCTGGAGGGAGCAGGCGTCTATGACGACCTTGTATCTGAAAAAGGGCCACACGTCAACCAGTGAAGGCCACGGCTAAAACAAAAACGTTTTGACAATTTCATTCATCAAGTAAAAACTAACTTAAAAGAAACTAGCATTTACTACTTGAAAGAAACCAATGACATTTTTGGCTGGACCGCAAGAGCGGGGCCAGCCCTATAAACGCAAATGTCTGTGACCGAGCGACTGAGTGATGAAGTTACATCATTGGTCGGCCAATTTCATGAAGTTACACCATTGGTCGGCCGGATGAAGTGTGTTAGGTCCAGCCACATAATAGGTTTTGACCTGGTCTTGTTAAATCTCATTATGAGACTAAAAGGCAGATTTTTGGTTTGCAGTGTGGGTGGAGTCCATGAAAACAGAAACAAACAATTAACTAGCATGAAAAACGACGTGAGAAGCACTTGCATGTTCTTTGCTGAACACCGGTTCACTATCATCTATAAGCGTTGCTTCATCCATGATAACAGTTCAACGGGTGGAGCCGTTCCATTTGGATTGGTTGTCTCCAGTTATCGATGACACTGCCTTTCGTTGGCACACAGAGCGGAGGAGCGTGTACCTCTGCTTGTTGAACGGGCTCCCAAAGGTGATGTTGTCCTCCACCGTGGCGTTCAGCAGCCAGGACTTCTGGGTAGCGTAGGCCACAGAGAACCTGTTCTTACTGAGGGGGGGGAGAAGGAGAGAAATCAGCAGCCAGGACTTATGGGTAACGTAGGCCACAGAGTAACTGTTCTTACTGATGGCGAGGGGGAGAGAGATCAGCCCCCAGGACTTATGGGTAACGTAGGCCACAGAGTAACTGTTCTTACTGATGGCGAGGGGGAGAGAGATCAGCCCCCAGGACTTATGGGTAACGTAGGCCACAGAGAAACCGTTCTTTCTGATGGCGAGGGGGAGAGAGATCAGCCCCCAGGACTTATGGGTAACGTAGGCCACAGAGTAACTGTTCTTACTGATGGCGAGGGGGAGAGAGATCAGCCCCCAGGACTTATGGGTAGCGTAGGCCACAGAGAAACTGTACTTACTGATGGGGGGGAGAGAGAGAGGCTTTAAAAAAGAGCCAAACCAGGGGGCTGGGGGGGTGGGGGGGGGCACGTTCACAGGCAGCACAGTGGCACTATACTGTACTGGACAGAGTACAATAAGGGGGTGGGGGGGGGGGTAGCGGGTAGGCTCTGCCTCACGCTCGCTGCGAGTCACGTCAAGGCGTTTATGGCAGGCCGCTCCGAGAGCCTCACTCACACCCACGCGTGACGTGAGAACAGCCCGGCCTGCCACCGGCCCTCACGGACGCAGGCTCCGCGTCGTCATTCGCACTCTCGCAGTTCCGCCTTAACAGACCGCCAGCGACTACGCCTGCGGCCGATCCGGAACCCGAAAGCCGCGACGTAAGCTTTTCGCGGGGTGAGGGCGTTCGGAGGGCGGTCTGATGGGACTAATGATTACTAGGGAGCGATGAAAGGAAGTACCTTGCGTTCCCCTCGTGGGCCGCCTCACACTCTGGCGGTCTGAAGCAACGGGAAGAACAGAAGAGACACACACACACACACACACACACACACACACAGGCGTGGCGCGGGTTAGCACAAGACGCAGCAACGGGCTCGTCGCCGTCTAATGGCACGCGGGTGCGCCCCCCCCCCCCGCAAGAAACCGCCGCGCCACTTCTATAAAATGTGCCAAGCTGTGAATCAGGCTGTGCATTTGTTCAGTTTTGTACTTCTGAAAGCCAATCAGACTGCCTTCTTGAGTCAAGTGACTTCAGATGAACAGAAGTAGCTCGCTCACATGGGCTGACATGAAATGGCAACGTCTGTTATGTAAAGATGAATGGATGACCTTCAGAGGTGACGGTGTTGGGTTAGGATGGCTGTGTCAGAGCAGCTGAACAGAAGCTGAGGACAGTGAATGGACTTTTAATATGACGGCCAGAGCGAGAACTTTTAACATGACGACCAGAATGGGGACTTTTAACGTGATGACCAGAGCAGGGACTTTTAACATGACGACCAGAATGAGGACTTTTAACATGACAACCAGAGCAGGGACTTTTAACATGACCACCAGAATGAGGACTTTTAACATGACAACCAGAGCAGGGACTTTTAACATGACGATCAGTAAGAAAGGTGTCTGGACTGATGAAAGGCGGTGGAGCTGATGGAACCCTCCAAACACACACACAAGAACACCACACACTCAGAGAGAAACACAGCAGCAACACAGCAAGGATGGGATGATGGATGGAATAAGATGGCCCTGATGAATGACAGCTTAAAATTAAATTAAATCCCAGAAAGCTGTGTGTGCATGGGAGTCCCTCAGAACTACACATTTCACCTTCAAAGAGAGTTTGGATAGGCTATAGGGGATAGGGGTAGAGGATAGAGAGTATTCTATAGGAGATAGGGGTAGAGGATAGAGAGTTTGGGTAGGCTGCAGGGTATAGGGGTAGAGGATAGAGAGTTTGGGTAGGCTGCAGGGTATAGGGGTAGAGGATAGAGAGTTTGGGTAGGCTGCAGGGTATAGGGGTAGAGGATAGAGAGTTTGGGTAGGCTGCAGGGTATAGGGGTAGAGGATAGAGAGTTTGGATAGGCTATAGGGGATAGGGGTAGAGGATAGAGAGTATTCTATAGGAGATAGGGGTAGAGGATAGAGAGTTTGGGTAGGCTGCAGGGTATAGGGGTAGAGGATAGAGAGTTTGGGTAGGCTATAAGGGCGTAGCGGTAGAGGATAGAGAGTTTGGGTAGGCTGCAGGGTATAGGGGTAGAGGATAGAGAGTTTGGGTAGGCTATAAGGGCGTAGCGGTAGAGGATAGAGAGTTTGGGTAGGCTGCAGGGTATAGGGGTAGAGGATAGAGAGTTTGGGTAGGCTGCAGGGTATAGGGGTAGAGGATAGAGAGTTTGGGTAGGCTGCAGGGTATAGGGGTAGAGGATAGAGAGTATTCTATAGGGGATAGGGGGTAGAGGACAGAGAGTTTGAGTAGGCTATAGGAGGTAGGGGTAGAAGATAGAGAGTTTGGGTAGTCTATAGGGGATATGGGATAGAGAGTTTGGGTAGGCTATAAGGGCGTAGCGGTAGAGGATAGAGAGTTTGGGTAGGCTGCAGGGTATAGGGGTAGAGGATAGAGAGTTTGGGTAGGCTGCAGGGTATAGGGGTAGAGGATAGAGAGTTTGGATAGGCTATAGGGGATAGGGGTAGAGGATAGAGAGTATTCTATAGGAGATAGGGGTAGAGGATAGAGAGTTTGGGTAGGCTGCAGGGTATAGGGGTAGAGGATAGAGAGTTTGGGTAGGCTATAAGGGCGTAGCGGTAGAGGATAGAGAGTTTGGGTAGGCTGCAGGGTATAGGGGTAGAGGATAGAGAGTTTGGGTAGGCTATAAGGGCGTAGCGGTAGAGGATAGAGAGTTTGGGTAGGCTGCAGGGTATAGGGGTAGAGGATAGAGAGTTTGGGTAGGCTGCAGGGTATAGGGGTAGAGGATAGAGAGTTTGGGTAGGCTGCAGGGTATAGGGGTAGAGGATAGAGAGTATTCTATAGGGGATAGGGGGTAGAGGACAGAGAGTTTGAGTAGGCTATAGGAGGTAGGGGTAGAAGATAGAGAGTTTGGGTAGTCTATAGGGGATATGGGATAGAGAGTTTGGGTAGGCTATAAGGGCGTAGCGGTAGAGGATAGAGAGTTTGGGTAGGCTGCAGGGTATAGGGGTAGAGGATAGAGAGTTTGGGTAGGCTGCAGGGTATAGGGGTAGAGGATAGAGAGTTTGGATAGGCTATAGGGGATAGGGGTAGAGGATAGAGAGTATTCTATAGGGGATAGGGGTAGAGGATAGAGAGTATTCTATAGGAGATAGGGGTAGAGGATAGAGAGTTTGGGTAAGCTGCAGGGGATAGGGGGATAGGGAGTTTTGGTAGGCATTGGGGAGTTAGGGGTAGGATATAGGGAGGAGGACCTGGTTCTGAACATTTCACCAAAAAGGGGGGCCACGGGGGTCACTCACTTGCTCCAGTGCACCTTCCCGCTGATGGTCTGCATCTCCCCCAGCATGGCCAGCAGGAGAGAGGACTTCCCGCAGCCCACCTGCCCCACGATCATGGTCAGCTGACCTGCAGAGAGACCCCACTGACCTTGAGAGACGCCACTGATCTTGAGACCCCACTGACCTTAAGAGACACCATGGCCTTGAGACCCCACTGACCTTAAGAGACACCACTGACCTTGAGACCCCACTGACCTCAAGAGACACCACTGACCTTGAGACCCTAATGACCTTGAGATACACCACTGACCTTGAGACCCCACTGACTTTGACAGATGAGTTTAAAATACTCTAACAAATCTGACCAAAATAATAATAATGATAATTTGTTTGATTGCCACCTCTTGAGCAAGGTAATTAACGTTCAGTGAATACCCATCTGTATGAATGGATTGGACGTAAGGAATGCAGACAGTGTGAGTCACTCTGCATAAGAGCATCTGCTGAATACCGAAGTGTAGATGTAGTGCACTGAGTTCAGCCCCCTCTGTTTCAGACAGTCAAGCTGCTGCTGGCCAAATGGAGTCCAGAGACACGTACTGGACACAGGTCCACACATCCAGCCAGTCCTGCGGGTCCTGTTCCTCTTCCTGTTCCTCTCGATCAGGTCAGCCAATCACATTTCACATATCGCAAACCGCCCGTTAACGAGCCAACTGTTGGCAAGCGGTTTTGTGGTGTTTGTTTTCAGAGCGTGCTGTTCTTCCATGTTGTTCGTTTTAAATGTAGTTTAGTGCTCATTAGGGGCGGTTTTTCCTGTCTGTTTAATGTGCAGTAGGGTCATTTACATGTCGTCAGTCGAGTCTGTAGTTCTTGCACTCGTACTCCTGGGACTGTATTTTCCCGCTGACCTTTGCCCTTGTGTTCGCAATGAAACCAGAGTGGGAAATTAATACCAGCCAAAGCTGGTAAATTTTATCCGCGACTTGTAAGCTTGTCTACGCTACCAGCCACTTAAATACCCATCATCTGGAGGTCCTGTTCTATTCTGAGCATCTGCAAAACTAAAACGTTCTCATAACATTGTGAGAGCGTTTTGTGTTAGCCGGATAGTCGTTCTGGGTACGAGCGTCTGCTAAATGTCAGTGAAGGACTGCAGGCTTAAGGGGCCTGCATCGAGTTACCTGTGGGAATTTGAATGCTGATGTCAGACAGCGTCGACAAGTTGCTCCCCCACGTGAAGAATCCATTGCTCACCTGCGCAAGAAAAAGACCACGGGCTAAATGGAGACAACACAACATCCAGCAACGGAAGATTCCAGAGTTCATTCAGCTACGAAGAAAATACAGTACTGTACTGTGAAGCGTATGTATCCAGACAGGGTTTTAACTCAGCCCAGTTACCCAGCTGACTCCACTAACCAGGAGCCGGCTCGCGCGTATTAAGAAGGACGTGTGCGGACGAGAAAAACGTTCACGTGCAAACGTTGCGAACACGTCGCAAAACACGTCAAACGAACGTCGCCGAGGCCAGGCGCTCACGGGACGGGCCCAACGAGAAAAGGGGGCTGGGCGGCCCGCGCGACCCTGATCACGGTGAGCGGTCCCCTCGCCCGCGAGGTCGCCGTCCTCCTCCTCGTCGTCGAGCGAGGGACTCGCCCGGTCGCGTCTGCGGGGACCGGGCAGGAAGTGCAGGAACGGAGCGTGTGGGAAAAGAACAACCGAGCGACCGTCGCGCTTGGACATCCTGTCTCGGGGCGGCTGTATATTTTAGGGGCCTGTGGGTAATAAACGCACCGACCCGACGGTTAAACGGGCTTAAAGGGTGACGTCGTTTCTGAGAAGAGCGGGGTGGGGGGGGGGGGGGGGGGGGAGTGCGTCACCGTGCTCGGTTTGGACGCGACGGGGCGGCTGGAGGGACCGGTCTCGATGGGAACAGACAGTCCTCGACTGCTACTGTCGCGCTGATCTCTGGCAGCTGGACGAGTGCAATGAGCACGTGGCGTGTGTGTGTGTGTACTTGTGTGAGTGAGTGTGCATGTGTATCTTTGTGTGTGTGTGTACGTGTGTGAGCGCATGTGTACATGCGTGTGCGTGCGTCTGTGTGTGTGAGTGTGCATGTGCATGTGCTTGTGTGTGCATGTATGTGCGTGTGTGCATGTGCATGTGTATCTGTGTGTGTGTGCGTGTGTGTATCTGTGTGTGTGTGTGTGCATGTGTATCTGTGTGTGTGTGTGTGTGTGTGTGTGTGTGTGTGTGTGTGCATGTGCTTGTGTGTGCATGTATGTGCGTGTGTGCATGTGCATGTGTATCTGTGTGTGTGTGTGTGTGTGTATCTGTGTGTGTGTGTGTGTGTGTGTATCTGTGTGTGTGTGTGTGTGTGTGTGCATGTGTATGTGTGCGTGTGTGCGTGTGCATGTGTGCGACGGGGCCTGAGAACGGGTGCCGGTCGCTGGTGACCCCTGACCTTGACTGCGATGTCCTCGGTCTCGTTGGGCCGTGGTGGCCTGCGGGCCGGCTGCTCGTAGCTGTCCATCTGGTAGCACACGGGCTGCTTCCTGTTTATGGCTTTGGTCTGCACAGGGGGTCAGAGGGGAGAGAGAGGAGAGGGAGCATGTGAGAACAGCAGGACAGGCCCCGCCCCATCCCCCCAGGCCCCGCCCCCATCTCCCCCAAGGCCCCCCCCCCCCAGGACCCCAGAGAAACAGTCCCCAGGCAGGGGAATCCATTACAGGACATCCACCCCTCTCCTCCCTGTTCCCCCTTTCGAGTATCCCTCTACATATGTGCCAAACTTGAAAGTTTTCCAACTGGAAAGTAGAAGAATAATAAGAAAACAAACAGAACAATAACAATAATAATAATAATGTAGTTGTTTATTTTTATATCGTCTTTTGTAGGTTCAGCAACTCAGAGTGCTTGACAGAAACGGAGATACTGAGTTACTGAGATGAGACTGAAACGTGTCCCGTTGCGCTCGTCTAAAAGATCATTTCCACGTTTACGGTGCTTTTTTTAGAGCCCTGCAACATGGCGGACGTGTCTGACACAAAACGAGAGCCGGCCCCCAGGAAACACCGAGAGAAACCCGACGCACAGCACAGCCGGGGAAACGCAGCCCGGCAACAAGCCGCGCGTACCGTCTGCGCGCGCAAAAAACAGCCACATTTGTAACTTTTCATTAAGCCAAACGTGGCTTTAGTGAATCTTGGCGCATCGTTCCCGCCCTAAGACGAGGCTTAAAATAACAACATTTTTCCCTTTTAAAGACGCTGACGTGGATTTGGGCTCGCTTCGAACCCGGCAGCGAAGATTAATCGTGGAGATTACTTCATCCAGGAACGTCCCTGGAGCGAAAAGCAAAACGGAAATATAGGAACTGACGTGCGATCTGTAACGCCCCGGTGACTCGGCTGTTTCTGGCTCGGGGACTTCACCGCAGACAGATACGGCTCCTCCCGGTGCTGCTTAAGTGGGCCGGCCGGTCTTACTCAGGGGTGTCAGATACCTGTGTGTGGGCCGCTGGCTGTTTTTTTTTTTTTTTCCAATTAATGCGGTGATGCGGTGATCTCGCGACTTTATCACCCAGCTCATTTGCTGCAAGTTGGTTTCGTTTGGCGCTCTTTTTGTTGCCGCTCGCTTATGAAACTGATCTGCAGCGAAGCCGTCTCGGCTGAACTCCGACCCCCCGGTCCCAGAGGGTTAGGGCCCACCGAGAACCCCCCCGAGCTCGGAAGTGTGTTCTTTCCAAACAGGGCTTCACGGAGCACAGCGGAGCTTCCCTGACTGCTGTCTTACCCAATCTGAGGATCCACGACCTCAGATTTACCCTCGAAAGAAAGCCTGAGAGGTGTCCAGCTCTATAGCAACGTAGTGATGTATATCTATGTGTGTGTGTGTGTCCTATAGCAGTGGAGTGATGTATGTGTGTGCGTGTGCGTGCGTGTCCTATAACAGTGCAGTGATGTATATATGTGTGTGTGTCCTATAGCAGTGCAGTGATGTATATATGTGTGTGTGTGTCCTATAACAGTGCAGTGATGTATATCTGTGTGTGTGTCCTATAGCAGTGCAGTGATGTATGTGTGTGTGTGTGTGTGTGTGTCCTATAACAGTGCAGTGATGTATATGTGTGTATGTGTCCTATAGCAGTGCAGGGATGTATATTTGGATGTGGGTCCCGTATGGTGACAGAGGCCCTCAGTACTCACACCCCCAGAATGCTTCCTGCAGGGTTCCAGTGACACGGGCATATCTCCATTTCTCCAGCTGTCATCTCCAATCTCGTCACTCTGGAGGAACTCTCCCAGCTTCTGCACGCTGGGAACAAACAGATACTCAGCTCCTCACACACCCAGCCAATCACGGCTTCTCACACAACCCCAACCCCCACACCCAGCCAATCATGAACTCTTACACAACCCAAACCCCCACACCCAGCCAATCATGACCTCTTACACAGCCCAAACCCCCACACCCAGCCAATCACAGCCTCTCACACAACCTTAACCCCCACACCCAGCCAATCACGGCCTCTCACACAACCCTAACCCCCACGCCTAGCCAGTCAAGGTATCTTGCACACCCAGTCTTCTCACCTGACCAAGGCCTTGACGGCAAACCGGACCACAGTGGAGAGGAGGAAGAGGGGGGTGACCAGGATGTGGAAGAGTGCCAGGGATGCGAAGGCCTCGGCCGGTGTGAGTTTGGAATGGCTGATGTACGCGTGGGTCACGAACGTCTGCGCTCCACACAACAACCACCACATCAGCAGTTTAAAACATGAAATCATTTATTGTTCTGAATCATACTCTTACTGTACCATACACTTCTGAATCATACTCTTACTGTACCATACACTTCTGAATCATACTCTTACTGTACCATACACTTCTGAATCATACTCTTACAGTACTGCAACCTTTTAAACATAAATAATTTTGTAGCTATTATCTTGGTTTTCAGTTAATATCCAATAAGTTGTAATTGGTTCATTCAAATTTTTGTTGGATTTATTTTTGTGAATTTTGACTTTTTAGATTTGTCTTTGGCATCTATATACAAAACTTTCCCAAATTTTTCTCTTTAGCAAAAGTGCTGAGACATACATTTGACTAGTTATGATTCATTTTTAGAGTTTTTTTTGTCAATGGGAAGTATTCTGTTTAAAGGAATACTATGCAGGATTCTCTATGCACGCAATCTCAGTCTGTACACACTTTTGCCAAATTCACTCCTCTGCCCCTCTGCACGCATTTCTTCTTCTAAAATGTGTTCGGGACGTTTCTGGGCGTGGTGCTCTTTTCTGTGCGGGGAGGGGTGGGTGCGGCTACGGAGCCTGTGTGTGATCAGGTTTCAAGCGTACTGTTTTTCGCTAGCTACTGCGCTTGCATTACATTACATTACATTACACTACATTACAGGCATTTAGCAGACTCTCTCATAGTATGCCTTTAATGCTTCCTCTTTTATGTGTGAGAATAAGACAGCGCATGTGGCTTTCCCCCGGTGTTACACCTGTCTGTTCGGTTTATTGGGCGGTCTGAAACGTCTGTGCGTCTAAGGCACACCGCAAGCAGAATGCAGTTTGCAGTTCTCGCGCTCGGCGCTGAAAATAAACCCGACTTACCGCTAACACCGCAGCTATGGGAATGGCGGCATTCATGAAAACTACGGACGAAGAGAGAGAGAGAGAGAGAGGGAGGGTTATTCAGGTCTGCAAAGGAAGGGGGGGGATGGCGGAGGTGAATCTCTGTTCAGGGTGTGCAAGGCGGCCTCTCACTGGACATGGAGGTGTAGAGAGCGAAGGTCTTCAGGCTGGTGAGCTCCTTGCTCCTGGTCTCCTCCACGCTGTTGCAGAAGATGTTCTCCCAGGCGTACAGCTTCAGCAGCTTGATGCCCCTCAGGATCTCCGTGGTCGTCTTCAGCCGATCCGTGGAGTGGTCCTAAATTTGGGGGGGGTTTGAGGATTTACGCCACTGATTCCCCTCCTGCTGACAGGTTTTGGTTTCTGGGACGTTCCTCGAAAGGTCGGGGTAAACATTCCAGATTTGTGCCTCTTAACCGTTTTTCTCGGCTGTCCCTTAAACTGTTTTTTAAGTCACAGGGAGCATCGCAGGGATAGGAAGTTACAGCAGATATTTATGCGTGAAAATACAGTGTAGAAGGTTCTCTTTGCCCGGGTAACAAATTGCAGGAGGGAGGAGTTGGAAGATGGCCATTTTGCAGCTACATGTTCAGTGAGTAAATTTTCTGATTGTTCTGGTACTAGAGGACCCCCAGCAGCAGTTAAAAATACTGGCTATTCGTACTAATTTAATTTGGAGTCTGCGACGTTCTGTGAATCTGCCATCTGGAACCGTCTCATACTAGTCACCGAGTGGCCCCCCGACATGCGCTTTCACGCTAGCCAGCGGGGGGGCGCTAGCGGCGTGCTAGGGCGACGCTCACCAGCGTGCTCTTCTGCGCGTCGGCCAGCTTGGTGGCGATGAAGTACTGCACCGGGGCGAGCAGCACGATGACGGCCGCCCCGACCAGGGCGCTGTGGCCCAGGAGGTAGTACAGCAGGATCACACCCATGATGATCT
Organism: Anguilla anguilla; assembly: GCF_013347855.1. Taxonomy (NCBI): domain Eukaryota; kingdom Metazoa; phylum Chordata; class Actinopteri; order Anguilliformes; family Anguillidae; genus Anguilla; species Anguilla anguilla. The sequence continues at coordinate 9,112,511 of NC_049219.1, read as the reverse complement.
GTGTGGGACACACAGACACACAGACAGACACACACACACAGACACACAGACAGACACACACACACAGACACACAGACAGACACACACACACAGACACACAGACAGACAGACAGACAGACAGACAGACAGACGGTCATCTGTCAAACTTACAGTATGACCAAACCAGAGAGTCCATCAGAACACGAGGAATGCTAATCCTGATCAAATCTACTTATGGACTCTAGATGAACACACAGACAGACAGACAGACAGACAGCCCTCAACTAACAGTAAGGCCAAATGAGACCGTCCAACAGGAAACACCGGGAATGCTACTCCTGATCACATCTACTTACGGACTCTAGATGAACACAGACAGACAGCCTTCTGTCCAACTAACAGTAAGACCAACTGAGACCGTCCAACAAGAAACACCGGGAATGCTACTCCTGATCACATCTACTTACGAGCTCTGCGGTGCAGAAGTGGTTAAGTTGGTTCGGGTACAGAATACTGTGTAGAGTCGCACTGCATTACATAGTGCTGTTTTCTGTTGTACGTGCAGTGGAAGTACCTTCATCCTCGTGTTCACTGGAGACAGGCCGCGATTTTAAACATGGCTACTTGCTTTGCCGTCACAGTGCTCACCATCACCGTAACGACAAGGGTCTGCTAAATGTCCATAAGGTAATGTAATGTAATGTATTGCAGCGTCTCGGTTGAGGTTGGTACCTGGACTGGCATGGCCCATAGGTTCGGGCAGAGGAAGAGGAACCACATTAGCTGGTTGGTCTCTATGGCAACCAGGTTGTTGATCTGTCCCAGAGTCATCTCGCCCATGGACATGTTGGATGTGGACAGGCGAAGGATCTTGTTGTAGATCATAGCCTGTAAAAGGAAGCAGGAGACGGACTACTCGCAGTCTGTTGTAAGCTGTGATTTCTCAGGGCCATGAGATCTGCTGCATTCTGTGCTGTATCACTAAATATCTTAAAGGAGTCTGGGAAGAGGTGGGTTAGTAGATTCTGGTGGGTCACTGAATCAATCAGTCAAACTCTTGCAACGTTTAATTTCCATGTTTGAACTTATGCTGGGCTAAATTTTAAATATGGATGAATGGGTGGGGGCAGCATGAAAAATTCTAACCCCTGTCTTAGGACCCCAGATATCACTGAGAGGCTCTTATTGGCTGTGCATTAAGGCTGTGTGAGAAGCTGTAATTGGCTGGATGTTTGGGTTATATGGGAGACTGTTATTGGCTGGGTGTTTGGGCTGTGTAGGAGGCTGTTATTGGCTGGGTGTCTGGGTTGTGTGGGAGGCTGTTATTGGCTGGGTGTCTGGGTTATATGGGAGACTGTTATTGGCTGGGTGTTTGGGCTGTGTAGGAGGCTGTTATTGGCTGCGTGTCTGGGTTGTGTGGGAATCTGTAATTGGCTGGGAGTCTGGGTTGTGTTGGGAGGCTGTTATTCGCCGTGTGAGAATCTGTTACTGGCTGAGTGTTTAGACTATCTGAGGACAGCTGCTGGTTTCCATCACATTTCTGTCACAAATTTCAAAAAGATTAAAAACAAAGAGCATCTGAGTTGGTGGCCACGGTCTAAAACGTGTTCGGACCGTCGTGTGCGTTCCCCGATTGGACAGAGGGGGGTCCTCCACTCACCAACAGCGCCCCCCGTAGGTTGATCCCCGTCTCTATGGTGACGTAGTAGGAGGCCTGCAGGAACGTCCGCTGGAGTATCAAGGCCAAGAACAGCAGGACCGCCAGGACATAGGTTCCCTCGAGAAGCTCGTGTGAGGACAGGAAGTAGACCCCAAAATGCATGGCCTGACACAGACCAGGGGAACAAAAACAAGTCCTTCATTTTGATTTTATTGGTAGGCTAGGGAATGTTGGAGGGACTCTGGGATTCCTGTATTTACATTTGGCGCATTCATAAAATATTAACTGATTTATCCTCCAGGGTGTTTTTTTCATGGCTGAAAGATGAGCACCAGGGGACACTCCAAGTTGAGAGCCTGAAGTATGCGTCGAACGGTTTGATTGCACCCGAACTTGTTTGGAACAATAAACGCATTCTGATACCGTTCTTGTCCTCATCTAATAATAATATATCTCTCAACCTAATGTTCTCTGATGCCCTCTGACCCTTCAAATTTTTTTGGGGGGAATGCGTTTTCAGAATTCTATGTCAGTGTTCGAGAACTCCATTGCTTTCAATTACCAGTCGTGTTTATGCCAGCATTATAACATTGAGTTACGAACGCTCTAATCACATACTTATGATTTCCCACCTTAAAGGGGTTAAACGTTCTCATCGTGAAAAGCTTGGTCGGGATGGAGGGGATTACATAAGCGGAACGGAAGACCCAAGGGAAACAGACGATGTTCCCCAGACAGCGATCTGTGTGCTGGGTGAGTCTGCCTGACGGAGTGTGATGTGACGTGGGGAATTTTCCACGTCAGACCTGCTCTCTCACTGCCCACCCCCCCCTCGCTATACAGTGGTCTCTTCCAACTCCATACCGGGGGGGGGGGGGGTCACACACCCCAAAACCAGTAGCAATGCCCCATCCAGTAGCCTACAGCTTTGAACAAGTACAGTGAGGGTGCCTCCTCACCATAAGAAGGTCACAATGTGTTGACACACAACCATTAGCACCAACAGATATTAAAATATGAATATGACCGACCCAATACACCACAGGAATATTAGTGTGGGGCTTGCTCGGTGAGCCAAGACCTTAGCCAACAGGTCTGCCGTAGAACTGGAAGAGAACTTGCCAATTTGACCTCTGCGTTTCAACGCAGTTGACGTACACTACAATGTCTGTAGATGGCACGTTTTCTTTCCTGGAACCAATAAAAAGATGCAGATTTAATCGAACAAGGCCAAAACATGTGTTATTTTTCAGCCTGTTCTGGCGAGCGATGACAAAACAGCCAGAAGGCAACATCAGCAATACTAAGTCTGACAGCCCCCCAACAACTGCAACGTCAAGGGGGCAGAACCGGGACTGAATTTCTGCCAGTTTGTTGTAATCCCCCCTCCCCCGTGGTCCCTGTGCTGCAGAGAAACAGAACCCAGCTGACCTTACGCAGTAGCTTTCACACAAATGACCCAGCTAACTAGGAAGTTCTGACACAAAACAATGTTCAGGGCATGTCTCGCATGCACTCAATAACCTCTGACAGTTCAGTCATGAAAAAAGCGAGGAAGTGCGTGAATAGCCTTTTTTGGAATGTTCCAAATGTACGTATTGAAATTCCAGATTCTAGTCAACCACTTTTACAAAGTTCAATCAAAACCGAATAATGTTTTAAGGCAGTTTGTCAAAAAATCATTTACCCCCATTCTCACGGAACGTTCTAGAAACGGAGTGGAACGTTCTAGAGACCCACCTGGGGCCCGGTCCGGTTTGTGGCGTTGGTCTGGTTGGCGCTGTCCGAATAATGTTTTATGACAGTTCCTCTAAAAAAAAAAAACATTTACCCGCTATTCTCACGGAACGTTCTAGAGACCCACCTGGGGCCCGGTCCGGTTTGTGGCGTCGGTCTGGTTGGTGCTGTCCGAATAATGTTTTATGACAGTTCCTCTAAAAAAAAAAAAACATTTACCCGCTATTCTCACGGAACGTTCTAGAGACCCACCTGGGGCCCGGTCCGGTTTGTGGCGTCGGTCTGGTTGGTGCTGTCCAGGTGCTTGACGATGCCGGAGATGCAGAGTGGCCCGGCGAAGCCCAGCAGGTCGGCCAGGTAGCGGAAGGTGCTGCTGAGGAGAATGGGCCGCCCGAAGGCTCGGTACATGGACTTCCAGATGGAGGGGGCCTTCTCCGGGTCGTCCGCCGTCTGCCCCCCCCCACCCCCGCGAGGACAGCCAACAGTGAACAAACAGCGCGTCACTCATTCACAAGACATTCAAGGGTAAGTTTAACCAAAAGCCCCATTTTCCCCGTCGACCCACAAAGTATATTTGACGGAAAAATCATTATTATTATTATTATTATTATTATTATTATTATTATTATTATTATTAATAATAATAATAATAATATTATTAGGTTGTTCTGGAATTTTCTACAAGACAGACAGTAATTCATTATTCCCTTCTTGGGCAGGAAAGCGTGGCTTTTTTTTTTTAGCCACGAGAGAAATGCATTATGGGCGATTGTAGTTTCATTGTAGTTAGGGATTGTAGTTAGCTCTACTGGGCATTGCAGAGAATTTCTTTTCACCAATTTCAGCTTAAATAATTTTAAAAAAGTGTATATACCATTGCAACGGTACTACAATAAGGACAGAGGACAACAGTAGGCTGGTAGAGTACTGGTAAAATAATTTTTAAAAAACGGTATGGCGGTAGAATTCTAAACTAAACCCCACTCGAGCGAAGCATTCGTTTTGCACGTGTTTTTATTGCTAGTCTTACTCCGTTACTGCTTCCACGTGCGGAACGTCCCAGGCCGCAAGGTGACCTACGCCGTCCGCAAGGTCGCGTTTTGGGCGGAGTCGCCCCCCCCCTCCTTACCCTCTGCTCCTCGTAGGCGTCCTTCAGCCGCAGGTAGTTGGTGAGCGCCCGCATGGCTATGGGCAGCTTCCCGATCCTCTTCAGCTCGATGGGCCGCTTGTGGGCGCCGATGATCAGGGGGTTCATCCACCAGTAGGTGGCCTTGGAGAGCAGGTTGACGAACGGCTGCAGGAAGCGCACGCCCAGGTCCTGCAGGTCCTCCGGGGGCTTCACCTTCTGGGGGTTGGCGAAGAAGACGTACCTCTGCGGAGGAACACACGCACAAGGGGGGCGGGGAAGGGGGGGGGGGGGGGGGCGGGGCGGTCGTAAACGAGGTGTACGCGCACCAAGACTTCGGCCGCGTTTCTTCGCAGGTGAGCCAATGGCAAGCGAGCGAGCGAGCCATGGTGGAATAACAAGACTAGGAAACCTAGTATATGGCTGGACCTAACACGCGTGATCGGGCCGACCAATGGGGTAACTTCATCACTCAGTCACTCAGTCACAAACATTCGCGTTCGTAGGGCTGGCCCCGCTGTTGCGGTCCAGCCAAAAAAAAAAAGTTTTAAAAAAAAAAATGTATCTACGCCGGACCGGATGGGGCCGCCGTGACGACGGCGCGGGGAAGCGAGGAGCGCTCACCCTCACTCTGATGACGTTGATCTCCACCGCCATCAGCAGGCCGTACAGCAGGACCAGCAGGGCCGTGATGCAGAAGCGAAGGTGCTCGATCCCCACGCTGTTCTGCGCGTACTTCACCAGCTTGATGGTCTTCGTGACGAAGGCCAAGACCCAGTAAACGAACAATGCTGCCAATTAAAAAAAATATATAAAATAAAATGTTTTTAAGCGTCCCAGTTCTGTGACGTGTCACCGACGTGGACTGAAAAAATGCACAAAGGCCGTTTGCTCGTCGTACTCACCAAGTAATAATTTGGGGAAGTTGGAGGTTTCGATGTTGTGGTAATACACCAGGGATGTAGTAGCCGCTATAAACCCAATGACTGCCGGCAGGAACAGGTGAAGGTGGTTGCTGACCATTCGCCTGAAAAATCCAACGTGAAATTTTTACCTATTCTGAACTGGACACTTTTCCTCTTGAAGAATTATTTTAGAAGTGTCTCATCATACTTCATACTCTGTAAGTTCTGTTCCACTGGAAATATTGAAAAATGAATAGCCTTAACAAGATGAAAGAGCATACTGGAAAAGTGGACACTAATGAGGGTACAGCGGGATTTCACAAGGCCATAAATGGGAGGAGCCAAGCATACGTTATCAAGTGACTGACGGGTTTGGCAATGCCTTTGATTTGTTCTAGCAAGCCAGTGATTGACAGGTCAACTACAGCTCCGCCCATCGCGGAGCTCGCGAACATTCTGTGCAGCAGTGCGACTCCCAAGCGTGACAATGCATTAGCGCCTGCAGGAGGAGGCCTAAACCAAGCAGCGCGTTCTCGAAGAGGAGCGGGAGAGGAGTCTAACCGGGCGAATTATAAGTGAAACATTTCCCTGCAAATGATCGTGGCGCATGAAATCAGCTCTAAAAAAAGATCAAACAGCTCAAATTTCTCAGGCCCTGAGCGATCGTTTCCGAGATTCCGTCCGACCCGCGGGGAGCGTGGCGGTCTCGTCCCCTCCGCACCCGCCGGCCCCGGGGGGGGGGGGACCCACTTGTTGGAGTCGACGCCCTCGGCGATCTCGCACACGTGCACGAAGAGGAGGGCGAAGGTGAGGATCCAGCGAAGGTTGTGCCCGGGGAAGTGGAGCCAGGTGTTGTGGTGGATCTGAACCTTGGAGCTCTGGCTTCCCCAGCCTGAAGGGGGAGGAGGGGGGGTGGGGGGGAGGGGGAGGGGACAGACAGAAAAGCCCAGTCAAACAGTATTCCACTATCCCTCCTTTTTGACATCGCTTGCTTTCAGAAGGCTGACTGAAACCCCTCTGAATGACGTCTGCGCAGAATTTGCCTGCCCGGGCGGACGTCCCAAACTGGCGCTACACCTGTGACGTTGTCTAACCTCGGCGCCTGTGTGTGAGCTGCTGCGGCAATGTGTTCGGAGCCAAAGCTGAGCCGGCGAGCTGAAATGCACTGGAGACGCGGGAAGACCTTTCACATGCGGCTTGCAGTCCGCAGGCACCCGATCGACCAGCAGGGGTCGCTAGATAGCGATCAAACGCAGACCCCTGACCACCTGAACCCTCCCGTGCCCTCGCGCGATCAGCGGATGTGTAGCCCATTGCCCTATGGAGCTACCGGCCACGGTGGATTGGATCAGAGATCATGGGGCCCGTCCATGCCCACCAGCAGCCCCACGTTAAGGCACGGCTAATGTGTGGATGGGCCCCACGGTCTGGTTTTGAACCCAGACAATGCCAGCATGCCGACTTCTGCTGAGGAAGTCTGTATGGAGCATGAAGCATAAAAGAAACTGAAACAAAAGCAAGGCTAATGCACCAATCCAAACAACAAATACAGAGCGCACACCCCAGCTATAGGAAACTTAAAATTCATTCAATTCACGAAAAAAGTTAATTGACTTTTCAATTAATGAACTGAATCAGTCATAAGTCATGACAAGTCTAATTAACGAGCTCACAATTGCTCTGTCCGTTTGAGAAACAAGTCACATCAAAACATAGGTTTGCAATTTTAAATACGTCATATTTTAGTGCTGCAGCAAAAATTTGAGAAGGGCATCGGAGACGGTGGCTATGAATAAACCCGTTTTGTTTTTTTTTGCGGAGTTAAACTGAAGTTGTCATTTCGACGCGAAGGGAAATTTAGTCGTAGGAAATGACTCTGGGCTTTCTCACAGTGCTTATCCAAACATCATGAAAGCTTCCACCGGGAAGCGCCAATTAAGGGGTCCCAGAGGGAGCGCGCGGGGGGTGGGGGGGGGGGGCACGGGTCGGGGTTATTCCCATCGAGTATGGGAAGCGCGGGCTTTCGGGTTCCAGCGGAAGCCGCTGATGCAACAAGGAAAAGTACATCCAGCCCCGCGGCGGTCGGGGGGGGGGGGGGGGGGTGTATTTCTCGAAACAGGATTACGGAGATAGCTGGATCACTGCGCTCAGTAAAACCCGGAAAAGCTGTTCTCCTTAACTCAGCTCGGCTGAGACCGAGGCAACTGACTGCACAAAGGAGACGACGCAGGGGGGGGGGGGCGCAGGTGAAACGAAACCCGCTTGTACTTGCGATTATACAGGTGCTTACATATTGGCCATAGAGAGACCCAAGGCATGTACTGTGTACATATGTGAAAAGGTGCAAGTCTTTATAATCTGTCTGGGTTGCAAATTATTGTTATCAAAATGGTCAGTCTGGATGAAGTCACCAAATAAGCACCAAAATTAAGAAATAGTGCAAGAGAATTCAACGCAGACATTGACAAGTATTTTAATATGATCACTACATGATTAATAACCATTAACACGGGGAAATGAGGTGTGTGGACTCTTAAACCCATCACTGAAATTAAACCAGGCACACAGTAAAATGTCCAGTGTTAATTCAACACTGTGTTAATTCATTCAACCCAACCCAGTGTCAATGCATTCAACCCACTGGGATTTAGTTGAATTTACATTGTTAACTTAGTTGACTTAATATTGCACAGTAAAATGTCCAAAGGCCTAAAACTGGATGTTGATTGAGAGCAAACCACAAAAAAACCAAACGGTACTTCTGAGGCTGATGTCTGGCACCCTTGTTCTACGCACCGATGAAGAGGATGGGGAAGGTGATGAAGAGGAGGAAGACGTGGGGGACCAGATTGAGAGCGTCCACGAAGCAGCCGTTGTTCAGGACGCCCTCCTCCACGCTGTAGGAGTCCTTCTGGTCACTTCCGCAGAAGGCCATGGTGCCGGATCGATACTGAGAAAATCTTGGGCCAGACCGGCAGAAAGGACCAAATCTCAGTTAACACAAACGCTGTGGAATGTTAGGGAACTGTTCAGATTCCTGTACGGCTGTGAGAATATTATGATGAAAACTTATTAAATGAACATAGTTACTCATTCTCGCAAGCTCTGCAAAAATCACAGAAAAAAAAAACAGTGCAGACATATCTCACATAACTGGTACTGGTAACATCCCTTAATGGTTGTGAGATAGTAATGAGAAAAAATATGGAGACTACATATCACTGGCATATTCCAAGCCTAGTGAAAGACAGATTCCTTGAATTCACTTACTTGTCCAGATTATATAGGCAACTTGCATCGTTTTTCACAAAAATAACAGCATCGAATAACCCCCTAAAACCGTCCTGCAGTGTTTCGTGATTTTACCAATAATGTTCATGGGACAATAATGAAACTCGACAAATTTACGTATTCAGAACATTTACGCAATCCCTATGATAATCCTGGTCACCGATAAATTGTTTGCGAGGTAATTATGTCCAGTTATTGTGATTTGGATAAAACAATGTCTCTCTTCCCGTGTTGCATTGTGGGTATGGCATGTCACAAACAATCAGATGACCCAGTCTGGGTACTGCATTCCATCTTTGAGCAACTCTTTACCAATTTGTTACCCGGTTGCTTAAGTAATATATGAATTATTAATTATATATTATTTATCTGTCATATTATTCAGTTCATCTTTGACAAGGGAATTATTAGGACTTCTGCACATGCATAATTCAATTGAAATTACCAGTAAGTGTTTTTAAGAACAAGAACAGATCTACATCTCTTGTGAAGACATGGCGTTACAGTTAACAGACAAGATAAATCACGTAACCAAAACGTCAAGATCAGTGAATCTCTAATTTCCCTTGTTCAGTAAATGTAGGATATATAAGTGTAATGATGTTATGACGTGGTGTCATACAAACTTAGAAAAGGTAGCAGCGGCACAAAACGACTATGATGCTGTGCTTTCCCCCAAATAAAGACGTCTCCTTTTTTCCGCGTTTGGGTCATGGTCACATCGACACTGTTTGTCCTTGACTCTTGCGACCTCCCTAACCTTATTAATAAATTAGGAGTATAGCTGCGCTATTCGGGCTTCTGACTACACAAACGCTATGTGTGGTGAAAACACATGCTGTAGTTCTGCTTCTTCACATGCGATTGTGTTTTTAATGTCCACTGTTTCCTGTAACTGGTAATCCTGTACCTTTGTTTGGAATGTTTTTTTTATATGGATACTCATATTTATATATTTTCTTTGTAGTTATTTATCTGTTTATTTATTTTGAAACCTAGCCTAGCAATATTACAGCCATTGCGTACACAGCTAAACATAAAAGAACTTAATATGGTCATAAGATACCTAAACAATCTCCCTCGTGTGAAACAGTCCTCCCATTTGCTTCTGCTGGCTAGGCTACTATTATTAGTTCACAAAGTATCCTAAAAGTTGGCAGACAAATATGTCAGTTTTTCCTCCAACATTTTCTTCGTTTGAAGGTTGTTTTTAAACAAGTATTGCCCAGAGTCGTTTATATAGTTAGACACGATATTTAAAAGATCTAAAAATAAATACATAAATAAGTCATTTTTAAAATCACAGGTATTACTGCCGGCACAACTCAAATCCAAACTGTTCAATTCATCACAGACTCCTTTCCACTGCCAGCGGAACAAAAGCAACGACATAACGCAGAACATGGAATATGAATCTCTAATAACGGCTTACCTCGGCAAAGTATGGTTATGGACTCAGCTTCATTCCTGGAGCCGGGTTTTTAGAGAGTGTGATCAGACGGAGTATAATGGAAGCGGATTATTTTTAGCTGTGAGTTCTCAGCGGCACATGGTGCTGCCTCCTATCGGATTTCCAAACTTGTCAAAGCCAGGAGCGTCAAAAACTGCCCGGAGCATGGGATGTCTCATCCTGCCAAAAACCCGCTGGCGAGGACAGAAAAATGCTGTCACTAGCATACTAATGATACTAATAATAATAATAATAGTAAAAATTTTATTATCGTAACCACAGCTAATGATGATTAATTTTGTAAAAATCAATTGTCATTTTCAGTATTATGTAGGCTATGATACCCTTTAGCCCAAGAACGAACGATCGGTGATATAGGCTACATATTTAACGAATAGGAATAACGTGCATTATCATAATTCAATAGCCGATTCATGTTTTTTTTCCACATTTATGCTCTCATTAAGGCTTCTGTTTTCTGTAGGCTAAGTCTTGGTGTGAAATGTATAAATCAGATGGGAATTCTCGGTAGAAATCCGCACCACACACAGCACCGCCATTGGTAACTGGTATTACTGTTATGCCTTCAGTCATTCGACAAGACATGAAAACGGTGGCATGCTGTATTGATGGGGCAGCTTTGCAATAGCTGTTCATTGACAGCACATTAGCTATGTAAAGCAGCGTGATATATGCAGATTATGCGCGTCTCCATATCTCACGTCAATGCGAGGTCCCTGCGCTAACGCAGTCGTCACTCGAAACGCGGTTTGATGCAGTGCAATAAAATACTACCCCACATTCCGTGACCCACTTACCTATATGTAACGGGTCCAGAGTCCCTCTTCGTCCATTCCTTCGTGTTTACTCCCTTGTACGATCTAAGATATAGTCCCAAACGCTGTTATCACGTTAATAAGACATGACATTGGTGTAGAACTACAATGCTCTGGAATGCGGACGCCTGGACGCGCACAGGGCAGACCGGAGAGCTCTCGTAGTTACAACTACACAGTTTGCGGCAGCTATACGTGCCATGGCGCGCGACCTGGAATCGTGCGGCTTTCAGATGATATTAATCGCGTTTTATACACCACGCATAGCCCATACCTAGCTAGGTTATAGCTAAAGGGACACGGTTTGTGCCGAGATTTTAATACATTTGCATTCGAATACATCTAGTGCGAACGGCTTTCATGTACTTGATCTACTTACATTAATCTGAAGTCAATTTTTAGTAAAATAGTATGCCGAATACACTACGTTTTATGATTACACATTGGAATTCTGTGATAAATTAAGCTTGGCTTTACTTGGCATTGCAGATATTTGACCGCATATTAGACGTGCCAGGTGTATTGATGGACGATATAGCCTACCGTGGGAACGTGTGCGTAAGCAATATCTTACATTACGTCTACAAGGGCGCTTCACGGTCCTCTCATTTCTCCAGTGTTCTCATAACGCGCCGTGCAGTTGGAATATTATTCTAGAGAGAAGTGTATCACTCGGGACTGAATTCATATTTTGCGCGTTCACTTAATTTTCTATATTGTTCAATAAACATTTAAACAAAGGGACAGTCTTCTCCTTGCTTCCCCGCCAGTCTACAGTGGTTTATACGTTCATCTGAAAGTCTACATGTGGCGACAAAATTGTCAATAGGAATCTAATGCTGGCAGAGGGCCGTAATCATACAGACGTGTGTCTTTTTCTAATAGTTTGTGTCGGGAATTTAGAATTCTCGTGCCATGCTAAGTGTTCCTTGCGCAAAAGCTACCCGACAACAAAAGTTGCACGTTATTGTGTTTAATTGTTTTCTGTGTAGTTGTTCATTTCTGTTCTTCCTTGTGCAGTAAACAAACTGGAGTTAGGCGAGCATGCATTTGGGTGGGCAACATGATATCCGTGAAACGTTGGTAAAGACATTTGGCAGGATTCAATCAACATCTGTGCTTAATTTTACATAACAATTTAAAGCAAATCCCAATATTATTACTTTTTCTTCGTTAACAGAGATTGGGAACTTCAGTGATGGCTTAAACCAGTCTTTTTAACCGTATGTAGCAGTCAAAAACATCTCTAATGATCCGATTTAGGCCCGGCATTCAGTTTTTTTTTCTTCCACGCCGAGCATCGCATCCTCGCTCTGTCGTCATCCCACACGCGCAGGCCACAGTTCGGTTCACCACTCGTCAAACGAAGCCGTTTCGCCGGTCTCACACACTGGCGCGAAGTGAAGTGCTCCAGTTAGGCAGGTCGCTGGAACATTTATGAGTAACCTGACGCTGGCGCATAGCTTAACCCCCACAAGCCTTTTGGCGCTGAGCCTCGATCAAAGAAACAAACATTCCCACATCTCTCCCAAAGCCCTGTCCCGCCCTGCCTCGCTATCCATGCCTCTCCAGCCGGATTCACTCCTTTCATGCCCTGGCTGGAGAGAAGCGACTCTCCGCCATCTTTGCACCAGCTTGACTTTCTTGACGACTGTGCGCGGACAGCCTTTTGTGTTTGATGCCTGATTCTCAATGCCAAAGGCTGACATTTTTCAGGCTTCCCCCCAGAGGCCGTAGACTCGGCTGAAGATAATTAGTTCACCTGCTACATGCATGTGTGACCGTTCTGGTAAAAGAAAAGGCATCTGGTATTGCATTTCTCAAATGCAAAACTATGAACAGCAATCATTTTGCTGAAGTGGGTGGAAAGACACTTTGTGAAAATGACTCCTTCTCCCTCTGCAAGGCCTCACAGCGGGAACTGGGCTTTCCATTAGCAGAGTCACATGACTGCACTTTTGTTCACAGGGTCATGTGACCTCACGTCACATTTCTTCACAAGTAGACACTATCCAGAAGACAGTATCCCCCCTTCTGAGTCTGAGAACCACATAAACATGTACAGCTGGGTACCCATCATTTACTTGAGAAAGGGGTGGGAACAGTGATGCGTAATTCAAACCCTTTTACCAAATGGACACTGACACCTATCTGGTGGGGATGGGGGGGTGATATGTGGTGGGAGTGTGGGGTGATATGTATGTGGTGGGGGTGGGGCTGATGTTTAACCCCTATCTAAAGGGTGTGTGTGTATGTGTGTGTATGAGAGAGAGACAGTGGGTATGTGTGTGTGAGTGGTAGTGGTGTGTATGTGTGTATGAGAGAGAAAGAAAGAGCGTGTGTGTGTGTGAGAGAGAGACCCTGTGGAAGTTCTCTGGGGAAGGGGGGTTAGGGTGAGGAAGTGGTTCATGCGGCTGGTCAGAGGGCCCCCTCTCCAGGTCTGGGCCTGGGACAGCGGGTAGGGGTAGGGGGAGTCAGCCCCTTACCAAAGTCCCATGTGCCTGTCGGACAGGAATTGAAATGAGAACCACTGATCCCCATGCAAATCGCTCCTTTACGGTGTGCACCACCAATACGGAATCAGGGAAAAATGAAAAGGGAGACATCGCAAGCAGGCTTCCTAGTTTCCAAACCATAAAGTCTGAAAAGTGAATTGTGGGATTGGGACACGGTGACGCGGCCTACCGTGCCTGACACGTCTTCCTCGGCGCCGTGCGCACGTGCGTTTGTCGCCGCGTTCACGCGGTAACCACACCAGGGACGAAGGGCCCTGCGCTTCGACTGAAACGGGGGTTCGGCGATTCCGTGTATTTTTCCGCGCGCCGCCTTCGAGGCCCCGGAGGGCGGCCAGCTGCTGCCGGTTTCCACGGTGACCCTTGCCGGGAAAAAAAAGGCCGGAGGGTTTCTTCGGAGGGGCTCTTGGGGCTTTCTGGCTCCCGGCGTGAGAAAGTTCAGCCGGCCGCCGAGCCCCTCGCGCAGGAAGCACCCCCCCCCCCCCCCCCCCCCCCCCCCCGTACGCAGTGCGTCAAATGCCAGCACGAAAAGCGTCCCCCCCCCCTCTCCTTTCTCCCCCTCTCCCCAGGGTAAACATCGGTTTCTGTCTGACCCGATACCCATAACCTAGAGAAGACCGCGGAGCTCTGCATCTTATCCAGACTGCTGTGTTACTCTCCCTCTGTAGTCACAGCCCTATGTAGTTAGGGTCCTATGTAGTTGGGACTGTATGTAGTCGAGGCCCTTTACGATTGGGGGCTTTTTTAGTCTGGCCCTATGTAGTTGGGGCCCTATAGAATTGGGGGCTTGGGACCCTATGTTGTTGCGGCCCTATGTAGTCAGGGCCCTCTACCTGTACTGCCGGGTCATTTCTACCGTCTGTTCTGGCCCCCTAGTGATGCAGTGAGCTTCCCATTACAGTCAGGACTGCAGAATCCCTGCCCATCTTCTGACACATGAAGACCCTCATCTTCACACTGCACAATGGCTCCGCAGAGCCCCTTTCACTATCCTTTCTTTCTGGAAAGAAATTCTATTCTTTCCTTTCTGGAAAATGCTATAGGAAACAGCTGCACAGGTTATCTGCCTAGCAGTACTTTCTTTTGCTGCAATTCAAATTCTTGTTTCTAGGGTTCACTTTGCACATGTCGATTATAAATGGACCTTCTGTGCCGTTTTGGTGATACTGCACTTTCATATTCCTAACATTGGTGTTTTCCACTTCTATCCATTGCTCTGGGTAAGTGTGCCTGTTCAGTGATTGCGGTTGTAGTTGACCAACACTGCAGCCACTTCCTTTTGTGAGAACATTGTATGGTAAAACACCCCAATTTTCATATTATTAAAATGAGGTGGGTTCTCTAGAAAGGGCCTACTGTCACATCCTCACAGTGAGAGCGAAAGGGAGCAGGATGGCTCACATAATAACTGTGATGTGACACCGCCCCCTGTTGGAATGTTTGATGTACTGGCTCTTCTCTAAAAGGGGCCGCGGTTGTGTAGCACTGTTTCTGCAACTACAGCTGCACTAAGCACTTCACAATCAATGCCTCTCGTTCACCCGTTCACACACACACACACACACACACACCAGCGGCGAAAGGCAGCCGTGCAAGGCGCCAACCAGCTCGTCGGGAGCAATTAGGGGTTACGTGTCTCGCTCAAGGACACTGTTACACATTTTTACCCAGAGGGCACAGGGATTGTACCAGCAACGGCTCTGATTTACAGATGACTGATTGCTCTACCTCCCGGGCTAATGTCTCAGCCTCACCTCTCAGTGGTAGAGAGATCTTCCCCAATCAATCAGGAAGGCAGATTCGCTGGCTGTCTTCCACAAGTTTCTACTCAAAACTCACCTTTTCAGGTTATACCTTAGTGCTTCTGACTTTAAAAAAAAAAAAAAAAGAACCCTTCTCTCCATTCAGCTTACAGGTGTTTACATGTACACCTTGACAGTGGCACTTACATGATTGCAACTGTGCCAATTCCCTGATGCTTTTTACTTACCATATGAAATGCACTGTTGAAAGTCACTTTGGGGGGAAAAAGCATCTGCAAAATCATCAAATTGATACTTTTCAGCTAAAAATCACCGTTCCACCTCACACTTGTATCAGGTAATGCATTTACCTCACAGCTGAAATCATGGAGCCACATTTTGCTCTCAAAATGTTCTGTGCTAAAGGTGTGGTAAGGAGTAAAGTTCCGTTCAGTTCCATTTTATTTGCACATCGTTCTTCACATCGCAAAGACACTTTACAGAATAACAGGAAGCTGTAAAGCCGAGAGACTGGGCATTAACCCAGCTAAAGAGGTCAAAACAAACTCCCTGGTGGGAAGAACTCTCGCGAGGAACCCGGGTGTACACACGCGCGTCATTCACCATGAGGAACACAGCCTCTTCTTTAATGAAGGATTTTGACAAGTGGCAGTTGTGGAAGGACATTGCAAATGAGTTTAAAATGTATTGGATTGTGCTGCTTGGTGGAACCTATTATTCAATATCAGTCAGCCATGTACAACTCTATTTTGGTCCACGAACAGTGTGACTGACAAGATTGGGAAAATTAAGTGGAGACCAATGACTGTAAAACAAACAGAACCTTCGGATAGGGTTGCATTTGTAGACTTAAAGTGATGACAATGAGAAATTATATCAAGTAGAATCTCTGACATTATCTGGGCAAAACGCAATTACGTGGCATCTACTGGGGTACAATATAAATTAGATTTGTCACCTGTAACGTGACATACCTTTGTTTCAAACTGGTGGCCAGGGAAAGGATGCGAGATAACTTTAATTACAATACGACTGATCTTCACGGTTGATGGGATTTAATTGAAATCTGACGACGCCGAACGGTCGCGCCAAATTAATTCAGGGGATTTTGCGAGAGAGATCAAATGCTTTATCGTTGTTTTTGACTCCTCTTTGCCTCCCCGGTTCTGCCTTTAATTCCCGAACTTCTAAATCGGTTTAGGCAACGGCTCGGTGTCATCGGGCCGCATGTGCTTGCAGAGGCAGATACTTTGAGCGTTGGAGATCCACGGACGCTGAAACTTGCGCTTTGCGTAATGCGTGTATAGGCTTTACGCAAAGCTTTTACGCATGGCTGCCCTGACTTTACTATTTACAGGTTCAACCCTGCGGGTTGTTCGTTTTCTTTTCACCGACAGTAACACAAGGCGGTCCATTATGAGAAGGCAATAAAGTATCTAGATGTTTTTTTAGCCCGGTTGGAAAATGAACATAATGCAGTAGTAACCTATTCCTGAACACCGGATAAGAGGTTATCACGCGTAGACTTGCTCTGCTATTGTTCCTGCCTATTGTTAAAAAGAAGTTGCATGAGGAGTTTCAAATCCATCTGAATGAGCACGAATGAGTCTTGTTGGAAATGTTCCCGGTTCTACTTTCCACTCCATCTCGATTTCATGGCATGTGTTAACGGTAAAATGTGTAAACACCTGATAATGTCACATTTAAATTAAGGGATTTAGCAGTCTCTTAATTCAAGACTCCTAAAGAGAGAGAGACAGAGCTCTCTCTGTCTTTCTCTCAAAACTGTCCTGGGTCATGTTTGGTGACGTTTGTGAGGCAAAAATAGAGCATGGCAGATGGCCGTAAAATGGCAGCAGCCCAAGGTGGCCGGCACAGATCCCATCCACCATGCACCCAATCAGACCCCTTGGTTATCACACATTTCCTGCAATTACTCACTGCCACTTCCCGTTACAAACAGCATGCTGATTTTTTATCACATGCCCAATTCTATTATCAGGTGAAAACCAAGCAATCTCAACACCTGCCTGTCTGCCATTGCCCAAACCGGCACCTGCAGCAGCCCTCGCGCAGAGCTCTCCCCCTTCACCAGTTCTCTTACTTGCCACTTGCTTCTTTCTTATGTGGAATCTTTACTTCGTGCTCTATACGTCACACTTCAAATGCGAAGTAAGCGACCTTTTAATAAGGCCTGACCTATTTATCAGAGGATACTCATTCTCGATTTGGATGATAAAAGACGAAGGTATTTCACATTTAATCTTGAATGGAGATCTCAAATTCAAATCCTGGAGGGTTTTGCGAAAATAACGTTGTTGTTTTTTTGTTTTTTGTTTTTGACGTCTGATGTGGAGTATACATTTTCTTTACTCTTTCCATTTGGCTGTATGGAAGAATTTTAGTTGTGTGGTCCAAATCAATAGTCGGATTTTCTGAACAAAAGTACCAGTTAAGGTTGAGTGGTGTACTAGGGTGAGGTCACTCAGCCATTAAATTCAACGCCCTTTTGTTGACACATGCATCACATTTATTCTAACAGCAGAGGACGCTGCAGCCATACACCGCGATTGTGAACGAACACGTGTAGGTACAACTGAACTCTTCGCGACTAGTAAGCACCAAGGCCAACACCCAAAATTCAGGGAACGTGAATGCTTTTTCTGAAATATGTGGTACAAATGGTTTTGCGATTGACCGTTTCTATTTCTTTATTGAATCCTCAATGGTAGATGTGAAAAGTGTGAAGCCTCCTATATTGAACCATTTTACCAAACGGACCTTGCACTTGACAGGGTTTCTAAAAGAGGGTTTCTTTTGAACCCGTTCTTCTGGGAATGTATTTCAGTTTTCCCGCATGACATTTTTAAAAAATTTTCCCAGATCGGGTAATCTAAGGGAACGGATCAAAATGGTTTTGATACTCTTCTTGGTAATGGTAACACAGTGTATTTTCAAGTAATCCCCGCCTGTCCCTGATACTGTCTCTGCTTAAAGCGAGGTTCTTTCACCATCTTCCGAATTTCACGCTGTCCTGGCTCTGCAAGACAATGAATCTTACCTGCAAGCACAAAAACAGGCTCCATTCTGAGCTGCATGAGAGCCCAGACCGCATTTGGCTACACATTGCGAGTAACTTATTTGAACATATTTCTTCTCAGAGAAATATAGGCCCTACGTGACCTGTTTCAACATTGATCATTCCGACCGTGCTGGTCTTCTCTTAAGCTGTGTGTTGCCTACTGGTTTGTTCAGGACAAAAACACGCTTCTGTTACTGCCGAAACAAACTGCTTTCGGTCTGTTCCTACGCTGAAATGCAAGTTCTCCCAAATGAACGAGCTGTTGTTGCCGGTAGCACAGTTTCAAGTTCAAAATATATGACAGTGAAAATACGTGAGTTGTAGTTTTATTTTCAGAGTCACCCAATTATGAGCATGCAGGAGCCAATACTCCCGAAAGAAGGTTAAAAAAAGGGAGAAAAAAATAAAACATTCGAAATATATTTATCATTTACACCACGATATGTGAAATTTTGATCAAATTTATTTTGTCATATGAAAACATGAAAGTAAAGCATAATATTAATTATTATTATTGATAAATGTATAGATATGCCAACATGCGTGTAGGCTTATTTTGCATATTAAATGTTTAATATTTTTACTTTCTTCATTAATATTATATAATCTTTGCACTAGACGTATTAATGTGCCTGCGTAAGAGCTGCTCCACTGTTTCCATTCCCAATCGGTCAGCTCTTCCCGCGTGGAGCCATTACTCTTGGCGCCAGTGCATTTGCTACATCTGAAATGCACGTGGTTTTCCAGAATACCAGGTACCACCGTCCCATGCCAAAATAAGTCACAATAAAATAATTTTTTTTTTTAAACCCCATTATTTCCAGTCGTTGCATCATTGTAGGGAAATAACCGTAGGCGAGTCTACTTGCACATATATATGTATCTGCTCCCTATAATTAAAACTGATAAAATTGAACGGGGCAATATCTATGCTTTCTGCGCTGGTGCCTAAGAATAGATACTCCAACGAAGCGGCCCTAATCTCGGGTTTAGCATAAATATGCAATGGATTAAAATTAATTCAGCGCAAAACCTACGAACGGGAAAAGGCTATACTATAGCGATTCTTGCGGTGAACTGAATCCGCCGCTGGAGGGAACTCCCATTCCTTATTTTCGGTTTAAGAGGGTTGGGCCGAGGTGTAAGTTGCAGGCTAGTTTGCTGTTTCGCTGTTGTTTCGTGTCGTTCCCGATCCTAGATGTAAACCGATCCCCGCTAGAGTCAACCTTTTGTACTGAGAAGGGGGAGGAGAATAATATCCCCCTTTCTTTTTCCTTCTTTTCTCTGGCTCTATCGTTCTCCTTCGTCGCAATTTTTTTTTCAGAATTTCCTGTTTGAAATGTTCAAAGCGGATATGACCGGATCACACAGGTGTGTCCTCAACTGAAGCACAATTTACTACGGAAACACACCTGGCTTAATCATGTGATTTGGTACCTGGGCGTGGAGAAAATATTAAGCTGTTTTTTTTGCCGTGGGATTTTTTTTGTTCTAAGTTGTTCGTGTAGCTTCCCGGCGTTTCATGGAATGGTCTTTTTTATATCTCATCTTTCTGGCTTAGGGGAGTGAGTGAGTAAGATGTGAACTTTTTCTCGCGTCGAGGATCGTGGATATATTTCGCTTTTGTTGTGTAACGGGGAAACGAAATTTGGATTACTTGAGTGTGTTCAACCGCTGTGCTTTCAAGGTGAGTTGAAATGTTTTTTGGTCGATGCCAGTTTGAAGTTGAACGGGCACATGGAGATCTGTGTGAATAAACCGGTATATGCCACGTTTGCTACAAGATGTATTGTTCAAAGCCGAATTTATGGTCGTTTCGTTGGATAAGTTAGACACTAAAATTGTGTAGATTCATACGTCGATGCGGTGAATTATAGGTTAGTGTAGCATACTTCCGTGGAATAGCCTACCGCGCCGCTGCAGTTTCGCCTTTGCAATCCATGGGATGCAGACGACTAGCCGGATGTTTTGTTCGGTTGACACTTCGGACAAAACTTTGCTTTTTGCAAACACGTTTGCTGTTTTTAAATAAAACATCAAACGTATTTACAAACATTACAAATATTTGCAAATGTGCTCCCTTGGATCACTGATAACAATCTTCCCAAGGCGACGTGGTGGGAATGTTGTATTTTTTCTTATCCATTTCGAGTATCTAGTTGGCACGCATAGTCGTTCAAATATGGATAGCGTGGTTGTCGGTTTAAGAATGATCGTCGGTTACAGCAGCGACTGGAACCACCAAAAAACAATTGTTTACACTTTGTATGTGAAAATGTGTGAAATTCAAATTATTGATGCAGTCTGGTTATGCTTTTATATCGATATGCTTCAGTGTTGAAATGTATGTGGCATATTGCATACCTGAAAATGAAAGTACGGAAGAAAACGCGAGAAAGATTTCCTAGAAAAATATGCATGTGGATCTCGTCAGGAAATGATCATTGCCCACACATACTATATTAAAGTGACTATCGGTGTTTTGCTTGGGCTACTTTGTAACCAATTTCGAAAGCCGCCTAAGGTCTAGCCAGACTGTAACGTTGCTTGACGCGTAGCGTTTTGTCTACGACTGAGTGTTATCTGGGCTGTTGAAATGTCGCTATATTATTTAATGTTGGGTACTCAGACCGCAAATGTAGCCCAACGACATCGGAGGGAGTAAATTCAAACCGACTTTTCGTTGCCTACACTACATTTAATTTAGTGACACGTGATTTTGTGTGACAGGGCTGTTTTACATTGACTCCCCTTGGCTCAGGTGTCATTAATAATCCAGAATTAAATGCAGGACGGTTTAATAATTCAAGAATATAACCTGTATACAAGTAAACAAGCTACAACCGAGAGAACGTCATTTTATGCCTGTAGACTGTTGGCGAGTAGCCCGATTCGCACTTTGTTTTGCCTTCGTGCAGACACCGAGACAGTGGCCCTATTCATGAGGGTCCCGGATCACTTGATCAACGCTGTCATTCCGGTACCCCTCTGTCCCTGGATCTGTTCACGGCGCTCACTGTAAAGCCTTGTTTCCTTTCTCAGTTGCATTTTGCATACCCCGGTTCCCATTAAGCCGCAGCGTACTGAAAGACGAGCCTTCTCCCCGGTGGATTATGCTCGTTAAATTACGCTGAACGGGAGTCCTCGCCACGGCGTTGAAATGGAAAAGGATTGTATCGCCACTCCGCTGCCTGGACGACGCGGAAGCGGGACGGGAGCTTCGTTTTGAGTCCTCAAACTCTAGTTTGAACAAGGCCAGGTTTCTGAAAGAGCCATCTGTTCGTCGGGCTGAATGCACGCAACTTAAAACCAGCCCCAGTTCCATCCGCTAATTCACCATTCGGTGTTTATCTTTCTTTCTGAATAAATAGAGATGGAGCCGCTTCCTTATCTCCACAGTAAAGCATTGTAAATTATTCTTCTCCTAGGCTATTTTTCCACTCTGCTAGAATACACCCTCATCTCTCTACAGATGTTCTTTTATGACAGTTTTGAAATGGGGTACTTTCCTTCCATTGACAGATTAGCTGCAATGTAGTCTACAAGTTAAATGGAAAGCCGTCTGCTGATCCAGCTGATTTAGGGCTAGTGGTTTAGTGAATTTTTCTTGGTTCCTAAAACCGTAGAGTAGAGATTATCCTTCTACACAAAACAAGAAGAACAAATACATTTTTTAAATCTCTTGGTAGGCCTATACACGGGCTTGTTTGCAGTCTTAAGACTTGAACTTCAGCGGTGAGTCATCAATGGTGTTTGAATTTGTATGGGTCAACTTTGGAATGACTTGGCACTTGGTTTTTTAAAAATCTATTTTGGACCACGAAAATTCTGTATTGCGAGGATGAGGAACTTCCCTGTTGGTTTTCTGCAAGCTTTCATTTTCCACTTAACACCGCATTTGTTCCCTCTGTGATTCAGGATGCCCTGTTTTCAGTTCGCTAGCCGATATGTACATAAGATATTTGTGAGGTGAACAGAATTATCAGATTAGTAGGCCTCTAAGCAGTTCCTGTATCGTTCATTCATAACAGCTACATAATGTATTTTTCAGAAGGCAAGGATTTACTGTCTGATCTTATCTGATGCTGTGTTGGATTTGGCATCCGTACAACTCCCCCCATTTAAAGGCAAATTCCATCACCCTTAGTTACATCTGTATGTTGCTGTGTATCATTATGAGACTAATCTAACTGATTATTAATTTAAATGAATTTATTATAAAACCCAGCTTATTAAAACTCTCTCCTCTCTCCTCTCCTCTCTCCTCTCTCTCTGGAACACCTTTTTACTTACTTCAGTCCACGTTCCAGATTAGGGTGGGATCGGGTTTTTAGTCAGTACAGTTATCCAGCTAACTCGGGGTCTGGCTAGTGGGTGTGTTTATTTAGATTTTGAAAAAGGAAACTGGGGGACAACGCGTGGCCTTCCATAATGTAAGTGTAAAAACGGAGGGTGTCTGATCGTTTTCCTTGGGGAGACAGAACACCTGGGAATATATTAAACGGGCAGTTTTTGACTTTTCGGAAGTGGAACGCTCTGGAGCTGAAGGAAGGGCAGGCCCCGGAGCGGGGTACGGCCCGCGGTGCCCATTCGGGCATTCACGAGCTGCGACGCTCTCGGGCGAACGCCCTTCACGGTTTTTTTTTTGGTTTTTTTTTACGGCCCGATTTAACTCCGCGGTCCGAGCGCCGGACGGCACGGCTAGCCTCGCCTCTTCAAAAAAACGCCGCCCGAAATCCTTGCGCCAGGATTATTTCTGATTACCCTTCCCCCGCGACGGAGCGAAATATTCAGACGCGCTGTTTCGTGCTGATAGGCGTCAGCGTGATGCCGATCGCCTTTGGCACTTTGCCGAGGGCCGTTCATTTTCCAATTGCAACTGGACCGCGGCCAGGTGTGGTGTTGGCAGGGGTTGCAGGGGGGTGGGGGTGGTGGGTGGGTGGGGCAGATGCAGGAGGGGTCGTTGCCCTGGCAGCAGCTGGCAGTGAAGGTCAGCCAACCCAGGAGGGCGGAGGTAACAGACCGGGTGTGAAGGAGAACAGAACAGAGCAGAGCAGAGAAGAACACTAAAACACGCACATGCACACTCATACCCACGCAACACGCACGTGCACTCGCACACGCTTGCGCACACGCTTGCGCACACACACACACACATGCTCCTGTATGCATACACACAGACATAAATGTACTGTAAGCGTGCACAGACGCCAACAAACACACATTTACATAAAACACAGCGCGCACGCACACACAGAGAGACACTTGAGCACACACGGGTGTCACGTGTGCCCTTTTCAAAACGGTTCCTCTGACTCAAACTCGGGCGAAATGGTGGGAATCCCCAGGGTGCAGTGCTTCCGGTGCGGTTGGATGCTTCATGCATGACAACACAGGCAAAAAAACAAAAAAAAAAAAACTTTTAATGCATCCGAGCTTCTGAGGGTAGGTGCATAAAGACGTTTCCGCTTGTCTGCAATTGAAAATTGGCCGTTAATTCGATTTGTGTACCGGAGGGGGGAAGGGGAAGGGGAAGGGTTTATCTTTCGCATCACTCTCTCAAGTGCAGGTAGGTAGTCTGTCTTTGTGATGTGGCTATGTCTCTGTGACTGCTTTAAGTCTTGCAGCAAGGAAAATTTCATATGAATTATTTCCACCTAAGACCTTTGAATGTGTGGGGGTGATTACGTATTGACCATGCATACACGCATACATACAGACATTTAGCGGATGCTAGGCAGCTAGCCCAGGGACACTCAAATCTGGCCCTCGAGGACAGCAGTGCTGCTGGGTTTCATTCCTCCCCTCTAATCAGGGACTGATTTAAACCTGGGACACCAGGTGAGTTAAACCTCTGGCCAATCAGCAGTGTTAATCGGTCAATTAACCATCCAATTGGAAAAAAAAGAAACCCGGTAGTGGTTTGTTAGGCTGAATGGCCTGTTCTCCTCATTGTGTTGTGCGGTGTTGTGTTTGTACTACTGGCCTCAAGGGCCATATGTGAGTATCCTTGACGTAGCGATGTGCGATTAAGTGTGCGATGCCAGACCTGGCTCATGACAGTCCCCAGACCAGCATGCGTCAGTGCAACCACACTAAAGCAGTAGTGAAACTTAACTACGCTAACCGTGTACCAAGGCGTACATTATAACTGAATGAAACATTGCATTTACATGCTCAGCGTGTCCACTAGCCCTTCTTTCAAAATGGCTGCCGGGTGCCTTATTTGGCGAAGGCACCACACTGGTGCGTGGGCGTACCCCGCCCTTTCGGGTCGAAATCCGGACCGCGCCAGCGCCACCTGTGGCCGGCAGCTCCATGACACGGTGTGGGGAGTTCTGCAGGTCTGCTGAAATCTGAGCGGCGGCCGCTCGCTTCACTTGACTTCGTTTGAATTTTTTTGTATTTGATTTATGCTTTTTTAAAAATCAGGGATATGGGAATATGAGGCTCGATGATTCGCTGTATTTTATATACAGGTCTTGGTCAGGATTAGGTCGTGAGAATAACCCTTCTCTTGAGGACAACGAAGCTCTAATTTCTAATCTAATCTAAAATGGTTTGATTTTGCATTGGTAACCTGAAGAGAAGGTGCTGTGGAATAGTAGTGCGTGGATCGCTGCTCCTCGATCGCTGCTCCTCGATCGCTGCTCCTCGATCGCTGCCCTTTCACCAAACCCGCTCTCGGCAGAGCCGGTGCAGTGCTGAGGCTAAATGGTAAATGGACTGGTAATGAGGCTAGCCTTGAGCTGGCCAGCCCCGCCAGCCTCGCCCCGCACCCCGCGGCGTCTGAGCGCGTCCGGAGCCAGGAGCGAGCGAGGAGCCCTGGCGGAGTCACGCCTCCGCGGTCGCCGTCCCCCGGCTCCCGAAGGAGCGATGATGTCACGCGTTCAGCTGCGATGAGTCACCCGCAGGAATGTCTCCAGAAGCCCCGGCCAGCTGGGCGTCCCGATCCAACGGCGCCTCGTGTAAACACGGAGGGAGGGAGGGAGGGGGAGAGAGAGAATGGGGGAGAGGGGGAGAGAGGGAGAGTCTGTGTCTGTGTGTGTGTGTGTGTGAGAGAGTTAGTGTTTTTGTATGTGAGGCATAGTTAGTGTGTGGCAGTTAGCCTGACGTTGCGAGGCCCTGCTGTGTGTTTGTGTGTGAGGCGGTTAGCCTGACGTTGTGAGGCCCTGCTGTGTGTTTGTGTGTGAGGCGGTTAGCCTGACGTTGTGAGGCCCTGCTGTGTGTTTGTGTGTGTGGCAGTTAGCCTGACGTTGTGAGGCCCTGCTGTGTGTTTGTGTGTGTTTGTGTGTGTGGCAGTTAGCCTGACGTTGTGAGGCCCTGCTGTGTGTGAGGCGGTTAGCCTGACGTTGTGAGGCCCTGCTGTGTGTTTGTGTGTGTGGCAGTTAGCCTGACGTTGTGAGGCCCTGCTGTGTGTGAGGCGGTTAGCCTGACGTTGTGAGGCCCTGCTGTGTGTTTGTGTGTGTTTGTGTGTGAGGCGGTTAGCCTGACGTTGTGAGGCCCTGCTGTGTGTTTGTGTGTGTGGCAGTTAGCCTGACGTTGTGAGGCCCTGCTGTGTGTTTGTGTGTGTGGCAGTTAGCCTGACGTTGTGAGGCCCTGCTGTGTGTTTGTGTGTGTTTGTGTGTGAGGCGGTTAGCCTGACGTTGCAAGGCCCCGGCCGTGTTTGTTAGCCTGTTGGCTCTCTGCTCCGCCTCGCCCTTTTTTGCTCCGTTTGAAATTCAACCAGGCCGTTTCCTACAACCCAGTGTTTACCGCAGCTCTGAACCAGCCAGCGGCGGCTTTTTAAAGAAAAAAAACCACCCTTTGTGACCTCACAGGCTGATTCACCTTCCCACAATGCACATTCAGGATGACCGTGCTGCTGGCCCGTGTTGCTTCTACGGTTTCACACTTTCATATTTTAGCCCGTGTTTTAGTATTTTGCTCGTAGTTTGGCTCTTTTCCACCACTCAGACTTTTAATTACAGTAATTAGCTGTAGCCAGGGAACAGGAGGACAGTCACAGTAATTCAGAGATTACCGCCGCGTCGGAGCGTTCGCGCAAAACAAACGGGCAAACGGAGCCTCCCCCAGTCGCAGCGGGGCGTCGACACATCGCCTGTCTCGCGACAGGTTTGAGAGACAGATCCGGGGATTCAAGATGTCCGCCTGCCGTAATTATCGTCCGCGAATGGTTCAAACGGGACTGAACTTTTTTTATAGGGAAGCACAGTTTTTTTCGTTTGTCCGCATTTCCTCTCCGACGGCAGACGGTCAACCTCAGTTTCACTTCTGCGTTCGTAGCGTGCGTCTTTCTGCCATTTTGAGGGAAATCGGGCCACATGGAGCCGGTTTGTTTTTTTCGGGGCGGAAAGCCCCCTTTTCCCCCCGTCTCTCCCCGGGTGACCCACACGGCTGACAGGCTGGTGAACGGGAACGAAACGTCCCATTTACCCTGTGTAACTTAAAAAAAAAAACAAACTCACACATTACAAATGGGCAGCCAATGTGGGGCTGAACGTGTCCAAAATCCCACCGTAATTTGTAATGTCCAATTATCTGCGGCTTGCTGCCGCGAACCCCACTGCAGATTCGGGTGGGGGTGACCGGTCCTCCTCCCCAACGGGCGGCGTGGACGGCTGCTGCTTTTCGCACCGCTCCCTCGTTTTTCTCAACGGTGTTGGCGGAGCTCTCGAAAGACGGGACTTCCAGAAAAACATTTTTTTTCTCCCCCTCTGCTGGAGCCCAAGTATTCGGGTCCCGAGGACAGAAGACAGAAGAAGAATCTCGCCCCATTGGTTCAGAGGCATGTTTGGTCATGAGAGGTGGCTGTGTTTGAAAGCAGCTGGAAAGACACCGCAGGCCCCCAGAGGGGACGTTTGCACGCTTGAGCACCCCACCCCCCCCACCCCCCCCCCCCCAGAAAGGCAGATACTCCCCAGCCAACCTATTACAACGCACGCGTATCCGTGGTAACGGTGACAGGGACCGCTCTTGCGGGGACGAGGCTGTCGGTCGCTTGGCCACGCCTCCCAGGGGAGGAGCCTCGTGCAAGCGGGTGAATCCTCACAGAACGCAACGTATTGCCAAAAATCATTTTTGATCCTTTGTACCAGTTTTTTTTTTTTCTTTTTTTTTTTTTTGTCAGGAGAGATTTTCAACACGCTTGCAGATTAAACGGCTCTAAGTGTTCGCTGGCATCAGACGTGTGAAAATACTCACCTTGTCTTTAGTCTTTGGTTTTTTAAATTGAAAAACAACCCTTGATATTGGCGGTTAAATCCACACTTTGGTCCTTGATGGTAAACCCTGGGAGTGGAGGAGCACGTATTCTCTGTGTAGCCTCTTAGCGTGGACTTTGGTGCTTCCAAGCTTTCTTTTTCTCGTAGCTCTAGATCAGGGGTGTTAAACTGAATTCCCAGGGGGCCACAGCATCAGCATGTTTTTGTGGTTTCCTTTCATCAGCTGTCAATCAAGGCCTAGAGAACATGGTGTGTGTATTCTTTAGCCAACCAATGTCTTGTAATGAATCGTTGGTGGAAATAATTAGCCAACCAAAGACTTGTAATGAATTGTTGGTGGATTCTTTAACCAATCAATGACTTGAGTGAATCACTGGTGCTGAAAATACCTTAAAGATGACCCTGCGACCCCTCGGCACTGTCTGATTCCTCCCAACGCAACGAGACCTGGGCAAACTTGCTTTAATTGTTTTCGTTTTAATTGCAGATCAATTTGATTGAGTTAAATAAAAGCAAATTGGCTGGCTTTTCTAATGAGCAGTGAGGATGATCGATTCTTTGCCTGACCCCTCCCCTCCCCCTGGCCCGTGTTGCTAGTCCTCCAAGGCCCCCCCCCCCCACCCTTCTCACCTGCCTTGGGGGGGTTCCAGACAGCACTGTGGATCCATGAATTCCTCATAACACGATCTGTCATCGGATCAATAATTTAATTCCATCAGCGAGTGAGAGGGCCTGGATCCAATCTCACCTGCTCCTCCAGTCTGACCCTCCTTAACAAGGTGGGAGTGTCCTTGGGTGTGTGTGTGCGCGTGTATGTGTGTGTGTGTGTTTGGGTGCGCGCGTTCGTGTTCGGGCATGTTTGGTTGTGTGTGTGTCTGTGTCTGTGTGTGTGTGTGTGTGTGTGTGTGTGTGTGTGTGTCTGATCTGGGGCCCCATCGCTGAGCTGGCACAAAGGGCCACAGCCTCTCCCCTCTCGCTGTTCAGGCCCGTCCTGCTGTTTGTTCTTTGTCAGATCTTTAACGGTTGGGCCTTTCATCTCTGACGAGGGTTGTAGTAAAGTTTTGCCAAATTCCTTTTTCTTTTTTTTTGGACTACGCATCATATTGACTACACGTCAGACACCCAGCTAACACAAAGCGTTCTCTCAACGTTGCCGCCGTGTAGCCGCAATGTTATAGTTCTACATGATATTCCACTGACGTTGTGAGGGGACATTTGGTGTTAGCTGGGTATACGCAGTCTTTGACCTGAAAGCAAACCGCTCCCTGTGCTGCTGCTGGCCTCCGTGCTGTTGTCCTCAGAGCTCCCCTTAAATCCGCTCCGCCCACCCCCACCCCCACCCCCACCCCCACCCCCCCCATTCTTTCTGGATCTTTCTCCTGAGAAACGCTGCACACCGACCGGGCGGAATGCCGCTGTTTGCCTACCTGTGGACTTCGCCTCTCTCGCTGCCCTGCCCGCTCTGCAGAGTTAAACATTACCCAGAGCGTGCCAACCCACGCTCGCTCTCTCTCTCTCTCTCTCTCTCATATAGCAAGCTACAGGTTCACGGGGCCGCTGCTTCAGGCCTTAAAAACGAGAAACCGATTGCGACTACGCCGTCATTTTCTTCTCTGTCGACGATACGTAAAGACTCTGAAACGTGGTCCGTGTTTTGTTTGTAAAAATGAATAAATTTCAGTTTTTTAAGTGACAGTTTTAGGCTGTATACATTACTTGCATCTTGCGGTGCATTTACCTTGCGTTTACCCTACATTACCTTTTAGGTGTGTTTGGCGGAAGCTCGTATCCGGAGGTACTGTACTAGCGTGAGAGCGTCAGGAAGTATTGCTTCGAGTTGCGTTTTTTTTTTTGCCGCGTTTGATGGCCGACTTAATGGCTTTCTTGGTTTGAATTCAGTGACTCGTTTCCCCCCACTTACCGGTCTTTCCACGACCCCCTCCTCTGCACAGGCGGCCCAAAGGCTCCTGAAGGGCGTGTCCGGCGTTGTTTATGGGCGGTGCGAGCCGGCGTTTCGACGGAGCGCCGTGGAAACGAAGCGCTTATCGGCGCTACTCCGATGGAGCGATGCAGCCGATACAGCCGTGACCTTTGAACCCGAGAGGATGTGAGACTCGTGCTGTGTTCAGTGTTTTCCAAAGAAGGGTGGTGGCGGTGGTGGTGCGGGCTGGGGGGGGGGGTGTGTTTGCACTGGCCACAGCATCCTCTTATCTTTTTCTTTTCTAAAATTTACTGTGGTTATTAAAGAGAGTGAGGTATACAAGTGGTCTCGTCCTGAACCAACGGTGACACCTGCTATTCAGGAGGATAGCATTGTTGCTGTGGTAACAGTTTGCAATGTCTCTTGTTGCTTTGACGTGGACAGTTCAGTTTTAGAGTGTTACAAACCTGTAGTTTTGCGAAGAGTTAGCTAGCTGCAGCACGTTTGAATCGCAAACCTTTGCTCTAAACTAGTCTTTAGATTGCATGGAATGTAAAACAGTCTACTGGTGAAATGTATAACAATATAACTATGCTTAAACGACCTGTTCAGCCGTCCACTGCAGTGAACACCATAACCAGACATGAACATCCAAGCTATCGATATTCAGCAGCAATCTCCTAGATGGATTTTTACCGCTAAATACAAAAAATTGTTTTGAAAAATTTGCCAAAAAATGGCAGCACCTCTTTGCTTGTACAGTGTTGCTATGGCCTACTTAGGTTTAAGCTGGAATGATGTATTTTTTCCATGCTGCTTTGTTGCATCTGTGTGTGTGTATGTGTGTTGGTGTATTGTACTATGGGCTGTGGTCATGCTGCGAACTCTCACTACCTGTCTCTTTTGGGGAACTTCACTCCTTGGTTGGGTGTGATTCTTCCACGGTTCCTTTTTATATTCTCGTCCAACCATTCCTGACCGTGTCTGTTTCTCTGCTTTATTTTTTTTTCCCCCCTCGTCCCCGGGAGTCTGAGAATGCCGGCAGAGGAGCCAATTAAAGACGGGCTGGGTCCCCGCGCCGCGCCCTAATTAATGCGGGATCTGAGCCACGGGAGCCAATCAGGGGTCCTGTCCTCGGTTCCCTTTAATTTTTTTGGCACTGGTTTGGGACGACACTGACTGCGGCAAGGCCGAAACACCCCCCCCCCCCTCGGCGCTCGCCAGCATTTCCTTTCTCCTTCTCTAATCCGCACCCGTGCCACCGCGGGTGGAAAGGGAAACTGTTTACACAGGGTGCCATTTTGGCTCGACGGCGGGGGGGGGGGGGGACCTGCTTCGGTCTCTTCGGATTTCACGAGCGGGATGACTAAAGGAAAGCTTGCGTTTAGTGTTGAGCGTGGATGTGGGTCCGCGCACCCCACCCCACCCCCCCCCCACACTAACGGCCACCCTTCCTATCTCCCTATTCCAATTACAGCCTTCACTGAGGCGTTGAAGGTGAACCCCCTCGTCAAAGGCGTTCGGTTCGTCAGGTTTTATCTTTTGTTCCTTAACGTCTTCGGTTATAAACATGGCGAACCCTCTCGTCCGAGGGGCCGCTTGAGCCGCGTCGCTAGTTTGTCGGCCATTTTGGCTCCCGGGGCCGCCGTGGCGGGTCTCGGTTTAACAAGTGGGCGAGGAAACTCTGCGACGTGCCGGGGTTCGGCAAGTTAAACCTTCAAGCGTCATGCCGCGGAGCTCTGAGAGAAGAGCCGCCAGCCTTCCCGTCTTGGGGTGGCCAGGTTGGTCCGCCAGGTTTCGGCGGTCGCGCCTGCCAGAGAGAGAGAGCGCTGCACAGCGGCGGGCTTGGCGGCCTTCGGGTTCCGAGCCGGGTTGGTTCGCGCGGCGCTTCACTGACCTCTCGCCCCTTGTCTGTTAGCGGGAAACACGGAACTGAAAGGGGAACTTCGCTTGAAACAGAACGTCCTGAGCACGATAAGACGGCGTTCCTGAGAGATGGATAAACTACTCCTGATGAGTAAAGCCGATCGGCGGTCCTGCTCTCTGAAACCTTTTCGATTTATTCAAATTCAGAATCGGTCAAATGTGACGTGGGGCTTCTTACTCATTCCAGTGGAGCCAATTTTTATCCTTAAACACTGTGTAAAAACTCTGTACACGACCCTGTTTTTTTTCTTAGTCACTGATGACTATGAGATGTTTTTCAAAGGCTTGATGGGAATTGTATTACAGTGGGAAAATGGGAAAACCAGGTTTACCGAGCACAACAGGGTTTAAAAAAACATTTGATATGTATTACTACCACAGAAAGCTAATAACAACATATTAATTTCATGAAATGGGATTGGGAATGAAATTTTATCCATTAATTTTTTTTTTTTTTGCCTAAGATGTGAATGGATTCTCAAATCTCTTAAATCCGACCTTGTAGAATATTTCGAAAGCACATATCGGAATTGCTCAACACCTGCACTTCAGGAAGGTCACTGTAGCAATCCAGCAATCAAAATCAACTTTGTCATTACCGTGCTTCCCTTTTGCTGTCTGCGTCTTTAAAACGGGTTGACGTGTGTACGAGTCGCGCTGGCATGAGTGGGAGGAGGACTGCACATGCGCAGCTGAACGGGCCGGCCGCACGCACCCTCCCGACCAGCGGGGGGGCGCTCTGACATCCCGGAGGACTGCAAATCCGGCAGACTGTAAGAAACGGTGCATCTGTAAAAAAAAAAAATTAAAAAAAAAAAACGAAAGTAAGTTGAGCGCCGCGTCGTTCTCCGCGGCTACATTAGCGATTCGGCTCCCATCGCTCCCAAATTACAGCGGGAACATTGGTATTCAGGGGGCTCGTCGACAGAAGAACAGAAGCCCGGCAAAGGCTCCGATTAGCAGCTCGAAGCCTCGGTGCGCCCAGCTGAACGATTTATCTTGGCCTGCCGCTCAGAGCCTTCCGACTTATCAGAAAAGTTCGGGTCAACGTACGTTAAATTTGATCTTTATGGTGTTGAGTTTTGTGAGAAGTGCATGCAAGTAAATGTTATTCAAGTAAACGGAGTTATTATTATTATTATCAGATATGTGCTGAGTAATAACACGGTAAAATAAATGTTTTCATAATTCTCCTGTTGGGGAGGAAGCCCAGCTGTCCCTGGCGTGCTGCAACCTGCAGCAGTCGCTCTGTAGAAACAGCAGATGGCTTGCAGGAGAAAGATAAATAAATAAAATCACTGCTTAACGCTTTAGCTTTTCTTCTAAGACTGACCTGTCGGTTTCGAAGCTTAAAACCCCGTGGACCCACGAGCCAGGCGAGCCACGGTCCAGCCTGTCTAAAGGCCACCGGAGTCGCTAAATGGCATAAACGGGCTCCCCCGCCCAAAAAAAGCGTGCCAGTACTTTCTGCCATATTGAATTTTTCAAGCTACAGTTTTTAGACTCAGCGAAAGCTCCTCCTCCCCACGCAGCCTTCTCCCCCCCCCCCCCCGCCCCCCACCCCTGTCATCAATCTCCCTGTGTGTTTTTCGCCGGATGAGCAAAGGAATTTGGATTTCGGAGTTTTGAGCCGCTCTGTGTTTGGAGTAGGTGTGGTGCGGGCGCGTTGGACGCCTGCCCTTAATTCCGGTTTTTCTGCCGAGCGTTCGCCCAGAAGCCCCCCGCTCTGCCGACGGTTCCCAGCAGCCCCCCTTTTGACCCGAACCCCGCCCTGTCCCGGTTACCGAGCGGTCCGTCGTGACCCAACAGCCGCGTTCCTCCTGTCCCAGCGTGGATGCTACCTGATGGGACTCGCCTTTCATTAACCCCCCCGCCCCCTCCCACCCGCCCCTCACGTCAGCTACATGTGCTAAGACAGGCCTGGGCTGCCTGGCCCCTGAGTGGAGCTCTCTCTCACACACTCTCTCACACACACACACACACACACATACACACACTCTCTCTCTCTCTATCTTCACTCTGTTTCTTTTTTTGCTCTGTCTCTGTGTCCCTTTTTCACTCTCATTCTCATTCTCTGTCTTTGTTGCTTTTTCCTTCCATCCCCCACCTCTCTCTCTCTCTCTCCCCCCTACCCCTCTCTCTCTCTCTCTTTCTTGCTGATCCCAGTTGCTTAGGATAATTTGTTTTTGTTCTTGTTGGGTTTCTGAAGATTTGGTGTGTTCACACTGTAATTTGCGGTGTGGACAACATTTCTGAGGTGTTTTACTGTGCATTTTGTGCGTTGAGGGTGGTTTAAGGTGTGGCTTTGACTTTGACTTTGTTTTTTTAATTCTGTTTAAGGTATTTACATTTATTTAAATCATTTCTGTATGCTCTGCAATTCCATTTTAAGTAATGTGTTGATTGGTAAAAAGGTTTTTTAGAATTGTTTTTACTAAGAAATGTAGAGCAATGTTAAAATGAGGATTTTTCTCTGTTTCTCACAGTCACTACCAGTTCAATTTCAGCTTGCTTTATTGGCAAGATAAAATTATATGATTTTGTCATATTTGTCATATATTATTTTGCCAGAACATAGACCTATAAAAGCACAATACAATGGGGCAATATTCAGATTCAGAACATAAATATCACACGTTATGAAATGACAAAATGCAAAATCTCTCTCTCTCTCTCTCTCTCTGGTGCGTTTATCAGGTTAAATCGTCAGTTTGGGTGCTTTATTATGACATACAGAAAGTATGTGTACGTGTACGTGTCATCGAAGCTGTAACCAGTGAAACAGGAATGCAAAACAATGTCTCGCTTGTTTCCAAATGCTTTTTCCTAGCGCCGGAATAATTTTAATAATGATCAGGTAAACAATGAAATTAGGTTAATAATAAGCCTCTCTCTCTCTCTCCCTCTCTCTCACTTTCTCCCTCTCTCTCTCACTCTCTCTCACACACACACACACAGCTTCATAAACACAAGGCCCATGGCCAGGTTCATAAACGGCTGGCTGGTGGAGTGAAATAGTTCCCCCCCCCCCCCCCCCCCCCCCCCCCCCCCTTACAGCGCTTGGTAACGAATCAGAAGGGATTATGGGTCTGCCAGCTCCTTTTCCTGAAAAAAACTCTTCGCGTCCCCCCCCCCCCCCCCCCCACACACACACACGCACACACACACACAAGAGTGTGCCAGCCTTCCCCGGGAGCCGACCCCGGCCCAGAAGGCCCGCCTCCAGAGAGTGGTTCTGGCCCGAGTCGGAGCCGGAGCCAGAGCCCCTGCCAGTGCCCAGTACGGTTGTCCGCCAGATACCCTACTCCGCCTAAGCCAATAGAGCGCGGCCGCGCTGACACGGTAACGTTACATAGCAACGGCCCACAGATTCCCCCTCCTGTTGTTCCACATGGCATCTCATAACTTTTAAAGTATGGACCCTAAGTAGGGACACTCAAATCTGGCCCCTCAGGGCCAGCAGTACTGCTGGCTTTCAATCCACCCCTCTAATCAGGATTGATTTAAACCTGGTGCAGCAGGTGTGTAATCTCTGGCCAATCAGTCCATGGTCCAATAACTCCACTATCGGGCAGAAGAGAACCAGCAGTACTGCTTACCCCGAGGCTCAGGTTTGTCCCGCTGTCCTATTATCATAAAGCATGGTGAACTGGTGTACTTGCAGGTTCCTTTAATGCGCTAGTTTTTTTTCCCCCTTTTATTAATTGACTTGGTTTTATTGGCTGATAAGGGTTGTCAATCTAGCTGAAACTTGGCACACAGTGACATTGGCACGTGGTTTCTGAACGCAAATGAGCAAAATGTGAGTTTCCCAGTATTTACGGTGAATTTTCGTTGCGTCTTGACGAGAGCGTCTCAGTGATCTTGTTGGCGTAGCGACGCTCTCGTGGTGAATTCTTCATGTGTTTTCTCCAGTGGGGCATCACAACCTGTTGCTCCCTGAGAGTAGTCACCGTGCTCCGTATGCTAGCGCTGCACCCGGGCGCGACCGGTAGTCTGCTACCTACCGGAACCTTCTGTCATTAGCAAGGTTAGCCGGTAGAACCTACGCTTTCCCTCCCTTGCTGCAGCTATGCTAACAATTTCCCTCCCTGCCCTGCTGTTGCAGCTATGCTAATGCTAACGCTAATGCTTTCCCTCCCTCACCTGATGTAGCAGCTACGCTAATTCTAACACCCTCTCTGCCTGCTGTTGTGGCTATGCTAATGCTAACACTTTCCCTCCCTCCCCTGCTGTTGCAGCTACGCTAACGCTCTCCCTCCCTGGAAGCCCTTCAGAGCGTCTCCGTGTCAAATGATTCCGTACCTGAGCTCATTAAGTGTCTCGGAGAGAATTGGAAATCGATGGCGCGTGCCGGGGCGCGAGAACTTATTCTTAATTTAATTTTCCCTTGCCCATATCTCCTTGCACGTCTTCCCCCGCCTTCCCCGGTCTGGAACGAGACCGATTCGCCCGGGACATCGGCAAAGGCCGACCGGGCCGCTTTCTCGAAACGACCCAAAGCCGCAACTCGCCCCCGCAGTAGTGTTGTTGAGTCCGCCGCCCGTAGTCGTAGGCAACTTCACATTTGAATCACTGTGGATGTGTCTTCTCCGGATCTCTTGGGCGGTATAAATTTGGAAACTGAGGTATGGAGTGAGCGTTGGAGGCTGACGGAGAAGTGGTGGTGGTGGAGGGTGGAGGAGGGTAGCAGTGAACGCAGTGCTGAGAATGGTCTGCTGCACTGAGCCTGTTTAATGAGAAGCACCTTCTCCATATACTTCAGATAATTGCTCTGCCCTCTACCTCCGCTTCTCTATTTTCACTGTTTCTCCCTCTGTCTCTTTCCATTTATTTCTCTTCCTCTCTCTCTCTCTCTCTCTCGGCCCTCTGTAACCGCCCGGTCTGTGATGTCCCATGTGAACACACGCACACACACACACACACACACACACACACACACACACCGTCTGCATGTGGGTACTACATGCTCGACAGCTTTTCCTTCCACATTTTCAAACAGGCCCCCTTAAAACGTTTGAATTTCTATCAGATCGGTACGGCCGCAAGCACGCTTCGACTAATTAGGTCTCCAGAACACCCGCTGTTGGCGCTGAAACGAGCCGGGGGGGGGGAACTGATTGGAACAGGTGCGGGTCCTCCGCGGAGAGGCTGGTCCGGGTCCTCCGCAGAGAGGCTGGTTCTTGTCCTCCTCGGAGAGGCTGGTTCTTGTCCTCCGCGGAGAGGCTGGTTCGTGTCCTCCTCGGAGAGGCTGGTCCGTGTCCTCCTCGGAGAGGCTGGTCCGTGTCCTCCTCGGAGAGGCTGGTCCGTGCCCAGACGCGTAACGGCCCTCCTAACGCCCGGGGGAATGGCGGTAAAGCTGCGGCCAGGCGAAGTCGGGAAAGCGTGGATTCGCCGCACGTTTCAGGGTCCAGCGCGAGACGCGGGGCCGACGCGGTCGGGTCGACCCCGCCGAGGGGAGGGGGCCGGCGGACGCGGCGTTAATGAGGTCGGGGGTCGGCCCCGCCGCGGCGGTAACTGCTCCGGGTTCAGGCTTCAGCTTCGATTGAAGAGTCTGGCAGCAGCAGCTCTGATCCACTCAAAGCCCTCAGCACCACCTGTTTACTGCGCGCACACACACACACTCTCACTCACACACACTCACTCATACACACACACACACTCTCACTCACACACTTTCACTCATACACACACACTCACACACACTCTCACTCACACACTTTCACTCATACACACACACACACACACTCACTCACACTCTCACACTTTCACTCACACACACGCTCACTGACATACTTGCACAGCCACACACACTCACACACCCACTCTCACTCACACGCACTCACTCATACTCACACACACACACTCTTACTTTCACTCTCTCACACATACACACACACACGTACACTGTCACACACACACACTCCCCCATCCCACTCTTTTTCTCTCTCTCTTGTGCTCTATCTCTCTCCCTCTTTATCAAATTCATATGCTTTATTGATGCTGGGACGACATGCATATTGCCAATATAAAGCTTATTTAAATGTTGACTACATTTCACAGTAATAATAAAAATGATAATGTAATATGAATGACAGTGATTTTAATAACAATCACGTGAACAGAATAGGATTCTCTCTCTCCCCAGCATGGCCCCTCCCTCTCCTGCTCCATCGGGAACGTTTTTCGAAGGGTTGTGTTCCTTCGGCTCTCCGACAGAGCAAGTCCGCTTCCAGCTCCACATCTGGTGGGGTGGGGGGCAGCGGGGGTTGGGTGGGTGGGGGGGGGGATGGCGGGAGTCGTAATTAGCCGAACGCTCGCTCCCCAGGCTGAGGTCATTCCGCCGTTGGCCAAAATCTCAGCGTTGGGCCGATGCACAAGTTTATGTAAAACATATTTGCCAATACAACCCAGATATCATTGTGCATCCCTACGTTTCGTTTTTATTTTAGGGGTCCATTAATACGGCAGGATATTCCAGGTTGAGTACCGTACGGAAGGCACCTGGGAATTGAACCCGTGACCTCCGATGTGATTTGGCTGTTTTCGCAACCCCAGGCCCCACCCCCTCCTCCCCCCGGAATGTGGTTCACAGTGCATTCAGACTGCTTTTTGATACAGTAGTCCCCCCCCCCTTATCGTGGACTCCGAAGGTCAGGATGTAACCTTGTGAGCGACAGAGTGTCCGATCGCCTCTGCTCCGCAATCGTGTTCCCCTAAGCGGCCCGCGCCCCGCCCTCGTTTGGCTCCGTACCAAGTCGCCAAAGCTATCGAGCTACTGGTGGCGAGTTTAAAAAAAAAAAAAAACGTCAACCCCAGTCGCGTTTAAGAATGAACGAGCCATTTCATCAAACAGGTTCAATTCCCTGGTAGGACACTGCCGTTGCACCCTTGAGCAAGGTACTTCACCAGCATTGCTTCAGTACGTATCCAGCTGTATAAATGGATGCAATGTACATGCTATGTAAACGAGTCTCTGCTTAATGCATGTTATGTAATTTAACATTTAGCTCTATGTAGCGATTGTATGTAAAAGGATGTAGTTTGTGTTAGTTGCTCTGGATAAAGGCTCTGGGTGTGATTCCAGAGCAGTGGCACCTACTCTCCCAGTCTAGAGGGGATCCACCTAGAGCAGAGCTATTCGCTGAGCTGAGCTGGGCTGGACTGGACTGGGTCCAGCCTTCAGTCATCGGGCAGCACTACCTCATCAGGGGGGGGCACCCATAATCCTCCCCCCCCCTTTTCCTGGCCTCCAGCTCTGGGGCGTGACCGCTCACTGCTGGCAGTTTAGGGTTCACACATCTGCTCTTCAACGGGCGTGCCCCGTTCCCTGGAGCCCCTCCGGAGAGCCGGCAGGCAAGACCAGGCCTAGCGCCCCCACGGTAAATCAGATGAGCTCAGCGTTATGACGCGCTGGCTAACGGAGGAAAATCTCCCAGAAGCACTCGGATACTGTGCAGCTTGTGCACCGGCCTTTTCACACGGGGCGGTTCGGACGTGCCCGACAGCTTCGTGGTTACCGCCTGAAAGCCCGGCGGCGGCGGCGGAAAGCCAGCTCGCGAAAACATTTCTCTCAGGACGTAGCGGGCCTGTTAGGCCCCCGTCTCCGTTTCCGCGAGCGACGTCCTCGGAGAGCCGAGGCGCTCGCCATTCCAAACCGAAACTTTCGAGAACGGTTTCGAAAGGACGCTCTCGTTTTCCGGGGCCTCGCCCGAGGCGGCGCATTCGCCACGGCCCCCCAGTGTTGATTCGGGTTAATTGCCCGCTATAGCACAGGCGACGATCCAAAAGCCCTCCCTGTCACATCCAATTTAGGAGCAATACGCGCGCGGTCGTTTTGCCTCAGAAACGGGCGTCGTCGGTTTGAGCGTCAACGTTTTTTAGCGAAGGCTAGCGCCGGCTAACCTCGCGGGGTTCCCGAGCTCCCTGAAGAGAAATCGGCGGCTCCCCTTATTTCCGACAGTCGTAACGACGCTGATTAAATGGCACGTTGCTCCCGAGCTCTCCCCGGAGCAATAAGCAATTCGCTCGGCTTTTAGGGGAGATAATTTCATTGGTCTGCCGTGTTCTAAAACGAATCGCACGCTCGGGGCGGTGCCTCCGATCACGTTTTCAGCACAGGGGGAGCTTTGAGAGGCTTAGAAGGAATTTGCCTTTTCCTCCGGAGCCTGCACCCGCATGCTTGTCTCAGGCGGTCGTAAAAGTACCGTCGCCGTGGCAGCACCGTGCCCGCTCACCACCCGGTCATCCCGCCCGCTCTGGAGTTACCGCGGTCTGAGGAACCCTCGGCGGCCTGTCGAAGGGCACCCGTCGGGTACACCTCCGCCCCCGCCCCCCCCGCTGGTCCACCAATAACCAGCGGTCGCCTGGCCGTATCCCAGCAGGCCGAGCACCCGGGAGGAAGCGAACGCAGTCGGAGCGCGTTCCCGAGCTTCAGACCCGGAGGGTAAATGTTCCCAGAAGCAGGCGCGGCGGGTGTGGGGGTGGGGAAGGGTGGGTGGGGGGTGGGTGTCTGATTGTGCTTGCTTGGGCAGCGACGCGACACGCTTGTTTAGATTCAGGGGATTCTGCTCTCGCTCTCTCTCCCTCTCTCTCTCCCTCTCTCTCTCTCTCTCTCTCTCTCTCTCTCTCTCCCTCTCTCTCTCTCTCTCTCTCTCCCTCTCCTCTCCCTCTCCTCTCCCAGCCCTGCTAATCAGCCATCTGTATGCATGAGCCTCTCAGCGTATTAGTCTGTTTATGGAAAGTTAGCTAAAGGGCAGTGTGCACTCTCACGCAGGAAGGCTGTTGCACTGCAGTGCTTTTACCTCCAGCACGGACGTGCATGCATGCACGCACGGACACATGCACACACACACACACTCACACACACACACACACACACACACACACACACTCTCACACACACAAACACACACACACACACACACACACTCACACACACGCACACACACACACACACGCGCAGGGACCACAAAACACAACACGGTGAACATCGCGTAGAATAAAGAAATACCCTAAATGCAAAAAGAGAAGAAATAGAGAGGAAAAAAAGAGCGCTGCCAGGATGCCAAAAACTGTTTTAAAAAATTTTTTTTAATCAAGGCCGAAGAAGATAAGCTTTCCGCGATCGAGCGCGGTCAGCCGGGGGCGAAACACCGCGGAGGAAACGGCTATCGCGCCCTTCGAGGCGACGACAGGAAGTCGTTGAGCAGAAACAGGAAGCAGGCGCTCGCTCGCTCGCTGCGCCGCTGGCTGTAGGGGCCTCGCGCCGGGCAGGCAGACCGCGTGGAGTGAGGCGATAGACCACGCCCGCGGTTCGCTGGCTGTGTGATGCGCGGACAGCGACCGGCGTCCGCGTGCTGTCGGCACAGTCCGCGCGGTGGTGCCGCCAGGCCTTCGCTCAGGCCCAAAAAGTCGTGGGAATTTGTAGATCATTTTAAGGAGGTAAACGCGGGCAGTAATCGGTGGGTCTTAGTATTTAATACTCAGCTGTCAGCAAAGTCATTTTTTTAACTGTGCTGTAGCTGTGCAGGGCAATTCTTTTTTTCATGATAAAGTCCTCACAGCGTATACTACTCCCAAGATGGAGTCCAGACACTGTATACTGCTTCAAAGATAAACTTGTTTATTAATATCGTGAATGTGAAGCTTTGAGCTACATGCTCTTCGTCAAAGTTTGAAAATAATACAATTAATACCCGCGTTGCTTCTTGTGGTGCTAGGATATCAGACCTTGCATCTACAAAAAATACCAATATACGATATTAATACAGCATAACACACGGTTGTGTCGTGAGTACCATAACAGCAGAGACTATGCCGTTTCAGGCCTCTGGTGGTGGTTGACCCTACCGTAAGGTCGACGTTGGTCACGGTTTTTTCGCGCTTATTTATTTTCCGGAAAACGATGATGGCGGACTGCGGCTCGGGGGATTAACGCTGGCGCGTTAGACTAAGATCTGAGACTCCCCGTGTCACCGTGGTGATAGTCATACAGCCGATTTTTAAATTTTCTGCTCGGTGGGTCTGGAAACCCATCCCAGGTTTCCATTAGCCGAACAGTTTGACATTTCCACGCCGACGGGTCGGACCGTGAACCGCGAAAAAGCCTTATCAGGCATCTCAGTCGGGGCCCTCCTACACCTTGGTAATCCGGTCATTTCATTCATGAATGCCCTCCGGCGATATTTTTTTTGGGGGGGGGGACTGGAACGCATCCATGTGGGTGATTATCCGGTCCCGCTCCCCCACCTCCCGACCCCCGGGGGGCGCCACGCATAGACCGGCACCCCTGCTGGGGAGCGAACGCGCCCTTCGCTCCGGGGGGGCCGCGGCTCATTACGGCTCGCATCGCGTCCGCCGGGCAGAGCCACAGAGCCGTAAAATGGCCGCCGTAGCCCCGGAAACACGAAGAGCGCGACACCGCCAAGAAAGGACGTATCGATAACCGAGTTACGTGCCAAGCCTGCCCAACCGCCCTAGCGTCTGTTCACGCAGTCGGGCCGCCCGCCCCCCCCCCCCTACTGGCCAGGTGAGGGAACAGCAGAGGAGTTGGGTGCGCGCCATATCCGTCGGCCTGGAGTCTCCCCCCGTTCGTCTTTCTCTCGGTCCCCCCAACGAAATCACGGCGGCGTTGAATTAAACATGCGCCGCACCTCTCGCTCCGGGCGTGATGGACGTTGGAGCTTATTGCAGTCGCAGGAAATGACTGTTTAGCGGGCCCGTTTACGGGGAGATATTGAATTCATTTGATTTATAATAAAACCGCCATTATTCTCCGCGGTGACTGGCAGGAGCGGCGGGCGGCGGACGAGGGCAATATCGCTTCCGCCGTCTGTCTGTCTTCGGCGGCGCTCGGAAGAGATTGGTCTCATATTATTTTCCTTTGTGCCGAGCAGATATAGATATCTGTTGAATGGAGTAATAAAGAAATGCTGGGCTTTATTGTTCCGTGAGACAGAATTATGTTCGCAGGTGAGGAAAAATCTTAATCGGGCTGCCGCTGGACGGAGTGCAGTTTCCAGTGGTCACTGCCGCAAAGGATGGTAGTCAGTATTGCTACCAATTCTTGGTAGTACATGCTCACACCCACTACCCCCACCCCCTAGACCCCATCCCAACTCCCCACTGTCATGGCTGGACTTCGTAGTGGTGTAGATAAGGAATGCAGATAAGGAGCTTGAGAGTGGTAGATTTTGAGAAGAAGGCAGAACTCTGTTTCTGTTAAACCGGGGGGGGGGAGAGAGTCTGAGCCTTTCGTCCCACGCTGGGTAAAAGCAGCTCCCCTCGGTGCCTGCATCCAGAGCTCACTTCTAGTTCGGAGAACGGCTGGACACGCGATCGGACCGCCGACAGGTCCGTTCGTCCGCGGGGGGTCGGAAGGGCAGGGGTTTACCATTTTAAGGAGCCAGTCGGGACAGGAAATGGGGAGCTACCGCTTTGAAGTCCCTCCAGAGTCGTGCTGATCCACAGAAGCCCCACCCACCCCACTATAGAGAGGGCTCGCTCTCTCTCTCTGTCTCTCTCTCTCTCTCTCTCTCTGTCTTGCTCTCTTTCTGTCTCTCTCTCTCTCTCTGTCTCGCTCTCTCCCTCTCTGTCTCTCTCTTTCTCTCTCTCTCTCTCTCTGTGTGTGCGTGCGCGTGTGTGTGTGTGTGTGTGGAGCTAGCGGCCGTTACGCAAACACAAGCAGGCGTGCGGCCGCACGGTCAGCAGACCCCCCCCCCCCGTCATCCCTCCGCCTTCCTGAGAGGAAAGTTCCGGACCGTCGTAGCCTCAGCGTGGGTAATAGCCTTTTTCTCCAAAAGGGGAAGTCAGCTGCACGATGTTCTCCCACAGAAGTGCTCCCCCCCCCTCCCCCTCCCCCTCCGCCTCCGCCCCCCTGCCGCCCCCCCCCCCCCCCGCCCATCGCTCTTTCGTGTCAGGAGTCTTTAAAGCGGGGCGGAATTTAATTGGGTCGCAGCTTAGGGGCTACGCCGCTAGCTCCCCCAACTCCTCGCCGTTGCCACGGAAGCGTCCCCTGGTGACGCCGCTCGGGCCCGGTGCTACGGCAAACCAGAAACAAGCTGCCTGAAACGCTTTTTACCGGATAATGTGTTCCCACATAAAGCGCCAGCCGCTAGCTAGCACCAGTGCTAGTGGCCAGTCCTTTAGCACAGGCCGAAACCTCTATCCCTCAAATTAAGCACTACAGCTTCAGGTTTTTGGTTTTTAAAAGAAAAACTTTGGAGTGTATTTAATCAGCATTTTTCCTCTTACTTTGATTTACAACTCAACGCGAGCATTATATTTTTTTCTTCACAAACTCAACAGTTTTTGAGCTTGCTTTAGAGATTGTTGAACTCACCGAACCGTGATGGAGAAAACAATGATGCTTGCCTATAATCGTTAGTCAGAGTTGATTGAATCCTGTCCTTTGCTCTGAAATCTGTCGGGGAGGGCTAACGGTAGGGTGAAATATCATAATTACAGTAATTATTGAATGCAGTAATGGCCTTAGCCATCATGTGGTGTATTACTTTTCTTCTAATCTTTTTCTCTTTAATAACTGACCCGCTCCTCCACAGACGGGGCTGCAGTGTGTGTGTGCTGCCCTGTGAATGACCCGCTCCTGCACAGACAGGGCTGCAGTGTGTGTGTGCTGCCCTGTGAATGACCCGCTCCTGCACAGACAGGGCTGCAGTGTGTGTGTGCTGCCCTGTGAATGACCCGCTCCTGCACAGACAGGGCTGCAGTGTGTGTGTGTGTGTTGCCCTGTGAATGAGCTGGAGAGACTCACTTTCTATCCCTCTCCCACTCGCTCACTG
The DNA here is from genome assembly GCF_013347855.1 of Anguilla anguilla. Lineage (NCBI taxonomy): Eukaryota > Metazoa > Chordata > Actinopteri > Anguilliformes > Anguillidae > Anguilla > Anguilla anguilla. The sequence continues at coordinate 9,068,295 of NC_049219.1, read as the reverse complement.
ACATCTGTCCATCCTCCTGCTCTCTCTCACTGTTCCTCTGTTTTCCACTCTCTGACACTCGCTCTGTCTTTTCACCCTCCCTCTCTCCCACGTCCCTCTCCCTCTCTCTCTCCGGTCTCTGGAGCCATCTTGTTTACCAGGGTGGTGGAGGGTGGCAGCGCCAGCTGTCTCCACGGGCAACACTGCGACGCCTCCTCAGAGTTTCGACCACCTGGCTATTTGTCCTCCTCCAATTCGCTGTTTGTCCATTCACCTCCCCCCCCCCCCTGGATTTGTTTTCATGGACAGCATCACCTATTCCCATCTGTGTCTCTGGTAACTGCCTCCACTAGCATCCTCCACTAGCCGCCTGGGCTAACTGGGTGGGGCATTCTCAACAAAGAGAAACATGTTCCTAATGGACCTTCCCTGGTTAAATGAAGACTTAAAACTCCCTCTGCCAACCGCCTCCACTAACCGCGGCACCAAGGTCAGGAAGAGGCCAGCCGCTGTACCTCGACGCGGTCTGCTAACCGCTGCCCAGGCAGTTTTACCCCCCCCCCCCCCCCTCCCCCGAGCCCAACCGCTCATCGAGGAAAATCAGAGGAGGGGGGAGAAACGGAGAAGCGTTTTCCCGCCGTTCGCGCCTGGTATTTTCAGACCGGGGGCGGGCGGCGTACTCCGCGCTCGGCAGAAGCGCCAATGCACCGCCGCGATAAAAACCCGCCCTTGCGAAACGACCGGAGGACCGTGAGCACCACGGTCCTCTCAAAGCGGTCCAAGCTCAAGCTGAAGTCGTGCCCCGGACTTTAAAAGGACTTTGGGTGTCCTGAGCACCTCTTGTACAGGAAACGAAGGGGGCAGTAAGGTCGGGACGGTCCGTAACGGGGAGCTGTCTGTCAAAGGCCAGTGAACGAGGAGAGGGCTCTGATTGGTGCGAGTCCACCAATCGGGGGTGTGGCGTTTGTGAATGGAGAGGAGGGGGCCCCCGCGGTGCAAGGCGATCTGAGTGTTTAGCGCAGCTAGCCGTTTTTTTAAATCACTTCCGCGTAAGACGAGAGTCGTTTGCTTGCCGTTAGTTTCCCTCCGGTTCCTCCAGAAAACTCGGTCGCGCATTAGCGAAAATAAACAAGCGCGCTTGCAATGGCAGGCCGACCCGCTTTCGCTCCAGGACGTTTCGAAACGCACTGTTTCTGAGTGTTTTCTGAGTTTGCCATCTGTACTTTTATACCTCGCCATTGAAACGGGCGATTTGAGGCGAGGGATTTCTCTACTGGCGAGCGGGGGGGCTAGGGGGGTGGGGGGGTTTCTAAGGCAAAAAGTGAAGGGAGGGAAGATCTCTGAAAGAGAAGATTCCTCTTATCTCCTCTCTCTGTGAGAGCCATCTGGCACAGTCTCCTCTCCTGCAGGCGTGAAATGAGCGTTTCTCTTGTGTTTGCATGCCTGTGAAATCGCGGTTTGGAACGCCCCAGTCGTACTCTGCGTTGGCCGTCGTTGCCGTGCCCCCCCCCCCCCCCCCAATCGATTCGGGAGCGTGCTTCGCACTGCCGGGGTAGCCAGATCCCAGGACCATGGCGCTCACTCAAAAAAAAAAAAACGTCCTAACAGGACGAGCCGCCCCAAACAAAATGGCTTCCTGCATTCCTGCGAGCCGCTTTCAGGATGGAATCTCTTTCTGGGCCAAGGAGTCGTCGTTGAGCTCTGGACCCGAATCTGGGGCTGTGTGGAGAACAGAACCAGGGCCAGTACGAGGTTGGGTGAGCTCATTTTGCCAAACCGGGCCCGAGACCCGCCCTTCTTCAGGACCGCCCAAACCTTTTAGATTGTTCTTGTCGGCGGCTTAAAAAGTTGCGCATTGCGCTGCGAAAGCTTGGCTCGGATGGTGGAACCTTCCAGTGGCTTAAACTCCAGGAGCCTTACCTGCTTAAAGAAGCAGTGCGCTAATACTACTTAAACTGAAGTGGAAATATATATATGGAAATATATTGAATGGAACATGTTCAGTAAATATATTCAAATTATGCTATCAAGCTATTGTGATACTTAAAAATATTTGTGAAAATATATTTTTAAAATTTCATTTTTCAGATATTGCAGTGTATGAGTGTGCTGGTGTGATTTATATTTTCAAAACAAAATCCCACTTATGAAGACTGTGTGATGTAAGAATACTAAAGAAGTGACTCTTTGAGTTGTAAAGTTCATGCGCTTGGCCAGAGGTAATTAGCGGCAGCTGCATTCATCTTTGTCCGCTGAAAAAAATGAAGCGATAACCTTGGCTTTGAAAGATCAATGCTGCTGTTTAATTCATGCGCCGCTCGGGCTCTGTTCTCATGCAGAGCGCACAGGGGGAGGGTCCGCCGCGACTACGGAAGATCACAGCGCCGTCCGTCCCCCGAACGACGCTAAAATGCTAATCTGTCCCGGCAAACGGCGAGGGAGAGAGCACGCCGGCCCTCCCGTCTCTCTCCGCGTGCGGCGTCTCGATCTGCCGCGGCGGCGAAGCGGAACTGCCTCCTGGTCCCGTTGACGGGTTTTCTCTGTCTCCCGTGGAGCGGATCTCGGGTGTGAGAAGGCTTTGAGAAGTTTCGCGAAAACCCCGCTCAAGGTTTTTTCGACGAGAGAGATGAGAGAACCCAGGCCCCTCCCGAAACGAAATTCTTGGATTTCATTTCGGGTACTTATTTCGACGCGCGAATTAAATCGAGTGACTTGTCGCTTTGCATTAAGCCGTGAACGGGGGACCGTAGAACGGTAGGAGAAGCCAGTCTCCTGTTGCCATGGGAGCGGGGGTTATTATTATTGACTTGGAGGCAGCTGCGGTTGTGCTTCCAAATCATCTAGGCGCTTGTTTCTCGAATGTTCACAACAGGCCTTGGAAAAGGGACAGCTCGTTGTGGGTCTTTGGTGTGGACTACAGGCTTTTGTGTTTGAGTGTTTGAGTGTGGATAGATCAGCTTCTTACCCTGGTTGACTTGTAGCGCTCCACCAGCGCGGAGTCTGTGGCTTTCCCTCCACAAACAAAGCCCCTCGTGCCTCTTTTGCGAGGCCAACCGTTTTTTTTAAATAACACCAGAATTACGAACGTTCATTTGAACATCAGACGCAAAGGCTTTGCATTCTGGGAGCATTTTTATTTCGGCTCCGCGCAGAGGGTCGTCTTACCGCGCTCCACCGGCTGCGCGGGCACCTCCGCCAGTCGCCGAGGTGCCCGGGGTACGCGGGTGCGGAAATGCTCGCGCCCGCTTCCTTAAGAGGCGGGTTTGGGGACCGTGGTGACGGCGCGTCCTGGCTCTCGCCCGGCCCTGTGTGCGAGCGGAGAGAGAGAGAGATCAGCATTCCCAGACACGTCTCAACACATCTGCTTCTCGTTGGAGGAGCTCAGAGGGCCAGGTTCTGGGAACTGGTGGAGCACAAGCCGAAACACGAGCGATGCAAAGACCCGTAACCCAGAGCGTACACACACACGCGCGCGCGCACAGGCACACACAAGTGTCCGCGCACACGCACACGCACAGGCACAGGCACACACACACACACACACACTCACTCTCTCTCTCTCTCACACGCGCACAGGCACACACACACAGGAACACACATGCACGCACAGGCACACGCATACTCACACACACATGCGCACACGCACAGGCGCACACACACACACGCACACACAAGCGTGCACACACACACTATATCTCTCTCCCATGCACACAGGCACATGCATACTCACACACATATGCACACACACACTATATCTCTCTCCCATGCACACAGGCACATGCATACTCACACACATATGCACACACACACACACACTCACTCTCTCTCAAACACACACAGATGCACACGCGTGCGCACACATACAAACAGGGGCCTCAGAGAGCTGGCCATTTCCCACAATGCCTCAGCAAAGCCCCCCGGCAGTGTTCCACGTGCCGAATGAATTACTCCCCTCTGGGGGGGGGAAAAAAAAAAGGTGGCTAGCGGAGGCTGGGCTCTTCAGCTCTGGCGGAGCGGTGCGTGTTTAGCATCCGCTGTAGCAAACGCCGTTTTGTTCATTTTTCCGTCGAGCGCGAAAGAGCAGAGAGAACGGAGCACTAGAACAGAGCGCTTCAGAGGCGGGGAAAAAAAACTCTTCTTATTCTCCGCGTCGCGACGATTTAAAAGCGAAAATTTTGCGGCTATCGGGCACGATAGCGGCGGGGCGGGAGGGCGCCGGGGGCGAAGATAAACCCCCCCGAGGCAGCGTGCGCGGGGGTACCGTTTCGCCATCGTGTACCTACCTTTCCTGACCTCCATTAGATTTCGCAGAATTACATCTGTGGGTTTGACCCAAAACAAAACGTGGCCTCCTTTTCATATTGTCGTACTTTGCTCTCTCCATTCTCTGTTCTGTGATCTTTTCACTTTACTGTAATTGCGACGATTATCTGTACACGTCTGAGTAAAAAAAGCTGATCTTTAAGCCTTTACGGTGTGACATCACAAATATGTGATTAGAATCAGAATTAGAGTTCTTAACTGAGCATTCTAATGCTGATGTCACAATCACTGCTTGGTAACAAAGTGGAGTTCTGGAACACTGACTTAAAAAAAACTAAAGAAAAACTCTTCAAAGGGTTATTTGCATCATACCATGTAAGGGTTTTTTTATGGTAATGAGGGGAATTTGAAAGGCTGGAAAATGCAGGTGATTGGGCCTCATGTTTGCGTCCCGTGGCCACACTGCTGCGGAGGAACTGGTGGCCAGAAAAGCGACCTCTCTCTCTCTCTTCCGCGACTCCACCTCTGTCGCTCGGCTGCAGTCGAGAGGAACCTCTAGCTGTTCTTCTGAAAAAAGGGCTTTTTATTTATCCCTGAGAGAGATTTCAGGGGGACCAGGTCTTAGAGGGGATTTTGGGGAGCTTTGCATGGCTGAGACTGCGCTGCTTGCAGGATCAGGGGGAGAGAAAGAGAGAGATATGAGCAGTCTAGAAAGAGAAAGCAGAAGAAAGAAAGGGGGAGAGAGAGAGAGAGAGAGAGAGAGAGAGAGACAGAGCTGGTGGAGCAGTCTATGAACCGAAAGCAGTGCGTTGGGGAATTCCTCCTGGGACTCTGGCGCTCTCTCTCTTTGACAACCCCGCCTGCGCTGCTCCTGTTTAAAAAAAAAAAAAAAAAAGTCGCGCACTCCTCCCTCGGCGAAACCGGACACCGGAACGCGGCGCCACACCCCGCCCGCCTCAAAGAAGCGTATCCGGCGTCGGTTAGAGCTCCGCCTCGCCTTTCGCCGAGCTGACGAGCTCACAAGCCGGCCCCTACTTAGAGGGCATTATGACCTAAACTCGACGGCGCAGAATGCTTCCATTAGCGTGAACGCCGTCCCAGCGGAGCAGGGCTTGCCTCTCCCTGCTCCTGCCGAGACTTCGCTGCCCAAACCTGGACGGGAGCTCGCGTGACGCCCGACACGCCGAAGGCTGTCTTACACGCGCACGTCTGCCCTGCTACGCTCCCGAGTGATTTATCACACGGAAAAGACATTTTCTCCAAGGTGTCGTCTTCAGAAATGTTGTTTTTGTAATGTGTTACTTGGGAGCGTAATGGAGTGTGTCACTGTCTTCCTCTTTTTTTATGATTTCTGCCTGATAGTCAGCACCTTGCCATATTTTTGAGTGCGTGTCCTCCATCCCTATAAATTAAATATGTACCTTAAAATGCCGTTTTACGGTCGTACAGTGGCTTTTGCTGCAGTTTGTGCGGTTTGTCATTGTTAAGTTCAGGCTTTGATGATTTTAATGTCCCGGCCTATTATTGTCCATTTATCTTTCGGTCCTGAAGATAAACGAGAAACAATATCTAATGTCAGGTATCCAGCTGGAGACGGCGGTGTAAAACGCATTGAACGCGGCCCCCGTGCGTACAGAGCTGCGAATGCGATCGCTCGTCTTGGATGGGAAACGATGTAGCCCGCAGGCGTCTGTTGTGCGTTGGAACGATCCCTGACGAAAACGTCTAAAAAAAAAAAAAAAAAAAAAAAAAAGGCATCTTTTAAAAAATAAAAAATAAAAAAAAAAAAATAATTTTTAAATGATGAGGAAATCGTAGAGTCGGTGGTTGGTGAGGGAGAGTTGTTTTGCCAGCCCGTCTCGGCGATCAAAGCGGCTTGCGTTGTTTTTAGGGACGTCGAGGGGGCGGTGAAGGCCTGGTCGCCCCGGGCCATTGTCGTCATGGTAATCACCCTGCAGGCGCTTATTTGCCTGAGGCAGAACCCCGCCAACGATCGGCAGGTTGAGCTGGAAGTACGGAAGCGCGGGCTTCCGAGTGACATCGCCTGTGAAGGGGGGGGGGAAGGCAGGCAGCCCGTCATTTCTAAAAGCCCTCTCATCAAGGGCATTCTGCTGAGATTCACAGAAATGAAATGGAATTCATCTCTGCGTTGCACAACCAAACGTGAAAGGCCCAGTGAGCAGCTGGAGTTTGCCCGCACTGCAGGCACTCTGTCTTTATGCAACTTGGAAGTATTGCATTAGGCTTTGGAGTACCCCTAGGGTCAGGCCTTGGCCCGTTTCCAATGTAAGATGACTGGCAGCACTGGCAAAGGGATTCTCTCCCCCTGTACCCCCAACAGCAGCAAAAACCACCATGTTTGAGGCATAGCAGGTGACACAGTGCCCGAGGGTAACACTCCTAGACCAGTGAGCGGATATGAGGAAATTATTTCGTTTGACCGGTGCCCTACCGTGACTCTCACATTGCATTACGCGTAGAGTAATGAGTGTGCATTCTAAAACACTGGCCGCGTTGTAAATGCGTAGCCAGCAAGCCGCTTCGCAGTCGGCGACCCCCCCTGCCGCCCACAGCCAAAGGGTGAATCCAAACCCTTTCCCATGAGAAAACCGCAGAAAGTCCTCGGATTTGCTCATATTTAGCCATATTCGCGCCTTAACGGGGCAGCAAGAGCTTTCCAGGCCGCGCCGCTCTGCCGTTGGACTGCCTGCCTGCCGGAGTGGCGGTATGGCGGGAGCTGATTTCGGGAGCGCGCAGAATTTCGCCCTTACGTCGACTGGCGGGCTTTATAGGACGTTAAGGGGATTAGGGGAAACTTCTCCGAGCATCTCCTCTAATCCACTGGCCCTTCCTGATCAAAGGGCTCTGAGCCGGCTCCAAGTTTGAGTTCATTTTCTCGTCCCCCCCTCCTCCTCTTCCCCCCTCTCCTCCTCTCCTGCTCTTTAAAGCCGGGGCTGAGGGCTGCGAAATTAAACGATTCTCTCCATCTTTGAGGCTGAAAATGGTGGGTGGGTGGGTGGGTGGGTGGGTGGGAGAGGGAGAGGGAGAGGGAGAGGGAGAGGGAGAGGGAGAGGGAGAGGGAGAGGGAGAGGGAGAGGGAGAGGGAGAGGGAGAGGGGGAGAGGGGGAGAGGGGGAGAGGGGGAGAGGGGGAGAGGGGGAGAGAGAGAGAGAGAGAGAGAGAGAGAGAGAGAGAGAGAGAGAGAGAGAGAGAGAGAGAGAGAGAGAGAGAGAGAGAGAGATGGGTTCCCCCCTTGAGCCTTGTTTGTTACGAGGTTTCTTCCTACTACATCTGCCACTGGGATTTTTCTGTGCCACTGTTGCTTGTCTGTGAAGTGTATTGTGACAATTGTTTGTGAAATGTGCTACATAAAGAAATGTTGATTGATTGAAAAGCAAAAATAAAAAATAATGTCCTGACTGTCACTCATTAAAATGGAGGAGGAGGAGGAGGAGGAGGAGGAGGAGGAGGGGGGGGGGGGGACTTCAACTGTTCAAGATGGAGATTAACCAGTAAATGTGACATAAACTTGGACAATATGAAATTTCTCTAATCATATCCCCCTTTTAAAAAGAGCTTTCTCAGCCAATCTAACACTGCATAAATGCATGGAGGTCAGCCTGTATCTCCTGAGAAATGTTGGACCAAGGTATTTTGCATGCCGGTCTTAGTCTTGTCAGATATTAATTCAGTCACAAGGTCATTGGACGGGCACAGTCAGGTGTGACTGAAACTCTTGAGAGTTCACCACTTGTTTTAACAGGGCCAATCTGATTCCTCGAGTAGCCTAGAGGTTAGGACTCTTTATTTGTCTTTCATCGCAGTGATTCATTTCCTGTCAGACTGCTGACTCATACGAACCTGCTAATCCAAATGCATTGAGTTTGGACAGATGAAGCTAAGATGGAGTTTGTGCTTTTAATTAGGCTTCCTCTGTTCTTGTTTTCTAAAACCTTAAACATATAGCCCACAGGGAAATGAGTCATGCCCACCAGGAACTGAATGTAATGAACGAGGGTTCCAGGAAATTTGTTTTAGTCGGCCGATGCACGGCTTGGGTGATTTTGAGGATTAGCATTGTGCTAGCCGTATAACTCATGGCCGCTCGACAACATGAGGGGTTTCGAAAGAATGTTGTGTCCGTATGGAATCTTTTTGAATAACAGCAGCCAACCATCCCGTTTTGTGACAGGCCATTTTATAAGTGTGTACCAGTTTAGGCCTGAGGTTCAAGAAAACAGATGTGCTGTATTTGGGGGGAAACATGGATGCTGACAAGAATGCCAAACTGGAGGACAAGATGAAAGGAAACAGAGAGAATTTGATGAAATATTATTTATAGAATTGTCTTACCGTGATGGCATTCTTTGTCAAGGAAATCATACACAATAACTTTCAAAACCGTCTGGCCTATTCGGTACTGTGATTAGCATGTAGCGTGTAGCGTTAGTGCATAGCAGCTCAAGCATTAGGTTAGGTCTGACAAGCATGGCTTTTAATAAATCCCAACAGAACATCTGCGGACACACTCTTCACAGACGACACGGTGTGCATTAAAGCAGAGGCTTCCTTATTTGGAATGAGTGGACTGAGTGCCAACAGATACGAGTCTCTAGAGACCAGCCTGGCCTTTAGACTCTGTCAGCCTATCAGCCAATGCCCTTCCCTCACTTCCTGATATTGAGAGGGTAATAAAGAAAACAGACTCCAGTAGGAATACAAGCGTGCTGAAGTTTCCAAGGCAAGATAAAGCCTTGTCCTTTTGTGGCCATCGCCAGTTTTTTTCCGCTGTTGACAGAAGTGGGCGTGGGGAAAGGGTAGTGGCAGGGGCAGGGGAAGTTTCAGAGGTAGCGGCAGGGGTAGTTTCAGAAGCAGTGGCCTGGGGCAGTTTTAGCTTCTGAGGCAGGGGCTGGTACATTAGCAGGGGCAGTTTCTGAAGCAGTGGCTGGGGCAGGGGCAGTTTCAGAAGCAGTGGCAAGGGCAGTTTGAGTGGCAGGGGCTGTGGCAGTGGCGGGAGGGGGCTCTTCTCTGGCTCTGTTTGGGGACCCCAGTGCCCTCAGGCTCCTTCAGCTCTCGGGGCTGGAGCAGACAGGCCAGAGATCAGAGCGCCGGGCTGGAAAAAAGCGCCTCTTTTATCAGCGAACGCCAGGAGCGATGGCGGCTCTCCGAGCCCTCCCCTCTCTCTGGTGCGCCCGGGGGGAGCGCCCGGGGGAGCGCTCGGGGGAGGTTACTGCAGTTCGGTCAGGAGGGGGTGGGGGCGTGGGGTTGGGGGCGGTCTTGCATCTCGGTTATTAAAAGCCCAGATCGTTAAGGGCGATGGCAGGGAGGCTAAGACGCTTTTTGATCATCAGGAGGAAATTAAATCTTCCAATCTCGCGACGACGCTGAAGGGGGGCGGGAGGAATTAAAGGCCTCTGACACGGGGCCTTCTGTTCTTCCCTCTCTCCTGTCATTCAGTCTCTCTCTGTCTTTCACTCTCTCTCTCTCTCTCTCTCTCTCTCTCAGTGGCCTCTGACTGGTCTCTGCTCCTGGGCAGACGTCCAGAGCGCCACTTCCTGGTCGTCGGACTGCTCTAATGAATCAGCTGCTGGAGCTCGTTAGCGACCGTGTGAGCCGTCCGTTTCAGCGGCAGTTCCGTTAACGAGGAAATGGCTTCCAAACATCCGCCCTATCGCGCAGCGGTGTTCAGACCCGGTCCTGGGGGACTCCTTGCCCGCGCTGGTTTCAGTTCCCACCGCAAGCGCAATCCCGGAAATTTTTTAACAAGCTTGTTCATTTTTCTCAATTGCGCTTTTCATGTTTCGAGAGATTATTTACCCCCTCAAGCCACATTATGACAGAAGTAGCAGTGCGTGGCATGACATAAAATTCCTGCGTTCTTATTGTGCTTACTGTGCTATATTGAAAACAATTGCATTAAAGGAGGCAAAACCTTTTTTCACTCGTCAAATTAAAGTCTGAGGTCAATCAATAGGCCCTGTAATTGGGGAAAGTCTGGAAGCCTGGTCACTAAAACTATCAAATTGGTGGATGGTGTAATGTTTGAACCAAAGACAAAACAAATGATAATGAGCCAAACCTCGCTCTGTGTTAATGAGTGTGAAGGCAAAACTGTGAAGGAAATTAAACGCATGTTCGACGCCTCAAATTGAGCGAGAGATCGGCTGTGCCTCGATGCAGCAGACACAGGGGTCCCCGGGGCTGAGTTTGTGAAACAGCGCTGAGTGTACGGAGATCCAGAGAGCCCTTCCTCCTCTGTTTTATCTGCACTTGGTCGTTTGCAGAAGGCGAAGCCTTGCTCCCTTTGTTTCAGGATCAAAGAGTTTGCCGGAGGTGTTTTAGGACAGGGGACACAAATGAGTTTTTTTCCCGCAGACGTCGGGCTGCCTGTCGCCCCCCAAAAAAGGGGAAGCGAGCCGCTCGTTTGTTCGCTTCGAAAAATGCTCATTTCCCAAACCCCGCCTCCGTGAGCGGCGGGTCCGCGTCGGGGTGGTTGAGCGCCCCCCCCCCCCCCCCGTCGCCCCGTCCCCCGGAGCGGCCCGGCAGTCTTCCTCACAGAGGGTTATTAAAACGCCCTTCAGCTATTTGGGCGTCGCCTGGCGGTGACATCGTTTGAGCTCGTCTCCGTGGAAACTTGACTGACCTTTGAAACTCATGCACTTCCTGTGCGGGTGACCCATAAAGGAGACTGGGAAAACTTTATTAGGTTCACACTGACTCGGTAACACCTTCTGTCCTGCAAGATTTGGTTGACCCACCCAACTGTAAAATGGTGTGTGAACATTGTGCAGAATGTTTGAGTACATCTGGGACGCCTTCAGACCAAAGATGATGATGATGATGATGGCTACAATAATGGTGATTGCTACGTTGCGCTAAAGAGCTGGAGGTAATTATAGCGAGAGAATAGGCGAGAGGATATTCGACTGCCGTTTCAGCAGAGTCAAGCTATTTCTAGCAGGCGACGTGAGCATAATTGCAAAAAAAAAAAAAAAAAAAACAACTTCTAAAATGGTTGTTCAGCTGTATTCAGAACGTGTTGTTGCCCAGAAATTACTTTTATATTCCTCAGCGGCGTCATGCATTTTAAAAATGTATATTCCATGGAGGAAATCTCTCGCTCCATCTCCCCCTCTCTCTCTCGCTCACAAACCCTCGCTGTGTCTCTCCATCTCTGTCTCGCTCTCACAGTCATTTGAACTGAGAGCTATTTATTCTTTCTCTCTCTCTTTCTCTCTCTCTCTCTGACCTGGATTAAGTGGTGTTGTGCGTTTCTGGTTCGTATTTCCCGCCTTGCTTCCCGCCATTGCCAGGCAGCCGGTCTCAGGGAGCAGCAGAGTGCAGACATTGACAAGAAGCATTACGAGCAGCATAAAAGAGCATACAAAACGCGTAAGCGCAGACAAGTGTGTTCTCTGGCTTTGTATTAAAAACCCTTCACCGCCCCAGTGCCAGCCTCTGTGTATCCGTCAGGTCATCCCCATCGTCTCTGAACAACAGAATAACTGTCTGGTTCAAATGAAGCCTTTGCCGGTCTGAGCGTGCAGTCATCTCTTATAACCGTACCCAGGTATGCTTTATTAAACATTAAAACACAAAAAAAACAAACAATTAAAACCCCCTGGATAGTTTTTAAACCGTGACATGATTAAGCGACGAAAGCTAGCTTTTTAAGTGCGATTCGAAGCACCGCCGTCGTCTTAGTGTAAAGACGAAATCCTCAGAGCGACGACCTCTGGATCAGCGTCGGCGAGCTTTTTTCTCATTCAAGTTTAATTGGGTGTGCGCTAGCCCCCCCCTGGTGTGCGGGGATACTATTAATTAGGGGTTTTCGGCGAGGACAATTAAAATGATGCAGTGGCCCCGTTTTAGCAGGATGCGTATTTAATGGAGGTAATTAGGAAACGTGTCACCTGTGAAAGTCCTTTTTATCTATTTATATCTCAATCGCGGCCTCCAGCTCCGGAGCTGTTGTTCGTTTAATACGGGGGTGGGGGGTGGGATGTGGGGGGGGGGGTCTTTAGATCGCAGCGCATGAAGGCAGCGTAGCCGTGGCAGGTTTAGTTTGACCCGCGAAAGCCTCTTTTTGGAGGGGGGGAAAAAAGCGGCCGTTTTTAATCGCGGCGGAGAACACGGGCGACGGTCGCCGCCGCCGATTCCTCCAGGATGGCTGGAGGGGTGCCCCGCGCGCGCTCAGACTCCCCAATTTCGCTCCCTTTCGGACTCGAGAGGCCTTTCTGACTTCAACGGTTTTTGTTTCGGGGGAAGGGACCAGCAGACATGAAAGATCTCGTTTCCCTTTCCAGTGCCGTGACTTGTTTACTTTAGCGATCGCGCTCCCGTTTGGCCCTCCAGTCAGTAGCACTGCTGGTTCCCCCCCCCCCCCCGACGGAAAATCAATTGACGAACGGCACCGATTGGCCAGAGATCCCGCTCACCCAGGTCTAAATCTGTCCCTGATTGGACAGGTAGAATGAAAAGCTGCAGCGCTGCCGGCCTCCGGGGCTAAACTGGGCTGTATCTTCCTCCGTAGGGTTACCCTTTCAGCACAGAGGATTCTGCACTGAACCAGGCATGCGGAACCGCCAGAGGATTCCCCAAAAGACCCGAAAATAAATAAATAAATTAAAAAACTGTGCGAGCTTTGAGGAGCCCCCCAAAGACCCATAAATAAATAAAGAAATAAAAATGGCTTTAGTTCTGAGAGGTCTCGGGAGGACCATCCTGCAGGAGGAGATCTGAGGGGCTCTCTCCAGCGGTGGAGCCACGCACCTCCTCGGATTTGCGGTCGCCTCCGTTCGTCTTCAGCGAGAGCCGATTCTTTGCGTCCGCAAGGCACAGCTGGGATAGCTGGCGACAGGACGCCAAGTCTGCACCGCAAAGCGACCGGGAAGGGGGACGGGGGACGGGGGACGGGGGGACGGGGGGACTTGACGCGATGAACCAATCAGACTAACGATCCAACGTGCGAATTGCGATCTTGAGGGAATCGCAAAAAAAAAAAAAAAAAGAGGTTGTCTACTCGAGAGCCGCAGGACCTGTTGCGGTCTACGTGCCGCCGTTTCACAAACGCCCTCTCGGCTCAGTGGCATAAACACAGCGCAGGTTAAATCATTTCAGCCCGTGAGGTGTGTAATAGATTACCCCCTCTCTGTCTTGCTCATGAATTGTTAATTTTGAAGCGCGGCGCTGTTTGTTAATGGAGATTTTAGCGGAGCGAGCGTCACCGGGCGTCGAAACGATGGCGGGATTTGACGCAGTCGAGTTCACAGACCCCCCGGTTTCCTTCGTCTTCCCCCGACACGTTCACGAACGAGCCGTTGTTTTTCGGACTTTTACGAGCGTGGAGCCGTTAGACCTTGTCCAAAAAAACCACTTAAAAATGTCTCTGGTAAACGTCCACCGACCGCTTGCGTTTAGGAACGCCCTTGGTTTACTCAGAGTGAGTCCTCCAGTGAGTGTTGCTGAGGACCGTTAACGAATTACATACATAACACATCACTGATAAAGGAGGTGCAATGATACGTTTGACACTACCCTCACCTGTACGATGCGGCCAGATTTTAAGACTCTGTACTAGATTTTAAGACTCAGGACTGGATGAGCATTGCGTCCCAGGTGGCGTTTGGGTGGAAGGACCAGGGATGGAGCAGCTTGCCTATAGAGTGGGCCAGAGAGATGGGACAGGGGCCTTGGGGGGGGTCTGTGTGTGTGTGTTGGTGCATGTTTGTGTATTTGCAAGTCAGTGAGTTTTTTTGTTTTTTTTGTTTTTTTTTCTGAGTGCGAGTGGGTGCGTAGGTTTGTTTGTGTGTATCCATGCGGTTGAGTTTCGTTCTGCGCGTGTGCCTTTGGACTGAGGCGGACTCGCTTTCACGTCTTCCCAGCGTCGTTGTCCGCGCCCGAAAGAGGCTTCCGTTGCCAGGCAGCGTCGGGCGCGCCCCCCTTCCCCTCAGTCGGCGTGGGTCCTCGCTCCCGTCGAGAAGCGGCGCTCCTCTGCCGCTAATGGAGTCGTTTAAGGGGCGAATTGAAAAGGGGGCGAGACACGTTCGCCCGGGGAAAACGGGCCGTAAATGAAATGAGGTTTGCGTAAAAGCTGGGAATACGAGGGCACTTATGTGCAAATCAGAAGCGAAAGTGAAACGGCACGGGGCTCGTACGCCAGATTTACACTCCACTGCTCCACGGGGAAGAGAGGTTAACCTAATAAGGAGCGGATGAAAGCGCGCACCTGGTCTGTTTAAAGAAGGGGGTCAATGAGCGAGCAGGACGATGTGGTGTTGCCACCTGCTGTGTGTGCGCGCGTGTGTGTGTGTGTGTGTGTGTACGCCTATGTACTTACTGCTTATGTTGTGTGTGAGCCCATGTGCGTGTTAATGTAAACACATTCCACTTTGAGTGTGTGTGTGTGTGTGAATATTAGCGTGCGTATGTGTGTAAGTGAGTGTGTGTGCATGCGTGTGTGGCAGTGTAGTATAATGGGTAAGGAGCTGGTCTTGTAACCTGAAGGTCCCAGGTTCAAATCCCATGTTGGACACTGTCGTTGTACCCTTGAGCAAGTACCCCAGAGGTAGAAAGTTCAGTCATTTGAGAGACTGACTTTGTGGAATTGACAAGATTCCAAAGTAATTTAATCTGCAGTTTTTGAAAACGAAGGCAACTAGTGACACCACACTTGTCTCCCCGTGAAATATATTCATTGCGCTTGGTGCACTGAAATAATTTAAGGTGTGTGAAATTGTTTGGGTTGTAGGAATGGGGTCTACTTCTGTTGCTCTGTGAGAAGCCCTAACCCTCCCTCTTTCCCTCCCTCTCTCCCTCCCTCCCTCCCTGCAGACATGGCGAGGTGGCTCCCCGCTGCCCTGCTGCTGACGTGCTTGTGCGCCAGTCGCTGCCACGCGGAACCCCCACCGGAGTTCACGTCCGACACCCACATAAGCAACGCCGTGCGGGACCCCCGGACGGGCCGCGTCTACCTGGGCGCCGTCGACGCCGTCTACCAGCTGGACGCCGAGCTCCAGCTGCAGCGGAAGGCGGAGACAGGCCCGCGGCCGGACAGCCCCAGCTGCACCCCGCCCATCCCCCAGACCTGCATGGACGCCAAGCTGACGCACAACGTCAACAAGCTGCTGCTGGTGCACGAGTCCAACGGCTCGCTGGTGGTCTGCGGGACCCTCTTCAAGGGCCTCTGCTCCCTGCTCAACCTCAGCAACGTGGCGGAGCAGGTCTACTACAACGACGGCAAGGGCGAGAAGACCTACGTGGCCAGCATCGAGGCCGCCGTGTCGGTGGTGGGCGTCATGTCTGCCGTCTCCAAGGAGGGCGAGGACTTGCCCGTGTTCCTGGTGGGGAAGGGCTACGGCGGCCAGGACATCAACAAGCTGATCAGCACCCGCATCCTGCAGGACTACCGCGACTGGGTGGTGTTCGAGAACATCGTGGAGGCGCCCGCCGTGCAGGCCGGCCCCTTCATGCTCAGGTACCTGCACAACTTCCGGCACGCCTTCGCGGACGGCGGCTTCGTCTACTTCCTGTTCTCCCGCACCACGGGCGGCACCGACAACAGGAACTTCACCTTCTTGGCGCGCCTGTGCGAGAGCGACGCGAATTACTACTCCTACACCGAGCTGCCGCTGGAATGTGGCCCCGACAACGCCTACAGAAAGGTGCGCGCGGCCCACGTGGCGACGCCTGGCACGGAGCTGGCCCGCCAGCTCTCCCTGGAGCACGGCGACAAGGTCCTGTTCGCCGTCTTCGGCGGCGAGGAGGACGGCGCCGGCTCGGCCCTCTGCATGTACTCCCTGAAGGCCGTCAACGAGCAGCTGCAGAAAATCATCCACGCCTGCTACGAAAACAACGGGAAGATCGGCACCGACCTGGCCGTCTACGCGCCTTACGGCAGCTCCGCGGACATCTGCGGGTCCTCTCGTGTACGTAAGACCCGTGTGCGCTCGCACTGGCCTGGCATGGGTAAAGCAACGTTTGTGCCGTATCTAAGCAACAAAAGATTGGCACACCAGCA
Source organism: Anguilla anguilla (assembly GCF_013347855.1). NCBI lineage: Eukaryota > Metazoa > Chordata > Actinopteri > Anguilliformes > Anguillidae > Anguilla > Anguilla anguilla. The sequence goes on along the minus strand of NC_049219.1, from coordinate 9,052,035 downwards.
AGTGTTAGCTGGTGTGCTAGCTGGATCATTTCTTACCGTATTGGATTGTATTTGGATCGTATCGTAGTAAAATTTATGATATTGCCAAACATCGAACCATTGCCTCATCAGCCTGTTATCTTCCGTAGTTGGTTTGTGCTTTAAAATGATTATTTTGGCGAGGTCACAATTTTGGAAACGGGAGGCTTGTTTGCCTTTGCCCGTGAAAGAGAGATGCTTTGCTGTTATTTTGGCTAAATTTAATGGTAACTCAATCTGATAAAACCTGAAGCCAGCTAACTAGTTTTTCACTCCCATTAATGCTATCGGTAACAAATTGAGCTTGAGCATTAAAGACTTGGCGGCTCTTTCATACTTGTTCTGTGAAATGTACTGTGAACGTAAATGTAAGCATTAGTATTCAAATACATAACACTGTTGCCTAGGTAGTCGTAAAACATACGTTTTTAAGCAAAGAAGCGGCATTGAATTATTTTTTTCTTTATGTTCTGTTCATTTGCAAGATGCATAAATTAACATAAATTCATGGTTAAGTGTCTTGGTTGGCATATTTATGGTTCATAAAGTTGATGAGGAAGAAATATTTTCTTCCTGTATCGCAAGTTTCTAGAGGAATGACTGACTATGCCCTATGTAGCACATTAGCATGTTGCGTACAAAGTTTCTTAGGTAATGACAGTGTCCCTCTATAGCACGTTAGCATGTTGTGCACAAGGTTTCTGAGGTAATGACTGACTGTCCCTCTATAGCACGTTAGCATGTTGCGCACAAGGTTTCTGAGGTAATGACCGACCGTGTCCCTGTGTAGCACGTTAGCATGTTTTGTCAGAGTTTACTGAGGAGGTGACAGACTCTGATCTTTCTGGTTTTTGCCTTCCAGCCCGACCAGGCCAAGAGATACCCGTGCGGTGCGGAATTCCTGACGTCCCCCCTCGCCGGCAAGACAATCTCCGCCCTGCACGCCACGGCCGTACACAAGAAGAAGGTCCAGCTGACCGCCGTGGCCATCGCTGTGGAGGACGAGCACACCGTGGCCTTCCTGGGCACCAGCAAAGGAGAGGTGTACAGGGTGAGAGGAGGGGGTACAGCATGGCAGAGAGAGGGGATACAGGGTGAAAGGAGAAGTCGAAGGAGAATGAAACGGGAAGTTTTTTTTTTCAATTTTAGTTTTAAAAACTTAAAACTGTGAAAACTTAAAATGGATTTGTTTCAAAGAAAGCCACTTAAAGCTTTAGAACTGACATCTACATATTTCCTCACAAAAGGCTGTCTTGACTCCCGATGCGTTTCTGCTCGTGATGAACAGCTGGTGCATGCCTCCCTCCCTTCTCCTCGTTGATGCTTTTTTGTCTCTCCCCTCTAGGTGCATTTATCCAGCCCCCCCGTCGAGTATGGCCCGGATCTCGGAGACAGCTCCGGCAGCAAAGTGAACAAAGACCTCTTCTTTGACACGAGCAGCGACCATCTTTACATCACCACCGGGAGCAAGGTGCGGTTCCGCTCTGCATGTCCAGTGAATGTAATAGTGTAACATGGCGCAGTGAGTGTAACATGGCGCAGCGAGTGTAACATGGCACAGTGAGTGTAATGGTATAGTGAGTGTAACATGGCGCAGTGAGTGTTACATGCTGCAGTGAGTGTAACATGGCGCAGTGAGTGTAATGGTATAGTGAGTGTAACATGCTGCAGTGAGCGTAAAGATAATGGCCGTGCCTCTGTGTTGGTGGCAGATCAGCAAAGTGGCGGTGCAGGCGTGTGACCAGCAGACCTCCTGCGAGGCGTGCATAGGTCAGACGGACCCATACTGCGGCTGGTGCGTGCTGGAGGGCAGGTGAGTGCAGCTAAGCATGCTGGGGGGGGGGGGGGGGGGGGGTCAGAAACTGCCTATCAGGAGACATGAGGAACCCTGATGGGTGAAAGCAGTGGCTGGTGGGTAAAAGCAGAGGCTGTTGGGTGAAAGCAGAGGCTGTCGGGTAAAAGCAGCAGCTGTTGGGTAAAAGCAGAGGCTGGTGGATAAAAGCAGTGGCTGATGGGTAAAAGCAGTGGCTGATGGGTATTCTGATGGGTATTCCCCCCACAGATGCAGCCGGAAGCGGGACTGCGAAGGGGCGGAGGTGCAGAATGGCTGGTTGTGGAGCCCGGGGGGGCAGTGCGTGAAGATTGAGTCCTTCAGCCCCCCCAGCATCAGCTGCAGGAAGACCCAGCAGGTAGGTCCCCCCCCCCCCCCCCCCCCCCCCCCCCCCCCCCCACTGCAGCTCAGGAGCACCTCCCCACGGCACACTTACTTAATCTTGAGCTTGCTCCTGAAGCAGGAATGCTCACACTCATCAGCCTTTCAATTCACCCCGTCGGCCAGTCCTAATTAATCAAGCGCCCACCCTGAGCTCCGCTCACTATTGCTGAGTCGACGCGTCAGTCCTCCATGTTAATTGCATCAATCTGCAGCTGACCTGAGAATGTTACAGACCCTGGCAATGTTACAGAGAATGTCGCAGACCCTGGCAGTTTACAGGCCGCCCCCAGCTGACATAAAATGTTCTCCCGATGTTGCTGCCACGTTGCGGCAATGTTACAACGCTGACAGAACGTTCCGGTAATGTTGTGAGAGTGTTGTGTGTCGGGTGGGCTGGGAAATGAGCAGGCAGTCTTTCCTTTGTGTGAACAGGTGGAGATCAGCATCCCTTCCCTCCCCAGCATCCCGGATCCCGACAGGCTGCACTGTCGATTCGGCTCTTTCTTCACCAGCAACGGGCTGATGGAGGAGTCAAAGGTCGTCTGCGCTCTGCCCGATCCAAGCCAGCTCCCACCCACCCCCGGCAAACAAGGTGAACTTCGTTTTTGTTTTTTTTTTGCCAAGCTCACACACATTCCCATAGCCAATCACAGATCTTACATGTGATCAGCCCACAAAAAAAAAAAAACACTTTGCGTTGGTTTGCAAGGTGAGGTTGAGCACAAGTGTTGATTGAATCCAGGTGAGCTAATCGGTGCTAATCGGCCGCTAACATGGAGGGTAGGTCAGGTGGAGTCTGGATATTCTCCAGAGACAACGCCCACCCCCCCCCCCCCCTCCTTGGGCGCGTTGTGACCCGTCCCCGGTTTCTGGCCCATAGATTTCGTGGCGGTCCCAGTGACCATCACAGTGGACCAATCGGTGGAGGTGGCTGCCAGGGAGTTCAAGTTCTACAACTGCAGCGCCACGGCCAGGAGGGCGGAGAACATTCCGTGAGTAGAGCCTCCGCGGGAACGACCGGCGTCCCAACACACACCCAAGAAAACAAACGCGGGAAACGAAAACAAAAACGAACACAAACAACCTCGCCTCTTAGCTCCAGCTTCTGTAATTGAATGTGCCTTGCTTTGTGGAGCCGCGATTTTTTTAACCAAACAGGAAATTGCTTGACTCTTCTGTTCATTAATCAGGAGAGGAAAGGTGGTTGTTTTTCTTGTTTTTACTCTTTAAGAGTTGGTGGAAGGAGCTGATGAATGGGTAATGTTCATCAGAAGCGACGGGGAGATATTTCATTCTGAAAATATGCGCACATCCTGTTAGGGCGCTGCTGTAGTGCAGTGGTTCTCCAAACTCGGTCCTGAGGGCCCCCTGTGTATGCTGGTCCTGAGGGCATTCAAAAAAGAAAAAAATTACACAAGTTCAAAATACTGTGTGGCAAATACGCTGAATCCCCTGGGGCCTCATTGGCTGGTTTGTTTGTGTTGGCCTTCTCATTGGCTGGTTTGCTTGTGTCGGCCTCCTCATTGGCCAATTTGTTTATGTTGGCCTCCTCATTGGCCAGTTTGTTGGTGCCAGCCTCCTCATTGGCCGATTTGCTTGTGTCCTCAGGTGCACGTCCTGCGTGTCCAGTGAGTGGGGCTGTCAGTGGGACACTCTGACCCACACCTGCACCGACGGCGACCTTTCCGCAGGGGGCGATCACATCATCAAACACCAGCAGGTAAACCAACCTCACCATTTGGTACGCCCCTCCCCCGTTTTAAAAACAGAGGATCTCACCCCCCTGCCTCCCCCCACAGGCCCAGAGCTGTCCGCGTTTCGAGAACCCGGACCCCAGCCTCATTCCCGTGGGCTTCAAAACACCCATCAACTTCACAGGAGTGAACCTGGAGGTGAGAGACGGGACCGTCACCGTTTGCGGTCGTTTTTGGAGAGAGCACGCCGCGTTTTTGCCACCGATTTAAACCGTGCTCTCCTCCGCCCCTCCCCGTCCAGAATAAAGCGCTGGTGATCGGCACGGACCTGATGAAGCACGAGGAGGAAGTCGTCGTGCTGGAGGCGGGCTCTCGGTTCAAGTTCGACGGGTACGAGGTCAGTATCGCGCCTCGGTTCTCTTTCCCGCGCGGAAGGCACCCGGGTCAGTGCCCCCCCCCCACCCACAACCCCTCCTCCTCCAAAAACCAAGCGGGAAACCGTCTCGAACTCCACCGGGCCGTTTTGACCCAAGCTTGCCCTACCTGGGCTGTCCGGTAGTGCTGAGGGTGATTTAAAGCGCCCTTTTTGCCAGAAGGCCCGGGCTGCATTCAGGTTCTCTCTCTCCTGTTCTCCTTCCCAGTTCGACTATGACAAAGCCCAGACGGTGGACGTGCTGTTCTACGTGAAGGACCGGGACGCGGACAAGAAGATCGACAGCATGCTGAACGGTAAGGTCCGAACCCACCCACGGGAAGTCACGGCAGTCCAAAAGAAGAGGGGCGAAAGGCAGAAATGTTCAAGGTTTTTTTTGTTTTTTTTTTGCCTACTTCCCATTTGCTGTTTGCCCTGCAGAACACCCACCTCATGTCTGTTGTTTGTCCAGAGATTCTCACTTCCTGTCCACTGTGTGTGCGCTGCCAGCACGCCCACTTACTGTCCACTGTACGTACTGATCCGCACCCCCCCCCTCCCCAGTCACCCTGTATAACTGCTCCCGGGACCGGGAGGACTGCAGCCTGTGTAAGAACGCGGAGCCGGAGTACGGGTGCGTGTGGTGCGCCGGAACCAGGACCTGCGTCTACCACCAACTCTGCGCGGAGGAGGCCACGGTGTGCCCCGACCCAACCATCGCCGAGGTGAGTCTCTTAGCCGTATATCACCCAGGTGAGTCTGCTAGCTCTACCATCACCCAGGTGAGTCTGTTAGCCGTACATTACCCAGATGAGTCTGTTAGCCCTACCATCACCCAGGTGAGTCTGTTAGCCTTACCATCACCCAGGTGAATCTGTTAGCCCTGCATCACCCAGGTGAGTCTGTTAGCCTTACCATCACCCAGGTGAATCTGTTAGCCTTACCATCACCCAGGTGAATCTGTTAGCCCTGCATCACCCAGGTTAGTCTGTTAGCCTTACCATCACCCAGGTGAATCTGTTAGCCTTACCATCACCCAGGTGAGTCTGTTAGCCGTACATTACCCAGATGAGTCTGTTAGCCCTACCATCACCCAGGTGAGTCTGTTAGCCGTACGTCACCCAGGTGAGTCTGTCAGTCCTACATCATGGAAGTCTACTCCCGTCAAGTCAACTGGCAAATTCAGCTCACTCTCAGAGATTCAGCTCGATCCCATAGACTTCCAATTACCAGATGTACCAGTTTGAATTAATCCAGACGATGAATTATCCTAGCAAAATGAATTGTACTGTTGCTAAACGAATTGCTCTGTCGTAAACCTGCTCCAAACATCACGTCCCCCAGGTCATCCCCAGCTACGGCCCACTGAAAGGGGGCATTCTAGTGACCATCAAAGGGTCTAACCTGGGCATCAAAAAGGAAGATATCAAGAGCATCACCGTGGCCGGGGTGCCCTGCTCTCACCAGCTGGACAGATACTCCGTCTCCACCAGGTACCGCCGCGGTTAGCTCTCCGTTAGCTCTCCTGTGATCACAGATTAAAGAGCAGCTATAGCACAGTTAGTACTGATCTGTGCCCTGTCTCTAAAGATCAGGTACAGCACAGTTAGCGCTAGTTTGTGAGCTCACTCTAAAGATCAGGTACAGCTGTCTTTCATTTTGTTCTTCACACTCTGTCTCTCTTTCTCTCTCTCTTTCTCCCCCCCCTCCCCAGTGTGGTGTGTGAAGTGGGCCCGGTGGACACCCCCGACACCGTCACAGGGGAGGTGAAGGTGGAGGTGGAGGGGGGGAAGACTGGGACGTCTACGGTCCAATTCACCTACAGGGTAAAGAGACTGTCTCACTTGCAAAACAAAAAAACAACATTACAAATGGAAGCATTTGCTCCGCTCTGAACATGTACTTGCATTGTTTATAGTTTCACCCTGCAATTCATGTCAAGTCTTGTGGATGGTTTGCATTAAATGTATAGTGGTGCTGTGGGGATCCGTTATTGGGAATTAAAGGTGTAGCGTGTAAGTTTGTTGTTAGAACACTTTTGTTCATATTTGGTGAAATTTCCTTCACGTCCTGACAGATATCAATACATTTAAAGGATAAAATCCAGTCTCTCTGACTGCCCCAGGCTCTGAAATCAGCCACTCCAAATTTCACCATGCCTGAATCTTAACAACCAATCAGGACAGCTCTCTGCCCTGCCTCCGGTTTTGCGTTCACAGCACTGCCAAAGAAAACAGGGTGAGCGGGGCTACACAGATAACATCACATTGGCTGAAAAAGCCAAACATACAAAAAGCTGTGTGTTTTTTGGCCCCCACGGACCAGAACTGACTTTACCCAGAGATGGCGGTTGTATGTGATTGGTCAAGTCAGAATGAGAACCAGTTTTATGATGTCATCTGCCCAGGACCCCAAGCCTGAAGCGGTTCATCCGACAAAAGGTCCGAAAGACGGCGGGACGGTGATCACCATTTCAGGCACCGACCTAGACACAGCCGCCAAGGAGGACCTCCGCATCACTGTGGGGGAAGTGAACTGCTCTGTGTGAGTATGACAATGTAACCTATGGGGGCCGGACTAGGCGGTTAAAGTAGGTCTGTACTCCTGTAGGACTTATCTGTGAGCAACACACGAAAGACTAGGTCCAACACAGGTAGCGCACAGGAAAGACCAGGTCCAACACAGGTAGCGCACAGGAAAGACCAGGTACAGCACAGATAGCGCACAGTATAGACCAGGTACAGCACAGATAGCATACAGTATAGACAAGGTACAGCACAGTTACCGCTCAGTAAAGACCAGGTACAGGACATTTAGCACTTGTCTGGGAGCAGGGATCTGAAACTCCTATCGTGTTGGTTTTGGCAGTGTTCTTTCAATGGGCAGCCAATGTTCTCCATTAGCACAGCTAATCTACATTAGCACTTTAGCGATGTTGCCTCTATGCTCGCTAGTCTGGGACTGTTGTTAACCAGGCTTGGTGCTACAGTTCATACAAGCCAGGTGCATTTATGTTTTCCCTGTGTTGCAAGTTACTCCGGATTAGAACGTCTGCTCATGTTGCGTTGGTCCTGGAACTTTGGCGCCTTTAGTCAATCAATCGCTGAGACTCACCAGAGATCTGAAAACACTATGGGCTTTCAGGACTGGAGTCTGACATCCCTGTTATAGAGGAAGCTTTCCATTACCAGCTCATCTGCATCTGTTTCTCTGGGAGGGAGAGGCGGCTTCAGATCCTAATTAGGGACGTGTCATATGGGAATTCTGGGCCAATATCAATAACCACTCAGTCTACGCCCCCACCTGGTTCACATTAAAGCACCGACGCAATCTAAAGCTAGGATTCCGTATTCTTGGAAGAAGCAGGTCAGCGTAGACGTCAAACCACTTAGGAAGGATGATCGTTAACAAATTGCATTTGTTTAACAAAAATGATTTCAATTTGCTGATTAAGCAGAGAGCAGGAGTCTAGAGCGCATACCTAGCTCCTGTAAGTTAGGTTTAGAGACTAGAATTAAATAAGTCAGCGTGTACTCTTCCAAAAATAAATGTTTCTGTTCCATCTAAAGTTAACTTTAGCTTTTTTTTAAATAAAGTTTGATATGTAGTGAACACAAGTCACAATGCAAATGTAAAATAAAAATAGGTTACAGACAGCCTTGGGGCTGTACTCTCAAGAAAAGAGTTTACTTATTTCTGAATCAGAGTTTCCTGTCTCCATTGCTAAGAGAGCGGTGCTCACCAGCTGTGAAAACTGAAATAAAACGAGGGGGCTTGAACCCCTGAACGGGCACAAGACCGTACGTGCATCTGCCCGAGTTGGGTGAGCAACCGAGCCAGACATGACTAACGGCACTCCGAGACCATCGAGCGCTAAGTGCACCATCGCTGAAGCTCTAAATGAAGCCCAACTTACGCCGGCCAGGAGCCATAAAACAACTCACAGATCTCAGCAGCCAGCGTCCATATAAAACCATAATGCCTGCTGTAACAATCCTGAAGGAGGACAGGCGGGTGATTTGTGGGAACGTCAGGGCAGTGCCGAGCTTCCCGTCCACGGAAATCCCCCTCCCCCCAGCTCACCCGCCCTGTCGGTGCGCTGCAACACAGGGCGGCAGCACAGTGTAACGGTCTGGGCCTGTAACTCAAGGGTTGCAGGTTTGTATCCAAGCTGGGGCACTGTGTTTGTACTTAACCTGAATTGCTTGAGTGAAAACGCTGCGCTGTATAATGGATTGCATGTACTGTGTAAAGGGGTTGTTCTAGCCCTGTGGCCTTTTCTAAATTCTAATTCAGCGTTCTAGAATTCCACTGCTTTCAGTTACCAGCAACGACTGTGACATCAGCATTAGAACGTTCAGTTAAGAACATTCTGATCCCGCATTTGTGACCTCACGCCTTAAAGGGGTTAAGCGCTCCTTCACCTTTGCAGGGAGTCGTTCGGGAGTGACATCACGTGCAGGGTGGGCACATACATGGGTTCGACGGTGCCCTCCGGCCTGCTGACCGTTACGGCGAAGTACGGAAAGAGTACCAGCGTGGAGGTCCCCGAGGCGTTCCAGTTCTACCCGAACCCCAAAGTGGTGGGCCATCATCCCACGAGCAGCTTCGTATGGTCAGTCAATGCTTTATACTCGCACCTTACCCGTCTTCCTTTGCCGAGCTTGTTTAAGACTCAACATCTTTACAAAAATAAGAGCAAAATGGTGCCCGTCAAACGTATTTAACTTGAAGTTGGATACAAGCCTTTGAGCTGATGGCTCATCCTGTTAAAGCACCGTTCCGGTGCATGGACGGGCCCCAAGGTCTCATATCCAATCCAGATACCAGATAAACTTTTTTTTTTTTTTTTTTGCTGTGAAAAAGTTTGGGAACCCCTGAGGGTTAGTCCAAGTTTTCACACATCCGCAGACTTTAAATGTCATCGCGTCTTCTGTTAAATCCAAACAAAATATCTGACCATTTTAGAGTCGGAATCCAACTCTAAGCCCTGCTGGATTATTGTGACAAGATCTGGAGAAAGCTCTCAGTAGGATTATTTTATTACTGTTATCTTGGATTAATATCTGATGTTTTACGTCTACAGTGTGTGAAGATATGGGCTACCCTAAAGGAGATGCAAAGTTTTTCCTGTTTAATGATGTCGTCTTTCTGCTCACAGCGGGGGAAGAACGATCGTGGTGACCGGAACGGGGTTCGACCTCATCCAGAGGGCGTCCATGGTGGTCCGTCACTCAGCCGACGAGTGCTCGAGTCCGCCTAACCCAACCAAGGTTGGTGACCGCATGCCGCACCCACACCCGTCTTGGGGTACGCCAGTTTCCGGGTGTTTTACAAGTTGCCGTCAACTCGTCCACGTTTGACCGTGGCATTAGATTTATGTTTCAGGCAGATACCCTGAGACATCAAAGACAAGCAAATTTACACAAACTAAAGAGCAATGATCTTTAATGAAACTGCAATTCTGTCTGTGATCGATACCCTAACTCAGGGGCGTCGAAATCAAGTCCTGGGGGGGGGGGGGGGGGGGCACAGTGTCTGCAGGTATTTGTGGGCTTCCTGTCAGTCAACAGCCAATTAAAACCATGAGAAAAGACATGTGGAGCCAATCAATGACTTGAAATGAATCGCTGGTGCAGAAAAGTGCCAAAGACCAGCAGGCACTGCAGCCCTCCAGGACTGGAGCCTGACCCCTGTAGCCCTACGGTAGGGCAACCCAAACCTGTGCCTGTAGAGTTTCCATTTCAACCCTAATTTGGCACACCTGATTCTACTAATTAGCCGCTTGGCGAGATTTTTAGCTGTTGAATGAGGTGTGCTTTGTTAGGGTTGGAGTGAAAGCCTACAGGATGGTAGATCTCCAGGAACAGGGTTGGGCAGCCCCGGTCTAAGACATGTCAAACCAGTAAATGTAGACCAACCACCAGGGGTGGCTAACCTTGGGCCTGGGGAGCCGCAGGGTCTGTTGGTTTTTGTTTTCACCTTAAATACAGCAATGATTTAGACTAAAGAAACCAGCTGAAGCAGTACAAATATGTAGTCCACTGCTTTGACTGATAAATTAATTGCCAAGAAAAAACAAAAACCAGCAGGCCTGGGCTGCCCCCCCCCCTGACCACGGGCTGTGTACAAGGCGAGAGATTAACGTGGACGCTTTCCTGACCCAGACTCCCCAGGAGTTTGTGGAGGAGGCCCTGAGCAAAAACAACACGGCGCTGTACTTCCACTCGCCGGCGGTGGACTCCGCCAAGTGCCTGAGTGCCTACGTGGCCCTGGACAACGTGCAGGCCCCCCTGGAGTCCTTCAGCTACCACCCCAACCCCCATTTCGACGACATCACTAAGAGGGTCATCACGGAGAACAGCATCATCTCAGTCACTGTGAGCACGTCGCGCCTCCTAAGCACCACCACCCTCCCCCCCCGGGTGTCACATCCGTTACCAAAATGGGCACGTCCCCACTACGCCAGCACTGTCTGTGTCGCACTGACGATGGTGTGCATCTCTATATTGCCCCCACGCAGATAATGCACTGGTAATCCTCTTGTCTGGCCATTCAACATAAATAATTTACCAGATTAATAAACCACTTATTCAGTACAGTGTCATTTTGGTTAGTGGATTCACATCGCAACCCAGTGATATCTGTGAAAGATGGCGATTTGGTTATGATAACCACGGTAACCACCCAGTCGTCCTGCTGTTCCCACCCCAGGGCCGGGGTTTCACGGACGCCATGACCCGCGAGGAGGCGCAGGCGTTCGTGGGAGACGCGCTGTGCCCGGTGACCTCCCTGCAGAAAGACCGGCTGTTCCTGGACCCGCCCCCCACGCCGCCCAAAGCCAAATCCAACCGGCCCAAGAGGGACACCAGCGAGGAGCTGGAGCTGATGGTGAGAGACCCATCTGTAGGAGAGCCAGAGCACAGTCAGGCCTCTATAACAACTATAACAATATCAATGTCCATAACACTAAATAATAATAATAATAATATCTATAACAACAATAATAACAATAACAGTATCAACAATGGCAATAACAGTAATAAAAATATCTATAACAGTAATAATAACCATAACTATCAACAACAGCAATAACTATCAACAATAGCAGTAACAGTAATAATAATATCCATAACAGTAATTACTAAAAAATATCAACAATAGCAATGACAATAACTGTAATAATATCAATAATAACAGTGACAATAATAACAATAACATAACAGTAATAATAATATCAATATCAGGAATAATAGCAATAAAATAATTATAATACTACTTCATTTACTTAAAAAATAATCATATTTTTGAAAGCTCTTTATTTTGGAGATAGAGTAATGAACTCTAAATGATAAATGCCTTCCCCCCCCCCCCCCCTCCCTTCTCTCAATTCCAGATTAAGTTTGGGAAGGGAGAGTGGGTGGTGGGCTCGGTCGAGTACGAGAAGAAGTACGAGGCGCCCCTGGCCATCATCATCCCCGCCATCATCATCCCCATGGTGCTGATCATCGCCGTGTCCATCTACTGCTACAGGTGAAAGGACTGCGTTTCCCAGCATGCAGTTCTCCTCAGCGGGGAGCTCCCCTGCAACACCAGCTCACCAGCAGCCATGTTGTGCGTTTTGCCCCCACGCAGGAGGAAGAGCCAGCAGGCGGAGAGGGAGTACGAGAAGGTGAAGAACCAGCTGGAGAACCTGGAGGAGAGCGTGCGTGACCGCTGCAAGAAGGAGTTCACAGGTCCGCCTCCACGGACGCGTCACACCGTCCCTATTCAGCACTTAACATGGCCGCCAGCCAGTCAATGATGTTGGTTACCCAACAGCACACACGATAAAGTGTACACTATCACTCAAGTGGTCAAGTGGATAGTTCCCTTCCTGGAGGCCTGGTCTGTTTGGTTTAATTGAGTAATTAGGGTGGCACGGCGGCACAGTGGGTAGCACGGTTGCCTCAAAGCGAAAAGACTCTCCCCGTGTTTGCGTGGGTGCTTCAGTTTCCTCCCTCAGTCCTAAGACAGGCCAGTTAGGTTAATTGTAGAGTCTAAATTGCCCTTGGGTATGAGTGTGTGAGTGTGTGTGCCCTGTGATGGACTGGCGACCTGTCCAGGCTGTATTCCTGCCTCTCATCCAAAGCATGCTGGGATAGGCTCCAGCACCATCTGCGGAATAAGTGGATTAAAAAATGGATTGATAATTGACCAATTAGCTCTTTACACTAAGCTGGTTCACCAACAGACCACAGTATATTTCATACTGGAGCACAAGAAAAAGGCTTGTAGGCTTATGTGTACATTTAGTAAGTGTCAGATCATATAAATAATAACTAAAAAAAAAAAATCCATAAGTCTATTGCCCACTCCTTGCCCCACTGCTGGCATGGCTGGTGGAAATGAGATTGTTAACCCTTTCAGATCTGATGATTGAGATGGAGGACCACACCAGCGACCTGAGCGAGGCCCGGATCCCCTTCCTGGACTTCAAGACCTACACGGACCGGGTCTTCTTCCTGCCGTCCAAGGACGGCGCCAACGACGTAATGATCACGGGCAAGGTGGACATCCCCGAGGCCCGGCGGGCCACGGTGACCCAGGGCCTCAACCAGTTCTCCAACCTCCTCAACAGCAAGACCTTCCTCATCAACGTAGGCCCCGCCTCCCTCTCTAAACTCGCACCCGCCCACTCGCTCGCTCCTCTCCACGGAGGTGGGCTGTCTTAATCGTCATGGCTGTAGAGTTAATATTAGGGTTATGCTTAGGCTAATGCCGTTACTCAAATCACGGCCTCGAGGTTCAAGAACTGCTGGTTTTCCACCCTCCCTTTACCTGGGAAGTCAGGTGCGAAGACAGTCTGGCCAATCAGTAGCACTAATTGTTAAGCTAATTACCTGGGGGAAAAGAAAACCAAGGCCGGACTTGGATCCGAGGTCTAGGTCTGAGTATCCACGTGCTAACGAGAGACACCTCTTCCTTTGCCCATTAAAGAGGGCTGCTGATGCTGACCGTGTAGATTAATATTTGTTTTACAAACCTGTGATTTAAAGGCAGTGAGGTTAACACTCACATTGCAAACCAATGATTTAAGGCCCAGTCGTATAATGGTCTTATGGCAAACCAATGATTTAAGGCCAGTCATATAACATTGTTACCGCAAGCCAATGATTTAAGGCCAGTAGGCTAATGTTCACATTGTGCACCAATTGTTTATAAGCAATAAAGATGATGTTCACGTTTTGAAAGCCTGTGTCTAAAAAACAAAAAACGAACGAGCTGAAAGCAGTCGTTTGCTTTGACCGTACTTTTTACCGAGCGGATCGGTCGTTTTGAGTGACGCCTGTCGTCCGTGCGCTCAGTTTATCCGCACCCTGGAGGGGCGCCCGGACTTCAACGCCCGGGAGAAGGTGTACTTCGCCTCCCTGCTGACGGTGGCCCTGCACGGGAAGCTGGAGTACTACACCGACATCATGAGGACCCTGCTGCTGGAGCTGATGGACCAGTACGTCCACAGCAAGAACCCCAAGCTCATGCTCCGCAGGTCAGTCACAGCGAGAACCCCAAACTCACGTCACACAAGAACCCCAAACTCATGCTCCGCAGGTCAGTCACAGCGAGAACCCCAAACTCGCGTCAAACAAGAACCCCAAACTCATGCTCCGCAGGTCGGTCACAGCTAGAACCCCAAACTCATGCTCCGCAGGTCAGTCGCAGCAAGAACCCCAAAGTCACATCACATTAAGAACCTGAAACGCACAAGTCACGCAAGAACGCTCAAATGAGTGCTCTCTGCTACGAATGGCAGTTGATTCAGTTCTTTCTGCTACATTTGGCAGTTGATTCAGTTCTTTCTGCTGCGATTGGCAGTTGATTCAGTGTTCTCTGCTGCGAATTGCGGTTGGTGGTGACAGGCTGTGCTCCTTTGCCCCCTCCTCTTGGCTGTAGGTCAGAGACAGTGGTGGAGAGGATGCTGTGCAACTGGATGTCCATCTGTCTCTACCAGTTCCTGAAGGTACCGTAACGCTAGCTTTCTCTTGCAGTTTGGTCCCTGTTCCTCTGGAGACTTGTTCTTCAGCAAGCCTTTTCTGTGCGGTAGAGTTTCTTTTCCTTTTTAGGACATATCTTGTGTTCTTTCAGCAGCTTTAAAAAAAAAAAAATCAGAGCCCAGCGAACATTGAAGGTAATCTGTTTTGATGTCATTTGGAGAGTGGTGGCAGTTTATCGATTTTGCAATGAGAACCCCATAAAAGACTGGTGAAAAATGTTACACCATGTTACATATGACATGGCTTTTACGGAAAACCGTAAATCTAAATTTTATGGTCAACCTCTGGAGTGATTCGATGAAGTACCTCTGTGATTTGAGGCCATGCTATTTTGAGAAAACAGTGGCTGTGAGTGAGCTTTGTGACTGAGGCTGTGCTGTTCTGGTATAACCGAGTGACTGTCAGCGAGTTTTGCAGTACAACTGAGTGTCTGTGAGTGAGCTCTGTGATATAGCCTGTGCTGTTGCGATATAGCTGAGTGACTGTGAGTGAGCTCTGTGATAGAGTCTGTGCTGTTGCAATATAACTGAGTGACTTTGTGTGAGCTCTCTGATATAGCCTGCGCTGTTGCGATATAGCTGAGTGACTGAGTGAGCTCTGTGATATAGCCTGTGCTGTAGCGATATAAATGAGTGACTTTGTGTGAGCTCTGTGATATAGCCTGTGCTGTTGCGATATAACTGGGTGACTGAGTGAGCTCTGTGATATAGCCTGTGCTGTTTCAATACGACTGGGTGACTGTGAGTGAGTTGTGACAGGCTGTGCTGTGTGCACTGTAGGACTCTGCCGGGGAGCCCCTGTACAAGCTGTTCAAGGCCATTAAGCACCAGGTGGAGAAGGGCCCCGTGGACGCGGTGGTGAAGAAGGCCAAGTACACCCTGAACGACACGGGCCTGCTGGGAGACGACGTGGAGTACTGCACGCTGGTACGCCCTGGGACCTGGGCCATCCACACCCACACCCTAACCTTACACTTCTGAACTATATGTAGATCACACTGCGTTAACCAAATCCCATGAGAGGTCCATGTTTTTTGTCATAATGAAGCCAAAAGATTCAAAGGTTTGGTGAAAGGTTTGAATCTTTTTTTTTTTTTTTTTCGGAGGTTACACATCCAAAACTTATTCGTTGCGCTGAAAGGATGACCTGACCAAAGGTTAGGGCCCGTTTCCATGAAGTACGTGAGTAGGAGACTCGGAGCACAGATCTAGGCTCAGGGTTCCAAGGCCCATGTCATGACCTCATGCGTTACGCACTAAAAGGCCAAACTGATCCCAGATCAGGGCCTGTATTCATTAAGCATCCGAGACAATCTAGAATCAGGTTTCCCACGTCCAATATCCTTACTCGTTTTGAGCTAAAAGGCAAAAGAGATGATTTCCAAATATGGGCCTAGGTTTACCTCTCTGTCACACACACACACACACATTTTCCGTGAGCAATGAAACTCCACATGAACGGCCACACACACGTTCCCAACACGCAGCCGTCGCCGTTCGCTCTCAAACCGACATCCTTCGTTTCTCAGCAGAAGGCGCCACACTGATGTGACCGAGGCGAGGAATTCCTGACGTGCAATAAATATCGTTTTCAAAATTTTAAAGATAACAACTTGACTAATAGGGCCATAAGACGTTGCAAAGTAACCGAAAACGTGTTTTTTGTTTTTTTTTTCTCCCTCGCGCAGCTGTTATATTACTCGCGTGGCGACTGCGTGATGTGACTTCAGCCTAGCGCTGAACAGCGCTGCAGCGGCCGTGTCATCGCCTTGATGAGAAATTAGTTTCAGATTTCAGAAACAGGAATTCACGCGAAAGGCAATTTATTCATTTATGCACGCAGCGGTTGGGTTTTGATTTGATTGATGTCTTTCTCCAAAGCGACAACTTGCTCGCCTGAGCTTGAAAGTTCATAATTTGAGTACTGAGTAATCTTTTAAGAATAGTTGAAAATTGGAAAATTACGTAGATTAACACTGACATTAACTTTACATTAATTCACATTAACAATTGCTTTGGTTGACAAGTCCTTTTTTCCCCATTGCTTTTGCAAAGCACAGAAGGGTTTGAGGTACATTAAGACTATCTAATACTTTGCATAATGGTGGTAATAAACTGTGAAATACATTTTTTTTTCATGCATTTTAATGAATCGATTTTCCGTGTTTTTTCGACTTTTGCTGCATGAGATTTTAACTAATCCATTTAACTATGCATTGATTAATGTCATTACTGTTGGTAATGCTGTGTTAATAGATTAGTTATAGATTTGTTAGTGTTAATGGATTCGGTTAGTTTGATGAATGCACTGAGAATTGCACTGTGTACATCTTGTCTATCGTCAGTTGTGAAATGAAGGCAGTTTGAGCAGAGTGGCTAAAAATTTGTGCCACCGCAAAATGGAGGTCAGATAAGCCCTGTTAGGGCGGAGGGGAATTGGCCTGACCGGGTGACATCGGAGCTCCAGGTTGACCGGTGTTGTGGTCGTCCCAGTCTGTGCAGGTCCTGGTGCAGGCGGAAGGGCCGGACGTCACCTTGGTGAAGGTGCTGAACTGCGACACCATCTCCCAGGTGAAGGAGAAGATCATCGAGCAGGTGTACAGGAACTTGTCCTACTCCCAAAGACCCAAGGCCGACGGTGTCACTCTAGGTGAGGGGGCGGGGCCAATCCCAGCCTCAGCCCACGTGCCGGAAACCGCTTCACTTTTCTTCCATTATTTTCCCTTTCAGGTGTGACATTACAAATACATGATTAGAATGTTCCTGGCTGAACATTCTATTGCTGATGTAACAGTCGCTACTGGTAACTGGAAGCAGCAGAGTTCTAGAACACTTACTGAGAAACATTACAAAAAACCTACTCTTCAGAGGGTTACAGTATTTGCATAAAAAGAACAGAGGTCCACATCCATGGCGTGAAATGTTTGAGGGTGTTGCAGCGTGCGCAGCATTCAGGGAATTGATAAACGCATGCGAATGGTGGTTTGAGTGTCACAGCCTCTCCTGCACTCCCTGCCTCCTCCACAGAGTGGCGCCCCGGCTCCACGGGGCAGATCCTGTCAGACCTGGACGTGACATCACAGAAAGAGGGCAGGTGGAAGCGGATGAACACCTTGGCGCACTATAACGTGAGTGTCCAATCTCGGGCTGCGTTTGGACCGTCGTGATTATCTGACACATTTGAACCAATCTTGAAACAACTTTTTTCATCCTTTGTAAAGCAAAAAACACGTGGAAATAGGGTTTTCAGATGCAAGTTAACCACATTAGTACGTTTTGATTCTCTTGAAGTTACCCCATGTGTGCAAACAGATCAGATGTGTTTTTTTCTACATCATACGCCACACATCCTGCATACATACCTTTTGCTCACAGAGTTTTGAAGAGCGGTGTCTCCAAATAAGCAGGGCCACACACAAGTAACAAGAGACAATGTGTGAACGGTTAGACAAAAGTAGACCAAGTTTGAGCAAAACGGGGCCCGATGTGCAACAGTCTAAATCAAGGGGGTCAAACCCCAGTCCTGGAGGCCGCGGTGTCTGCTGGTATTTGCGGTTTTCTTTCGATCAACAACCAATCAAAGCCTTTAGCCAGTCAGTGACTCAAATTAATCATTGGTGCTGTAATTCATCAAAACCCAGCAGACGCTGCGGCCTTCCAAGACTGGAGCTTGACCCCCCCTGGTCTAAATGTAGCCTCCGAGACTGGTGTCGCGTCTTTCCGTGTGCTCTACTGTGCACATTCTCCGTTTGGGTCAAGCGCCACGTGTTGCCTTGCAGGTGCGAGACAACGCTACCTTGGTCCTGTCCCGGGTGCCGCACCCCCCGCAGTCTGTCAACCAGCACCAGGACAGCCACGAAGAGAGTGAGTGACATTCCTCGGTCCTCTAGCATGTATCCCATCAGGCACTGGGCAAAACAGGGCAGCTACAAGCAGCAGCAGTCATTGGCTGATTCTGGAATGGTCCACTAGTTCCCTGTATCGTGCGCTAACTCAGTGTTTGCCATTTTCTAGAACGCTCCTTTGAGAAACGGCCCTTGTCTTGATCCGTGTCATCATCTTATAGTCTCTCATTATCAAACAAAGCTTTTAATTTGGTTAAACTTACCACGCTGCTTTGAAGTTGAAATTTATTTATCTGGACGTAACGTGAATTATTTGCCATCGATGATACAGCTATGGTCTACATCTATTTCGTGTGACACACTGCAGTGAAAGTTGCCGGTTTGTTAAATAATGATTTACTCCGTAATCACACACTTCCCGCTTCCAGAAAACGCCCTGCTGGACGAGGACAAGGTGTTCCACCTGGTCCGCACAGCAGAGGAGCTGGACGAGATCAAGTCCAAGAGGGGCAGCGTGAAGGACAAGTCCATGACCAAAGCCATCACCGAGATTTACCTGACCCGGCTGCTCTCCGTCAAGGTAGGCGAGCCACGCTCACGCGTGTTCTCGGTTCGGCACGCTTAATCTTCTAAAACAAAGCTACCTCTACTGTGGCTTTAAGGCACGGTGGGCACCAGCGTCAACTGTGTCTCATCTACGGTCTTGCAAACCAATAGCGGAGGTGGCAGCATCTGCCACTGGTGGAAAAATATGACTTGGCATTCCAAATTAGGAGAAAAAGATCCTGCAAGGAGTTGGGGGTTCCACTGTGGCATGACAAAATTCCTAAATTAGCTCTCTGATTGTTTAGTCAATCTCCTTTTTTCCACCTGAACTGATCGGTAGGCTTCCGGCTCATAACAGCTCACCCAGGTGGGTGAGCACTTTACATTATTATTATGTCTAAAACTCATCTGAAACCCCCTCCAGAAAATTAGCGTGGTGAAAGCTGATGAGAGATGATTGGCTCTAGACTTTGAAGGAACCAATCATTCATTCTCTGAGTTTTACGCTCGTTCGGAATTGACTATTAAAACAAGAAAAAGTACTTGCATTTCAAAACGTATCGATATGTGGCACCGCATTCCTTTTTCAAGCGGCATTTTTTCAGAGAACAAAGAATTGCCTTGAATCCTTATCAGCATGACCAGACTGAATATAACTGATGGTGGATGTTCATATGTGAGTCTGTTTAAAATGGGCTAGTCAATCTTCAAGTCTCAGGGGGGCAATAGTCTTGGAAGCTACTTTTATATCTGAGGACAGACAGCATTACCAGAAATCTCAGTTTGTTGTTTCTCTAACTCTACAGTCATATGTCTGTATTGAAAATGAAGACTAAGTCCTTTTTGTGGTCTTATCCAATCTAAGCCGCTTGTAAATCTCAAAATGTGTGCCCTCATCAGGATGTGTAGCTTTGTTCAGTGTGCTTGCATCCTGTAATGGTGGGTTCACATGAGTGTTAGAGCAGATAGAGGGGGGTCTGTGAGGGCCTTCCAGATGCAAAAAGGAAAGGTATGTGTGTGTCTGTGTGCGTCTGTGTGTGCATGCGTGCACATTCGCGGTTGTGTATGGGGGTGTTTTTCTGGGTGTCTCTCATGGTGCACCTCAGCCTCCCTACCAGCAGCAGTGCTGTACTGTGCTGTGCTGTAGCTGTACTGACCCGCTGTGCTGCCTGGTTTACAGGGCACGCTGCAGCAGTTTGTCGACGACTTCTTCCGGGGCGTCCTGTGCCCGGGCATGACGGTGCCCCCGGCGATCAAGTACTTCTTCGACTTCCTGGACGAGCAGGCGCTCAAGCACGACAACGTGGACGAAGAGACCGTCCACATCTGGAAAACCAACAGGTGCGTGTGTCCCCCCCACCCCCACCCACCACCCGGAGGACACCTCCCAGAAATGTCGCGAGGGTGCAAGTCAGGCCTTTCGGCCCCGCCCAGTCCCTTTCCCGCGCCTCCCGTGTTCTCGAAGAGCGTAACACGCGTGCCCTTCCACGACAGTTCTCTGAATAATTTAATGCCGAATTGGCACTTAAGCATTCAGGCTGTCTGCTACACGGTTGTAATTGACTGACAGGCAGAATTGGAGGAACTCGCTGAGGGCAAAAGAGCACTTCATTCTGGGGAGATGAGAGGTGTAATTATAGCAGACGGCTTGTTTTGTTTATTTTTCCCGAACCAACAGAGACTTTCTAATTAAATATGAATGCGTGGATCCATTGTATGACTATGACTACAAACAAGATATTAGTGTCCCTGTTTTTTTTGTCCAGTGCCAGGAGGACTGTTAGCTATCATGCAAAAATTCCTGAATTTGTCTCTCTCTATCCTCCTTTCTCTCTTTTTCGCTCTCTGTATCTATTTTCTGCCTGTGGAAAAATCCACCTTCACCACTTAGAATGGATTTTTTCTGGCAGGGGCTTTGTGTGAGCTTCTATTCAGCCGCGAAAGGCGCGCACAAATCGGAGCCCGGATCTTTCCCACATTGATTGCAGGGAGATTAAACGGAGAGAAGCCACAGCTTTCAGCACTGAAAAATAGCGGCAGTGCGTTCGCAGGGCTCGGCAGAGTAATCTGAGCACAGTGCCACACGCCTGCTTTTTTTAATGAATATTTAGAGTCTGTGGTGCAGGTCTGTCAGACTAATGACTATGTCATGCGGGCCTATCAGACCAATGACTATGTGATACGGGTGTATCAGACCAATCACTATGTCAGGCGAGTCTATCGGTCCAATGACTCCATGATACGAGTCTATCAGACCAATGACTATGTCAGGCGAGTCTATCGGTCCAATGACTATTTCATGTGGGTCTACTGGACCAATGACTATGTCATGCGGGTTTATCAGACTAATGACTATATCATGCGGGTTTACCAGACTAATGGCTATGTCATGTGGGTCTATCAGACTAATGACTTTGTTGTTTCCACAGCTTGCCACTAAGATTCTGGGTGAACATCCTGAAGAACCCCCACTTCATCTTTGACGTTCACGTGACCGAGGTGGTGGACGCCTCCCTGTCGGTCATCGCCCAGACCTTCATGGATGCCTGCACCAAGACCGAGCACAAGCTCAGCCGGGTGAGGGGGGGGGGCGGCAGGGCTTAGCCGGGGGAGGAGCGGTAGGCGTGGTCTCTGTACCGGCAACCAGTGAGGAGACACGATTTCTAAAGGCAAAAATCTCATCTGTACTTTCTCTCCACCTCTCTTCCAGGATTCCCCAAGCAACAAATTACTCTATGCAAAGGAGATCTCCACTTACAAGAAGATGGTGGATGAGTAAGGCCACATTTGCACTCACACCCACTCAACTGACAAATCGGATTTCTGTGCATCCTATTAATGATCTGTATACACTTGATTTTACTGTGTGGCATATCAGGTTCTCTGCATTTCCCAGAGTCGTTCAGGTGTAAACGGGGCCTTAGCCAGATTGGCATTTCTCCACCACGGTCTGCAGCGATCTAGACCGCGGACTGCAGATGCCCTTTCCCTTGTAACGTTGTGTCACAGATTCTGTACACGAGCCAGATGTGCAGCTCCTGCAGTCTTTCATCTGCTCTACTTCTTAACATGAAACCCAGCCAGTGGCAGGTATTTGCAGAGCTATATTTCAGTGCACAAAATCCATCTTCACGAATAAAGGCAAAAATCAAAACAGCCGATTCAACTGCCCCGAAACGGTAACATAATATTAAAACACTGGAGCTGGGTATCTGGCAGGACTATAGAATCTGTGGTTTTATCAGGGTATGGAGATCAGCGATGCTTTCCATGACCATTTGATGACCGGATGCGGTCCTCTCTCCACAGTTACTACAATGGCATCAGGCAGATGGTGCCGGTCAGTGACCAGGACATGAACACGCACCTGGCGGAAGTGTCGCGGGTAAGAGCAGACGCCCCTCCGCCTCGATCAATGCACGGGCACCACACGGGCACCACACAGATCAGTGGTTTGCTCCCATTAAGCCAGCTTGATTGACCTTTCTGCTCAGACTCCACGTTTGTTACACCGAGCTATCCGTGGCAACAAAAAAATATCATTCCCGTGGTCAACTTGAGCTCTCGGTTGAGCTGCAAGCCGGGTCTGTGCTTGTAGTAATCACTGACTCTGTGGTCTGAGTGGTGACAAGTGAGAACTACAGCAGAATCCATGCTTTACATCCATAATCCATACTTTACATCCATACATTACATCCATAATCCATTCTTCACATCCATACTTTACATCCATAATCCATGCTTTACATCCATACGTTGCATGCATAATTCATACTATACATACTATCCTGCAAAAACCACAGAGCTTGACGTTTGTCCTCCTTTTGCATCTCCCAGGCCCACACAGACAAACTCAACACACAGGTGGCCTTGCATCGACTGTACCAGTACGCAAGCAAGTACTATGACCAGGTGGGCAACAGCTTCTCCGCCTCAACGTTTTACTGAATGTCTGAAAGGTCTAGGCAGGAGTATGCAGTTCTTATTGAGGCATCTGGCTGTTTGAAGGCCTGGGTCAGGCAATGTTCCTCCTTCATGTATACAAATATGAAAGCATCTTATCATTTATCTAATTTGCCTGTTCTTTTAATTTACTGTGGAGCACTTTGTGTTGCAATAAGGCATATGAAATGTGCTATATGAATAAAGGATTGTTGATTGATTTTTCTTTGTGAGCAGAGTTGAACTGTTTCTGTCTCGCTTTCTCTCTGTCTCTCTCACCCCCCCCCCCCCCTTCCAGATCATCGCCTCTCTGGAAGAGGACCCTGCCGCTCAGAGCAAGCAGCTGACCCTGAGGCTGCAGCAGTTAGCGGCTGCCCTGGAGAACAAAGTGACGGACCTCTAACGTCATGGGAAGGGAGGGTGGGGGGGAGGGGGGTACCAGAGCTCAGTACTGATGCAGGGCTTATTTTAGCAGTCCAAAGGTACCGAAAAAACTCAGGGTGGGGAGGGGGGCAGGACAAAACCGCCAATCGCTAAGCGGGAGACTTTTTCTTAAGACGTAGCTTAGAAACCAGGCCTTAACCTCCTTCTCCCCATACTGCCACAGGCTCGCGCTCTCACAGCGGCCAGCCAGATCCTCCCCCACGAGCCCATCGCGGCTGGAGACGCCACATCCCCCCGCGTATCATTCCAGTGGCAAACGTCACAGCAGAAATAAGCCCTGCATCTTTCACCGGCTTTAATAATAAGATGTTGAATTTCTTCCTGTGTAGAAAAGATTGAGAATAGTATTATATATATATATTTTTTAATCGTGCAGTCTTTATCCAGAAAGCTTTATAAGAGGAAATTAACTTTTTAAAAACCGGTTTTATTTCTATTGCGTTTATAAAGAGGCCATTTGCTTTATGTAGAACCGTCACTTCTGAAACCTGATCATGGCCGACAAATCGTGAATGATTATCGTGTTGTTATTATTATTTTTTAAAAGGTTATTTTGAAGATTGTTATTGTTTTTATTCTATGAAATCAGCTCTTTTGCTCTCATGTACCCGGCATACAGTCATAGTTACTAAAACCAGGCAGCGCTGGTGTTGCAGATTGAAAGGTTTACTGGGATGTTTAGAATGTTCATTTTTCCACAAAACCCAGGCAGTCTCTCAAATAGTCCGCTAGTTCCATGTATAGTAGACTAACTAGAGTGTCGGCCATTTTGTGTAAAATGCCTTGGACTGAACTCGACTGTGTGTTTGCAAGTTTCGTGCCCTGCGCTCTTATACCACGTGTCTGAACATTCTCTTTAGTGGACCAATTTAGTTTGCAGATTAAAGCTTTGGAGAAGACCGCGTAGTTAGTCCGTCTCGTGCAAGCACTACAATCT
Source organism: Anguilla anguilla (assembly GCF_013347855.1). NCBI lineage: Eukaryota > Metazoa > Chordata > Actinopteri > Anguilliformes > Anguillidae > Anguilla > Anguilla anguilla. Next base: position 9,027,949 of record NC_049219.1, on the reverse strand, counting down.
CCTCCTCAGTCTTTCAGTTTGTTAATAATAAGGCAGGCTTTGTCTCTCTAGTGAAATATTCTGTGAAACAAGACTGAGAAATCTTCAAACAAACGGTCTAATTAGTTAGCTTTTACCGTGGAACGCACGCTTATATCATAGAGGTTACTGCTACTTATGTGAAAGCACACTGTGGACGATCGCTAACGTAAGGGTGTAATTTCTGAGCTGTCGGAGTGTACGTAGCCTACAGTGAAACTAGAATGAAATGACCGCAAAACAACACGACAATGTGAAGTCCTGAACTTGGGACCGCCATCGTTCTCGACCATCCTGGTGCAACCTTGAGTTCTTCCAGCTGCTTTTGTAAAACCTTAGTGCCGTGTTACCATCCTTTCGCAACTACGTTGTGCAGCAATTCCGGCAGAGGAAACGGCGAAATTGTTACGGCAGACACTCAACTCATAAATAAGCATAAATTAAAGGGAATCCGCGCATTTTTGTTTTTGTGTTTTTTCGATTGTGTAACTGCAAAGCCGCCCCAGTTAGCCGTCAGTACTGAGCCGTTGAAGTTCAGTGACTGCATTCCTGATCTCGCCTAAATGTCTCCTTGGTTTTAATTTGAAGATCACCGTTAAAACAGCAGTGCCATAAACAAACTTAACCTGTAATTAATTTAAGAAATTGCTTTGTATCCATAGTCTATTTTTGTAGTTTTAAAGGAGGCATAAATTGAAAAAGTGGAAAGAGCTGTGTAGCTGAATGGTACGTGAATTTTAATGTGAATTTTAAAAATAATTTTCCGTATTTATTTTGACGACTTTCGTAAACTTTCTTTCTTCAGATTGAAAGGGAACCTCCACTGGGGGCGGGGGGAAAAAAACAAAAAGTCAAAACTCAGAGAATAAATGATAAATTGTTGGTAAAATTTCATGTGTGCGCATTGTGCTGAAAACACAGTAGAGCAGCATACCTTGGGACTGCTATCTCTGGCTCAAAGGTGTTCCCTTCTGAAGGGAAGTAGCATTATTGGTCACTAATTTGCAATCATTTGTTCCCCTTCGCCTTTGTATCAAGTCAGGGACTCACGTCCACTGACGTGACACGTCTCACTACTAACCGTGAGCTTAAAACAATGTCACTAACTTCTGCCATCTTTTAAAGACACAGCTACAGGAAAAATGGCCCTTCGTCATGCAGGAAACCATAACTTGGTGGGTTTCTGGCCAGGTTAAGGCACCATGCTATGGTGCATGGATGAGCCACGTGGTCTTGGATCAAATCTGGACCATGACAGTGCCAACTGGGGCTGGTAGCTCCGTAGGGCAATGGAGGGTTCGGTCAGATAGGGATCCGCGTTTCATCGCTCTCAGGAGACCCCCGCTGGTTGACTGAGTACCCGTGGACTGCAGGCTAAAGCAGCACATGAAAGGTCTTCCTCTGACTCCGCTCTGTACGAGCTTAGCCGTGGTCTGCGGTGTGAAAAGAAGCACCTGGCAACACCACAAGTTTCAGGGGAGAACCGTGGATGTCACTCCCGAACCGGCTGGGTGGTCTCGCATTAACAAGCCTGCGGCAGCAGCTAATTGGCTGTTCCAAATTAGGGTGGGAATTGGACATTCTCAGCCCCACATCGAGCACCAAATTATTCTTTTTTTAAAAGAAATAAAGAAAAGGCAACAAGCCCTAGATACCGGATACCAGATAGCAAACACCCCAAGGGAGACGATCGAGTCAGAAATCCCAAAATAATCCGTTGTCAAGCGAAAGCCATTTTTCCCTAAGAAAAGGGAGCAGCTTACCATTCTTTGCCATTCCGAGCATTACGAGTCCGTGTTTGAGCCCATTTCCGGTGTACGTTCCCTTTTAATCCACATTAACACATCCTGCGGACGCTGGCTGCATGTGCTCCACATCAAGGTTTGATGGCAGCTTCCACATCTGGCTCCACCCCACAGTACAGAATAGGTTTCCAGTGGGAGGGGACTTTTATCTCAATTACTTCTGAACTACAGGCTTAATAATTCCAGCGCTGACCGGAACGTTTTCTTCTTTCTGTCCTTTAACCGAAATGTGCCTTAGTAACAATAAAAGTGAGAAGGGTAATGTTTCAAATTATAAGGATTCAGCAATGTTTTTGCAGCCACAGGGGGGCGGTACTAATGCGCGTTGATAATTGCACGCCAGTTCGAATGCGTTTGGACCGAACAAATGCGGACGGTCTCTTCCTCACTGTTCAAAGCGCGAATTTGCTCAGGCGTCTGTCCAAAGGTACCAGGAGAACCTCGAATGGCAAACGCATTTGACACCTATGAAATTCGCAAGAATGGGAAAATTGAGTAATTTAAACTTTCAGTTTATATAGTCAGTTTATAGCCTTGTGTTACATGTTCTTTCCTGAAAACTGACCTTCCAAAATGTTCCTCTGTATGTCTGAGAAGATATCTGTGTATGTATCTGTACTCGACAATAATGACCTTTTTACTGCTGTGCAGTTGTTTTAATTTCCCGGTTTCGCATAGCGTCTAGCGATTGTGAACATGTAGACATGCTGTGTTCCGATGGTGTAATCCTATGCACGGTGCCTTAGGAGGCTCCCCGTTGTTGTGCCGTTGTCGAGAACCTTTGCTTTCTCTTGTGAATGTGAAACGATATCGGACAGCGGGAAAGCGCAGTCGCTACGTAACAAACTCCCGTCATCTCCTCCCGTCCGAGGCAGCCGCAGACGGCACTCTGATGAAACGCACCGCGGCCCTATCTCGTCCGTGCAGGTCTCGTCCAAGCGCTCGGAGGCTGGAAGATGGAGTGCTCGGTCACAGGCTGTGTCACGCCCGCTCCCCGCGGAATAAGGAGAACACTGGGATGGGGGGCGGTTTTGTTAAGGATGGAGTCCTTTGCTCGTTTAAAGCCTGTTTTGGGGACAGCTCTTGACTGTGTTCTTTGGACTGCAGTTCAAGTACTTTAGTACTGAATTGGGTGATTCACGTGCCTCTTGACTTCATTTTCAGTCCTCCAGCCACACCAGGCTGGCCCATAATGCAACAGCCAACCCCTTCCCCCTCCCCGAGCAATCGCCAAGTTTACCAACATTTGCGTTCTGTTCAACAAAACCGGCCATCATTTGAGGGAATATGTGGAAAAGAAAATGTACGCGTTCGCTGTTTTATTGTGAACTGCTTGACATTTTCTTAGGAGACCTTCAGCAATGGCCGTGAAAGTGTGTCAAGAAATCTTCTCTTTAAACCACTAACAGCTTCTAAAGATAAATAAAAAAAAGATGAAAGAACTACGGTCTCTCCTCTCATTTCTGAACAAACCTCCAAGCGAGGGAGGTTCAAAGAGTTCCATTTCTCCCAAGGTGACGGTTATGTATTTTTCTGTGATTCGCAAAAGATACTTGCTCAGAACAGATTTAATCACTGAGAGAATAATAATTAAATTTCGTCATCACAATCCTCACTTGTGCAACAATAAATTTGGAAAGGTTTTGCAATGAGCTGGATCCAGAAGTTCAGGTTGTTGGAGCCAACTTTCGAAAATTAATTTTGGTACGCGTTCACTTTACTTGAATTTTGGTAGGCTTTTTAAGGCTTGCACCAAAGCCGCTGGAACTTGTTCAAGAGGGATACACATCAGACGTCTTTGAAGTGTTCCCAGGATCAGATCTGGGTTATAAAAAAAAAGAAAGAAGAAAAAAAAAAGGCAGGGAAAAAAAAAAAAAACAGCTTACATCTGGGTTCTGCTTTTATCTGTATTCCTCACCACGACCAGGCACACCAGAGGTAGCTGGCCTGCTATTCAGAGTTATACCTCCACACACACACGCGCGCGCGCGCGCGCACACACACACACACACACACACACACATAGACACTCACACACATACATGCACACACGCAGACACACATACTTACATACACACATACGCGCACGCGCACACACAAACACACATACATACACACGCACACACAAACACATACAGACACACATACTTACATGCGCACACACACACACACACACAGACACGCACTCACATACACATACAGACACACATACTTACATGCACACATACGCGCGCGCGCACACGCATACAAACGCACGCACTCACACACACACACACACACCACCTAATGAGGTCCTCTGTTTGATTCTGTGGAGGGAGAGGGTCCACACGCACCTCGGCTCAAGGGCACAGCACTCACCTTGTGAAGAGATATCCTTGAGGAAGCCGGTGAGTTAGAACCTTGTCAGAGGATTTAAATAATTCACATGTGCATCGCTACACAGATGTTGTGTTGAATTAATGGATTCATGATTTGCCTGCCCCTGAGGCAATGGTTTTATTTTTTTGGTTTTTTTTTTTTTTTTTTGCAGTTTGTTGTAATTCAGAGTATTCCTCTATGCAAGGAACGTGTGGCAGGCAGAATTTAATTATTTACTTAATTGTTTATGCAGGTCTACTTAAAATGGTTTTGCCGTGCCTCACTTCAAGTACCCAATAAACAACTGAACACAAACATGGTAGGCTATCGAGGAGACGTTCTCAGCACTGCTAGACTGCAGCCAACCATTCTAACACAACTAAGAATGCAAATATCGGTTGTTTCTTTTTTACTATTCATTATTGTCATAGGACACCTATTTTTACGCTTTGTAAAATACTTGGTATTAAGCCTATTTAATGTTACTAGATTATGCAAATTGATGCAATTTAATGTTTGATTTTACTCCATTTGTTATATATCTTTGGCATGCAATTTTCACATTGTTCCTTGAACACTTAAAAAATGTTCTAAAGTTGTGGTAAACTGTAAGCATGAGACTAAACTTGGTTAACGCATTCACGACGACATAGCTAGTTCACACCTTTAACGTTAAAGTCGCTGCACGTGGTGTCACTGTAGACCACTAAATTTGGTAGGCCTAACCTTCGCAGAGATTTAAAGGTTTCTACAGTGATCAGACTGCACGAAAAACATTTATATTCGTACGAATTGGCCACCATTTTTACATTTCAACTAGACATCTGCTCAGAGACCGTGGTCTGGCATTTATATGCAACTTTCTCAAATTTGTTCAAAAGACTCTCCTCTCTAATCATCATAGCCTACATAGAAAATTGCTCCCTAAAAAATCATGGTAGCAGTACACCTAAGCCAACAAACATGGTAGTGAATGTGGTTTCGTGAAAAAATACAAAAATAAAAAACCAAATGCATTGACGTAAGGTGATGAAACGTATTACCACGACAGCCATACAAAACGTATAGCATCGGCCAAGTTTATTACACGATGGCACCATAGGCTACATCAACATATTATGGCTAAATATTGAAAAATTAAATAATTATCACTATTTTAAAGATTTAAATCTTGCTGATCAGCCCCCGCCGGAACATTACGTGTGTCGACTAAGGGTCGGCATCTTCAATCATCTGCCATAAGCCGTTATTTAAATGTAATAAGTAGCCTATGCCCATAGAACTTACCTGCAAATGATCTTATCATAGGGGCACTCTTGCACCCAATTGCTCCTTTCATTAATTTGTTTAAGCTTTTGCGATCCGTTATCTGGCATTTATTTTCATGTCTACGTGCCATAAAGCTCTTAGCTAACTGGTAAATATGAGCCTAAATTAGTTTATCACACGTGTTGATTAAAATGCAAGCGCTTTGCAGGGTGAAAATAAATAACTCATTAGAAATGACAGCTGGCAAAGAAATTGTGTGGTGCAATTATCTGTGCCAATAAAGTGTCACCAACAAATGTGTAACTACAGCCAGTAAAACTAAAAAAAAATATGGATTGATGAATATTAATCGAAATGCACCACCAGTGGCGCGATTCAATGTTGGAATGCTAACCTTTCACCACGAGCGCGAAAATAACGGCAGTCAAATGTTAGTCACGTATATACGACAAGTTTTGTCCAATCAAGGAGCAACTTCTTACATTCTAACCAATGGTAGAAACTAGAATAGAGGCGGGGCCATAGTCAAGGAAGTGATAGTGACTCTGGAACTGGCTGCAACAATTTAGCGCTGGCAAATACCGTTTGCTAACAATTTAGCATTAAAAATATTAAATTAATTTAGAGCATGTGATCTCCATCAGTTTCGTATTCGGAATAATGCAAATGTTTCACCGCACTGATTCAAGAGAGACGCACAATCCGCCCAGAGGACTGCAGCGACGCGACGTTAGCTTGAGCTAGTCAGGTAACGTTCGCTAACTTGCTGCAACCGGTGTGTACACAGCTAGCACGCTAATTTACTCATTTATGAAGCAGAACCTCTTCTGTATATATGTGCATTTAATGTACCTTACTTTGGTTGAATGCGACTTCAACAGTGTATTTAAATCATTCTGTAAGGCGTTAGCTGACTTAGTAAACGTTGTCGTAAAATTTCTTACCGAGAATAATGTCTGGCGAAAAGGACTCTGTCAAACCTACTATGCATCAGAGTAAACAACAACAAAAAAACACTCGCCAATCACCTGCTCAATCTGTTTATAATGCCATCATAGCGCAAAGTGCCATCAAAACACTCGTCAATCACCTGCTCAATCTGTTTATAATGCCATCATAGCGCGAAGTGTTAGTGAAAATAAAAACTGGGCTAAACGAAGTTTAGATATAGATCCACTAGGATCAGTTTGACTTTGGGACTAAACTGGCTAACGTTTTACTTAATAAAACTCTAAAGGAACTAACTTAAACATCCTGTGAGCACTAATGGCTTGCAACTAGTTCAGTATTTTTGTATCATTTTATGTAGCCTACTTGTGTAACTTATACTTGATGGACTAAAAATTGCAACAACAAAAATCTTCTTTGGCAGGTGAGACTGACGTCAGGCACAGAGACCCGGGAACCATGAGCGACAGGCTCGGCGACGCCCCCTCCGCCAGCTGCAGCATCACGGGGCTGCTGGGCGCCCTCTGCGACACCTGCATTTCGGGGGTGTCGTGGAAACGGCGCGCCTCGGGCGCGGCCTCCCGCGAGGCGGTCCGGCGGGACCTGAGGAAGCGGGCGTACGGGGCCCTGCTGTCCGAGCTCTTTCGGGAGGGACCCCCAAACAAGGGGGCGGCGAGACCCGACCCTTGGGCTTCCACCCCCGCCAGAAACAAAGTGCTGATGATCTCCTTCGACCTGCGGGTGGCGGGGAGGCAGGAGGAGGCGCAGAGGCTGGAGGAGCTCCTGGGCTCCCTGGGGGGGGATTCGGGCCTGGTGGAGCTGGACTCGGTGCTGGAGCTCCTGGTCCGGCTGGCGGGCTCCGTCCCTCCCCCCGCCCCCTCCTTCAGCCGGGACTACATGCGCAGGGAGCGGCCGGTGACCCGCAGGCGCCCCCTGGAGGGCTACGTGAGCGAGGAGCTGGCGCGCCTGGAGGTTCGCGCCCGCGACCTGGTGTGGGCCGAGGAGTGGGGCGCCCTGGGGGACCTCCGAGGGGGCCTGGGGCTCATGGACGCCCCACCGGGGACCGGCCTCTTCCGCCTGGGGGGCCGCGGCGAGGGGGAGGAGCGCTTCGAGAGGGAGACCAGGACGTCGCTGTTCGGGGCCCTGCAGCACAGCCGCACCTCCGACCTGGACGTCCGGCTGGACCCGCCCCCCGTCCCCAGCAACGCCGATGTCACGGGCCTGGCCATACGGGTGAGGCGGAGCCTATCGCAGGGAGGGCGGTTCCACGGCGGCTCCCGTTCCGCTGGTGGATTCTGGGGGTTCATGCTCGGTCTCGCCTCATTTTTTTTGTTTCTTGTTTCTGGAGAGTGTCTTTGTCACTGTGTCTGCTAACCTCTATACACATAATAAAAATGAATTGAATTAAGAGAAAGGTGCTCTGGTGTTCAGCCATTCCCCTACTTAGAGATTTTAACCGTTCATTCAGAAACACTTTTTTGTTTAAAAAAAAAAAAAAATAATAATAATAAAAACATGCATTAATATTTGGTAACAAATGTTTGAATGACACAAAATAGCATGTTTTCCATCATTGGTTCAGGTGTAAAACCTTGTCACCATGGAATTGCTCATCAGCTGTGAGCATTGTGACATCGCAGAATGATTGTGGAGTTTTCTCCTGTCCCGTTCCTCCCCCCCAGGTTCCTCCCCCCCAGGTTCCTCCCTGTCTGGATCAGTCGGAGGACGAGGGGTTCCAGTCGGCCTCCAACCTGACCCCGGTGTCGCAGTGGGAGCCGAGCCCCGGGCCGGAGCCGGACGTGTGGGAGGCCCTGCCCACCTTCGTGCCCAGCCGCCGCCGCTGCTGGGAGGGGGTGGGCTGGTAAGGGCTGGGAGGGGGTGGGCTGGTAAGGGCTGGGAGGGGGTGGGCTGGTAAGGGTCAGCACTGCTGGGAGGGGGTGGATATCCCTAATATTTTGTAGGATCGCTGGTTTTGAGTCCTTGGGTTCTCTGTCTCTCTCTCCCCCGAATTCAAATTGAAAATATGCTTTATTTGCATTACAAGTAAACTTGTGTTGCAAAACCAGTGGGGTGTACAAAATGTGACACACTTTCTCCCTCCCTCTCTCTCCCTCTCTCTACCTTCCCCCCTCCCTCCCTCTCTCTCCCCCTCCCCCAGGCCCCCCGGCAGTAAGGAGGACCCGTACCTGACGGAGGCCGGCCGGGAGGCCTTCGACCAGCTGTACCGGCTGTGGGAGGGGGGTGTGAGGGGCCTGAGCTCGGACCCGGCCTCGCCCCCGCTCCCCGCCCCCCAGGACTGTCAGAGCCAGCTGGTGGGGGACCTCCTCAACGTGCTCATCGGAGTGGCGTCTGCCACGTTCCCCCTAAACCAGGTACCCCCCCCCCACGGGAGCGCGCGCTAAGGACTTCGGTAATTACAGGCAGCAGAAAGTGACAAGTGGTCCCGGAAACGACAAGCTCTGTGAGGGGAATGGCAAGCGGGGGAGAAGCAGGCTTTGCAATTCGCTGGGCTTGAGTCGGAATGAAAGTTTGCTGATTTATTCGTACGGAAAATGAAAATGAGTTTTATTTCAGCACTTGAAAAGGAAAGGTTCGTTCATGTTGTGGTGCGCGAGTGCACACATCCTGTTGAGCAGCTTACTGCTTACGAGTTTAAGGGTTTGGTGTGTGTGTGTTCCCATGTTAGTGTGTGTGTGTGTGTGCGTGCATACATGTTGCGTCATACACACACACACATGGGTGTCCGTGTGACTGTTTGTGTGCATGCAGTACGTGTTTGATCTTTTTTGTGTGCGTAAATGTGTGTGTATTGCACGTGTACGTGCCTGTGTGTTCTGCGTGTGTGTTTGTTTGTATAGTCCTGTCACATTCCCTCTGCGTGTGTGCGTTGCAGGCGTGTGCACAGTTCGAGGTGCGGCCCGGGGTGTGCATTTCGGGGGCGTCCCCGGAGAGCGCCTCCCGGCTGCTGGGGGACCTGGCGCAGTACGGGACGCACTACCTGCGGCTGAGCCGCTTCTCCCTGCAGAGCGCCCAGAGGCGAGGCCTGGTCTTTCAGGTAGCGCCCCCTACAGCACCGCTAACGTCTCCTACAGCACTGCGCTAACTACAGCTCAGTGCTAACGGCTCCTACAGCGCTACACTAACATCTCCTACAGCGCTGTGCTAACATGTCCTACAGCGCTGCGCTAACATCTCCTATGGCGCTAGGCTAACATTTCCTACAGCGCAGCGCTAACGTGTCCTACAGCACCACTGACGTCTCCTACAGCACTGCGCTAACTACAGCACCGCTAACGTCTCCTACAGTACTGCGCTAACATCTCCTATGGCGCTAGGCTAACATTTCCTACAGCGCTGTGCTAACATGTCCTGTGGTGCTAGGCTAACATTTCCTGCAGCGCTAACGTGTCCTACAGCACCACTAACGTCTACTACAGCACTGCGTTAACTACAGCTCAGTGCTAACGTCTCCTACAGCACTGCGCTGACATCTCCTACAGCGCTGTGCTAACATGACCTACAGCGCTGCGCTAATGTCTCCTACAGCGCTAGGCTAACATTTCCTACAGCGCAGCGCTAACGTAGCAGCGCATCTAATGTGGAATATCTCTGTGCGTCTCAGACAGTAATGTACATTATCCCTGTGTGTCGTAGGCCTTCACAGGTGGCTTGCGGAGGTACCTGCAGTACTACCGTGCCTGTGTGCTCTCCACCCACCACACCCTCAGCCTGCTGACCATCTGCTTCCTGTTCCGCAAGCTGGGCCGGCAGCTCAGGTCAGCCGCTGCGGCGTCTCACTCCTAGCAAGGCCTCTCTGTGGCCCTGCTCTGTGTGCGACTCTTCACCCTGCTCTGTGTGCAGCTCTTCACCCTGCTCTGTGTGCCCCTCTGTAGGTATCTTACTGAACTGTGCTGTGTGGATGGGGTTTCTGCTGTGAACCAGGCTACTTTCCCCGTGGTGAGTACAATGCCTATGTTTATTTTCATTAGTTTTTGTGTGTGTCTGTCTGTGCGTGTGTGTCTGTGTGTGTGTGTGTATTTGTGTGTGTGTGTTTGTGTGTATACGCAGGCAGTGCTGACAGTTGTAAGTGTGCTGTCTTGACTGCAGGGTGTGAAGCTGCTCTCTTACCTGTACAATGAGGCCCAGAGTAACTGCAGTAATGAGAATTACCCTGTGCTGCTGTCCCTGCTGAAGAGCAGCTGTGAGCCCTACACACGGTCAGTGCTTCTGTCTGTGAGCCCTGCACATGGTCAGTCTCTCTGTCTGTGCGCCCTACACACGGTCAGTGTCTCTGTCTGTGAGCCCTACACATGGTCAGTCTCTTTGTCTGTGAGCCCTACACACGGTCAGTCTCTCTGTCTGTGAGCCCTACCCGCAGTCAGTCTCCATTTTGCTTGCGTTTTCCATTTAGCATCAGGGCTTCATTGTAGTTTGGCTGCGTGGACTGCCGTAGAGCGCTGAGCGTTGAGCGCTGTATTGTGAACATGGCACGGAATGGCGGTTTGAACTTTGCCCCCCCCGGCCGCGTTCCTCAGGTTCGTGTCCGACTGGGTGTACAGCGGCGTGTTCAGGGACGTCTACGGCGAGTTCATGATCCAGGTCAACGAGGACTACCTCGGCTTCAGAGGTGAGCGCTCCCGCTCCCCCCACGCCCCCCCCGGAGGGGATTCCGTCCTGTCCTTCTGTCCTTGAGAGTCCTTCTCGTCCCATCTCCCTCCCTTTTCCCCTCTCCCTCGTTCTCTTTCCCCCTCCCTCTTCTCCACATCTCCTCGAAATTCAGTTTCCAGTTTGAACGCCGACCGCTTGATTCGCACGACAAGACGAATGTCGCGTCCCCAAAGCGCAAGTACATGTTCGTACCAACGCGCGCGTACGCACAAAAAAAAGATTTAATAAGAATTTCTCCCCTTTCTCTCACACTCCCTCTTTGAATCTCTCTGTCTCTCTCTGACCTCTCTTGGCTCTCAAATTCAAATTCAGAATGCTTTGTCGGCGCGGACGTATTTTGAAATGCGAATCGCCGAAGCGTTGATAATCGATGAGAGTAATGACAACAGCAAAAGGAAGGCTCTCTCTCACTCTCCCTCCCCTTCCTCCTCTCTCTCTCTCTCTCTCTCTCTCTCTCTCTCTCCCCCCCTCTCCCCCTCTCTCCCCCTGTGCAGATAAGCACTTCTGGTCGCAGGGGTACACCCTGATCTCGCACAACGTGGAGGAGTGCGTGCCCGTCTTCCTCCGCCACATCGCCAGCGACGTCTACATCTGCGGCAAGACCATCAACCTGCTCAAGATCTGCTGCCCCCAGGTCGGTCTCCGCCCCGCCCCGCCCCGCCCCGCCCGCCCGCCCCGCCCCGCCCCGCCCCGCCTCGCCCCGCCCCGCCCCGCCCCGCCCGCCCGCTCGCTCACCGAGACCTCTCAAATGAGAGCACAGATTCAAATTCAAACGGAGCTTTATCGACAAACAGATTAACCTCAATTGACACCCGGATTCTTGCTAGCAATGACTTGAGGAGTCATTTATGAAGGAGCTGATTGGATCGTCCCTTGCCATTTTGAACAAATTAGAAGTGGCGAAACTGTTTAATTCAGTGCGTCTTTGCCCTTTGCTGCGTCGGTACCGTCCTTAACCCTTAACCTTTACTAAGAATGAAAGCGATAATCTTCTTACTTTTTTTTTTCTCCTCGAACACGCTTTGGCGAATGCTACTCCACCACTGGAGTCCTTGCCAAGCGACCTTGATTAGTAGAATCAGGTGTGTGCACACACACTGTCTCTTTCTGGATAAGACTGGGGACCCCAGCTCCGAAACACGAAGAGCACCTAATTAAGAAAAAATAACAACAGGTTAAAATTCTGGGATTGCAGTTGAGGTTGGAATGAAAACTAGCATACACAGTGTGCCCCCCTACTCCCCCCCAGAATTTGAGAACCGCTGCTGTAAGAGCGTTCGGGGTTGCTCAGAGAACGCTAACGGTCCGGCTAACGGCTCCTCTCCCCGTGCAGCACTACATCTGCTGGTCGGAGCTGCCCGTGCCCCGCATCGCCGTCACCTTCTCCCTGCAGGAGGTGGAGGAGATCGAGCGGGACTGCGCCGTCTACCGCGGCCGCGTGGGCATGATCGCCAAGCACAGCGCCGTCAGCAGGGAGGAGCAGGTACGGAGGCTCCGCCCCCTCTGTCTCCCCCCCCTCTCTCTCTCCCTCTCGTCTCTTTCCCTCTCCCTCGCTCATTCGTCTCTCTCTCTCCCCCTCTCTCTCTCCATCTCTCTATCTCTCTCTCTCCCTCTCGTCTCTCTCCCTCTCCCTCGCTCATTCGTCTCTCTCTCTCCCCCTCTCTCTCTCTCTATCTCCTTATATCTCTCTCTCCCTGTCTTTATTTCTCTCTCTAGGCACAGCGTGCGGAGCAGGCTCGGCAGGAGCTGATCAGTCAGGTCAGAGCGACCACCGCCAAGAGTCTGGAGAGCATTCGAGGTGAGGATCACCCCAAGCACCTCATAATGCAGCTCCGTCAACACCTGACCAATGAACAATCACTATAAACATCAATACCCAACCAATGAGCAATCATCAGAAACGTCAACACCCAACCAATGAACAATCACTATAAACGTCCACACCCAACTAAAGAACAATCTCCGCAAACATCAACACCCGTCCAATGACGATCACCATAAGCATAGCCAACCGATGAACAATTACCGTGAAACATTAACAACCAACAAACTAGCAGTCACTATAATCATACCTAGCCAATGAATATGTGTAATGCACTGCTCTATGCCCCCCCCCCCCTCGCCCTTTTGCCCCTAGGGGTGCAGGTGTCCCGGCGCCTGACAGAGGAGGCAAAGAAGAGGGGGCGCTTTGAGGAGCAGAAACAGCAGCTGGAGCTGGTGCAGGAGGTGGGAGAGACCATCACTCCCTCCAATAACCTTAACCCACCAATGTCCTCAATCTAGCTGTCCCACCAATGACCCCTACTGCCAGTGTCCTTAATCTAGCTGTCCCACCAATGACCCCTACTGCCAGTGTCCTTAATCTAGCTGTCCCCCCAGTGACCCCTACTGCCAGTGTCCTTAATCTAGCTGTCCCACCAGTGACCCCCTACTGCCAGTGTCCTTAATCTAGCTGTCCCACCAGTGACCCCCTACTGCCAGTGTCCTTAATCTAGCTGTCCCACCAATGACCCCTACTGCCAGTGTCCTTAATCTAGCTGTCCCCCCAGTGACCCCTACTGCCAGTGTCCTCAATCTAGCTGTCCCACCAACGACCCCTACTGCCAGTGTCCTTAATCTAGCTGTCCCACCAACGACCCCTACTGCCAGTGTCCTTAATCTAGCTGTCCCACCAGTGACCCCTACTGCCAGTGTCCTTAATCTAGCTGTCCCGCCAGTGACCCCTACTGCCAGTGTCCTTAATCTAGCTGTCCCACCAACGACCCCTACTGCCAGTGTCCTTAATCTAGCTGTCCCACCAACGACCCCTACTGCCAGTGTCCTTAATCTAGCTGTCCCACCAACGACCCCTACTGCCAGTGTCCTTAATCTAGCTGTCCCACCAACGACCCCTACTGCCAGTGTACCTAATCTGACCCACCAATGACCCTTAGCACCAGTGACCTTTATTTAACTGTCCCACCAATGCTCCTTACCACCAGTGCCCCTAATCTACCTATCTCACCAGTGGCCCTAATCTCACTGTCCTCCGTAATCTCTAATCTGTCTTTAGTGGCGCAACACGGCGAAGAGGAAGGAGCAGGAGGACGAGTTTGGCTTCATCAGGGAGCTGCAGGACTGGGAGAAGAGACTGCAGGCCCTGGAGGAGCAGCTGGAGCGCAGGGCCAGGTCTGTCCACTAGGGCGGCGCCGTCCACCCTCACTAAACACAGCCGTCGTGGGAGTGTAGCGTACTTAAACCCAGGGGTGTGTGTGTGTGTGTGTGATGGGGACAGCAACAGACAGAGCTACTAACCAGTGTTTGTGATTATTCTGAACCAGTGGTGTTTCGTTGTGCTGGGTAAAGCCTTGTGGTTTGTTCAAACGAATAGGTGATTGACAAGTTATAGTGGCTCCGCCCCTTTTGTGGTTGATGACTCCTCCCTCTCCAATCACTGCATGTCTGTAGTTCTATACGGGGCCTCGAATCCCGCCTAAACTTGAAAGGGGGACTTGAGCGTTCTTGAAAATGTCGAAACGCGATGGCGCGCTGACTCGCGCGGTCTGCGGCGGCGTGTCGCCCCACAGGAAGGAGCTGCTGGACCAGTACGCTCGGCTGACGGAGGAGGCGACCAGGAGGGAGAGGCGGGCCGTGTGGCGGGTGCAGCGCTTGCGTCTGGACGAGAGCCGGGCTCGCTTCCTGCGGGAGGAACAGCGCCTCACTCAGGTCTGCACCGGCACAACGGCTGACCCCGCCCCCCCACCCCCCTCGCCACTTTCAGCTGTCTTACCTGCTTATTTTAACAAGCGAGCGCCAATGACGTCATAATGATGTCGGCGTTCGTATTGTAGCAAATCCACGCGGTGATTGTTATAGCAGTTTGTTAATGTTGTTCTGCTGCCGAATCCCTCCCTCCCTCCCCAGGCCCTTCTGGAGCGGTACCCCCTGGGCCAGCCGGGACCACCGCCGGACCCGCCCACACCGGCCTGCGCACCACAGCCCGCCCAGGTTAGTGAGATAAAGACCGGGGCCGTTCCCGGCGTCGGGGGATTTGTGCATCTTTATCAGACTCCCTAGTGTCTTGGTCCTCTAGCCTCAGTGCATTTGTGCATCTTTATCAGACGCCCTAGAGTCTTGGTCCTATAGCCTCAGTGCATTTGTGCATCTTTATCAGACACCCTAGAGTCTTGGTCCTATAGCCTCAGTGCATTTGTGCATCTTTAACAGACTCCCTAGAGTCTTGGTCCTATAGCCTCAGTGCATTTGTGCATCTTTATCAGACGCCCTAGAGTCTTGGTCCTATAGCCTCAGTGTGCTCTGAGTCCTATAGACTCTGTGCATTTGTGCATCTTTATCGGACGCCCTAGGGTCCTGGGCCTGTAGCCTCTATCGCTCTCCCTTTAACAGCGGGTGGGGAAGTTCCTCTGCCGAATGTCTTAACCGTACTGCTATCTGCACCTACGCAGGTTCACCCCGAGAAAGAGGTGCAGGATGCGCCCACCGGCCCAGAGGACACACCCACTGGCCACAAGGACACGCCCACCGGGCCCCAGGACACGCCTGCAGACCCCCAGGACACGCCCACCCCCGCCGGAGACGACGTGCCGATCTTGGACGCGGTGGACATCAGAGACTTCCTGCCGAAGCCGCCGCGCCCGCTGGACTCACAGGAAGTGGACCGGGCGCTGCAGGACATCGGCTCCGACCTGCCGGAGGCCGCCGCCCCCCCGGCCTCGGCCCCTCCCCCGACCCCGGGCCCGGACTACGACTTCAGCGCCCCCTACGTACCCCTGGAGGGCCCTCACCCCAGCCCCCGCTGGGATCCCGCCGTCCCGCCGCTCGTCCCCGTCCAGGACGGAGAGAAGACGTCTGAGGCGCAGGGGGATGCCCGGGGCCCAGGGGCCCCGCCTCGCCCACCCCCCGGCCCGGACCAGGAGGGTCAGCGAGAGACTGCTGCAGCTCAGCCAGTCCGCCAGGAGGGGGCAGCACTGCCAAAGGCCTCAGAGAGCGTAGATACTGCAGGGGCCATTGATGACCAGGCTATTGGACGGCAGCCTGAGAAACAGCCCCTCCCCTCTCATCCTACCTGCAGAGAAGAGAACTTTGCCCCTGAGGAGGTCAATTTAGTACTGCAAGCCAGCACCCATGAACCCACCAGCCAGGCTAACGTCACAGTGGGGGTGTCCAGTCCCTCCCCTGCTCCTCACAGCCACGCCTCCAACGCCCATATAAGGGTGGGAGAGCATGTATCTGAGGTCATTACTCCTCTTCCCACTCCCAGCATCCATGGCCACGCCTCCGATGCCCATATAAGGGTGGGAGAGCATATGTCTGAGGTCACTGCTTTTTTCCCTACCCCCAGCATCCATGGCCATGCCTCCGATGCCCATATAATGGTGGGAGAACATGTATCTGAGGTCACTGCTTGTTTCCCCACCCCCAGCATCCATGGCCACGCCTCCGATGCCCATATAAGGGTGGGAGAGCATGTATCTGAGGTCACTGCTTTTTTCCCCACCCCCAGCATCCATGGCCACGCCTCCGATGCCCATATAAGGGTGGGAGAGCATGTATCTGAGGTCACTGCTTTTTTCCCCACCCCCAGCATCCATGGCCACGCCTCCGATGCCCATATAAGGG
Organism: Anguilla anguilla; assembly: GCF_013347855.1. Taxonomy (NCBI): domain Eukaryota; kingdom Metazoa; phylum Chordata; class Actinopteri; order Anguilliformes; family Anguillidae; genus Anguilla; species Anguilla anguilla. The sequence goes on along the minus strand of NC_049219.1, from coordinate 9,011,264 downwards.
TGGGAGAGCATGTATCTGAGGTCACTGCTTTTTTCCCCACCCCCAGCATCCATGGCCACGCCTCCGATGCCCATATAAGGGTGGGAGAGCATATATCTGAGGTCACTGCTTTTTTCCCTACCCCCAGCATCCATGGCCACGCCTCCGATGCCCATATAAGGGTAGGAGAGCATGTATCTGAGGTCACTGCTTTTTTCCCCACCCCCAGCATCCATGGCCACGCCTCCGATGCCCATATAAGGGTAGGAGAGCATGTATCTGAGGTCGTGACTTTTGTCCCCACCCCCAGTATCCATGGCCACGCCTCTGACAGCAGCATAAAGGTGGGGGGGTTCGTGTCGGACGTGACCCCCTTCCACCCCCGTTGGAGCAAGCACGGCCACTCCTCCGACTCCGCCCTGATGGTGGGGTGTGTGGTTTCGGGGACCGAACCGCTCCCGTCCCCCCTCCCCGGGAGCGGCTACGGCCACTCCTCTGACTCCGCCCTGGGCTCGGGCTGTGTGACGATGGACAGCAGGGGGCTCCACACCCCCTTGACAATAGAAGGTACAGATATCATGCGTCAGATATTCGCCCTCAAATTCAGTGGGTGCAGGTCAGTAATTACTGAATGTGTCAGATGCCACCATTTTATTGTGATGGGGAGTGGTAGCACACACAGAAAACTGGACAACTGATTTAAAAGGGTTATGTAAACCATTACGTAATTTGTATTCCCATAGTTATTGGATAGTATTACTGCCAGTCAAATATGTGAGCGCTGTGATTGGAGGACATATTTCTGACCTTCCCTCCCGCAGTACATCTCGCTCTTGACTCTTGCCGAGTTGTACTGGTTGGCTGGTTATCTTGCTATCAAGCCCTACGGTAGGACACTGAGCCCTACGGCGCCCCGTTTCTCTGCAGAACTGGAGGCCGAGCTCGAAGCAGGGGCCCACGGTGAGCCGGGGCGGCCGCCGGAGGCCTCGCCCGACGGGGGCGCGGAGCGGGACTACCTGGCGGCGCTGGCGGCGCAGTACGAGGTGGAGCAGTACCAGGACTCCTACAGCCTCATGGGTGAGTGAGATCAGGGCTAATGCTAACAGAGTCCGTGACAACAGGAAGCAAGTGAGAGAGGTTACGTGGAGCAGAGGTCAGGGGTATAGAAGAAGAGAAGAGGGGGATGAGCGTGGAAGGTAAGAGGAGAGAGGGATGAGTGTAGAAGGTAAGAGGAGAGAGGGTTGAGTGTAGAAGGTAAGAGTTGAGGGGGATGAGCCTGGAAGGTAAGAGGAGAGAGGGATGAGTGTAGAATGAGAGAGGGATTATTGTGGAAGGTAACTGAAACGCGTCTCCCCTCCCCTGTGCTTCAGCCTTGGCCCCGGACTCCCAGCTCCTGCAGCAGGTGACCGGGGGCCCCTACGGGCTCCCGGGGGGCCCCTCCCTGGGCAGGGCCACGGACGCCACCGCCGTGCAGCTCAGTGAGCTGGTCTCCCTGCCCGTGCTGATGAAGCACTCCGTCACCACCCCCCTCATCACGCAGTGAGTCCCCCAATCACAGCCGCGTGTGCTTGAACCATTACAGCTGCTATAGGTGCGTTTTTGTAACGCTGCTGCCAACGTTATTTACGTCACAGCTAGCCCCAGTGGCTTTTCTAGCCGGTCAAAGCTACCGATGTAGCCAGTGAAGAAATTTTAAGAAGTCCCGAAAACGGTAACGAAGTCACAAAGGGAATGACGACACTACTTCTGAGGCCCCTTGGGACCGTTGAGAAAGTTGCCTACTGCAGCTTTAATTATTAACAACAATCAAATATAATAATAATGGAGTAGATGGTGGAAATACATACGCTCTCTCTCTCTCTCTCTCTCTCTCTCTCTCCCTCTCTCCCTCTCCCTCCCTCCCTCCCTCCCTCCCCCCCACTCTCCAGTGTATCTCTGGTGAACAAAGCGGTGGTGGATTACTTCTTCGTAGAGCTGGGTGTGGAGAGGCACTTTGAGGCTCTCCGGCACTTTCTACTGATGGAGGATGGGGAGTTTGCTCAGTCGCTCAGCGACCTGCTGTTTGAGAAGGTGAGAGAGAGAGTGGGGGCGAGCGACCTGCTGTTTGAGAAGGTGAGAGAGAGAGAGTAGGGGCGAGCGACCTGCTGTTTGAGAAGGTGAGAGAGAGAGGGGGGCGAGCGACCTGCTGTTTGAGAAGGTGAGAGAGAGAGGGGGGCGAGCGACCTGCTGTTTGAGAAGGTGAGAGAGAGGGGGGGGGCGAGCGACCTGCTGTTTGAGAAGGTGAGAGAGAGGGAGCGAGCGACCTGCTGTTTGAGAAGGTGAGAGAGAGAGAGGGGGCGAGCGACCTGCTGTTTGAGAAGGTGAGAGAGAGAGGGGGGCGAGCGACCTGCTGTTTGAGAAGGTGAGAGAGAGAGGGGGGCGAGCGACCTGCTGTTTGAGAAGGTGAGAGAGAGAGGGGGGCGAGCGACCTGCTGTTTGAGAAGGTGAGAGAGAGGGGGCGAGCGACCTGCTGTTTGAGAAGGTGAGAGAGAGGGGGCGAGCGACCTGCTGTTTGAGAAGGTGAGAGAGAGAGTGGGGGCGAGCAACCTGCTGTTTGAGAAGGTGAGAGAGAGGGGGCGAGCGACCTGCTGTTTGAGAAGGTGTGAGAGAGAGAGGGGGGCGAGCGACCTGCTGTTTGAGAAGGTGAGAGAGAGGGGGCGAGCGACCTGCTGTTTGAGAAGGTGTGAGAGAGAGAGGGGGGGCGAGCGACCTGCTGTTTGAGAAGGTGAGAGAGAGAGGGGGGCGAGCGACCTGCTGTTTGAGAAGGTGTGAGAGAGAGAGAGGGGGGCGAGCGACCTGCTGTTTGAGAAGGTGAGAGAGAGAGGGGGGCGAGTGACCTGCTGTTTTAGAAGGTGAGAGAGAGAGTGGGGGCGAGTGACCTGCTGTTTTAGAAGGTGAGAGAGATAGGGGGGCGAGCGACCTGCTGTTTGAGAAGGTGAGAGAGAGAGGGGTGAGTGTTGCAGTTGTCAGGCCGCTCTGGGTGAGCTCCGCTCATCGCGCCGCGCTGTGTGTGTTCCAGCTGGGCAGTGGCCAGACCCCGGGGGAGCTGCTGACTCCTCTGGTGCTGAACTCCATCCTCAGCAAGGCCCTGCAGTACAGCCTGCATGGGGACAGCGCCCTGGCCGCCAACTTCACCTTCGCCCTGCGCTTCCTCCCCGAGACCTTCCACCCCCTCGCCCCCGACGCCCTCAACTGCCTGGAGCTGCGCTACAAGGTGCGGGAGCAGAGAGAGGCGCACACACACGCACACGCGCGCGCGCACGCACGCACACACACAGATTCAGAGTCTCTGAAGCCCGGGACTCATAGAGTCAGAGACTCATGAAGCCCGGGACTCATAGAGTCAGAAACTCATGAAGCCCGGGACTCATAGAGTCAGAGACTCATGAAGCCCGGGACTCATAGAGTCAGAAACTCATGAAGCCCGGGACTCATAGAGTCAGAGACTCATGAAGCCCGGGACTCATAGAGTCAGAGACTCATGAAGCCCGGGACTCATAGAGTCAGAGACTCATGAAGCCTGGGACTCATAGAGTCAGAGACTAGTATAGCCGGAGACTCATGGAGCCAGATTTTATCCATCCTTGTCTCCTCGGTCCTCGCCTGATCTGAAAATCGGTCGAGGTCGCCATCTTGCAAGGACAGTCCAACCAGTTAAATGCTCCTTGAAGGAACTAGGAGCGAGGAGCTAGGAGGCTCCCGAAGGATGCTTTGAGCAAGGAGGAGCCAGGGGACAAATTTCGGCGACTCGAGTAAAGCAGCGGGGAGATTCGTGGCTGGTTTTCGACTAGCATCGGGGTCTGATGCCCTCCCTCCCTCCCTCCCTCCCTCCCTGCAGGTGGACTGGCCCCTGAACATCATCATCACCGACAGCTGCATGAACAAGTACAACCGCCTCTTCTCCTTCCTGCTGCAGCTCAAGCACATGGTGTGGACGCTGCGCGACGTCTGGTTCCACCTGAAGAGAGCAGGTACTCTCATTCATCATATTCAAAAAAGCATTTCAAATACGTATTTTGACCACATCTGTTGTGAAACCGAAACTATGGTATGGTTTAACCACCGCATGAGGTTTTGAAAAGATTGCATTAGCCATTGAAGTAACAGGAAGTGGGGGAAACAGGAAGTGTGTGTAACCCCCGCCTCCTCCCTCAGCGCTGGTGAAGGGGGCCGGGAGCTCGGTCCAGTTCCGCCAGCTGCAGCTGTTCAGGCACGAGATGCAGCACTTCGTCAAGGTGATCCAGGGCTACATCGCCAACCAGATCCTGCAGGTGTCCTGGAGCGAGTTCACCCACAAGCTGGGCAGCGCCAGCGACCTGGACGCCATCCACCACATCCACGCCGACTACCTCAACAGAGCCATCTTCAGGTGAGTCTCGGGCATATACACACACGCACGCACACTCACTCACTCACACACACACACACGCACATACGCGCATACACACACACACACACAAACACTACCTCAACAGGGCTATCTCCAGGTGAGTCTCCAACCCACCAACAACCAATTTGGGGATTTGCCTAATTTGCAGATTTGCACCTGAATATTACTTTCTTGCCCCAGTGGGCTAATTTTACTTGTTTATACATAATCAAACTTGCAACCTATTCCCTGTGCTTTTACTGTTGTGAACTGATTGCATGGTCTGTGTTTTGTAGTCTGGGGTTTTAAAATGTGGGTCGTGGATTTTGCCTTCTGGGGACAATAAAGATTTTCTGCAACTAATTTGACTTAATCCAGCGGGCAACCTGCCACTGTTGTACCGGCCTTATTAGCAATATTGCTTAGACGTGGTTCTACATCAGCGTTTCTCAGCCCCGGTCCTGGGGAGCCACTGTGTATGCTGCTTTTTGTCATGGCTCTTAATTCAGGTTGTTGGAAAGCGTGTCCTACCGTAATTGTGTAGGTTAAGCTCATGTCCACACAATGGAGGCTTGGCTCGTCGCCATTTTGTGCCCGTAAGCTCCATTCATTACACACAAATGGCTTTCAGCCTTTCACACTGCGAGCGAATGGGAGGCGACAGATATCGCCTGCCAGTGTTGTGATTGAACGACGAAGTGAAAATGGCGGCAACAAAAACCAGCTTACACAGTGGGTTCCGAGGACCAGGGGTCGAGCAGCACTGTTGGAGATAACGGCAGCTGCTAAATTAGTGAATGCAGTGGGGGGGGGGGTGTGGGGGAGAGGGGGAGAGGGAGAGAGAGACATTGGGAGTGTTCGGTAGTGGCGGTAGGGGAGGGCAGGGCTGACCCATGGTTTGGCTCATCTCTCCTGTCCCCCCAACCCCCCCACTCCCCCCGCCCCCCCAGGGGCCTGTTGACGGAGAAGGCGGCGTCCGTCATGAACATCATCCATAGCATCTTCAGCCTCATCCTCAAGTTCCGGGCGCAGCTGATCGCGCAGCCCTGGAGCCGCCAGCAGGGGGAGCTGGTGCACCCCAGCTTCGTGGCCCTGCAGCAGTCCTACAACACCTTCAAGTACTACTCCCACTTCCTCTTCAAAGGTACGGGGGGGGGGGGCCCCCGCCGGCGTCGCCATGGGGACCGTCATGCTCCAGGCCCATGTTCAGTTCAATGATCACATCTCGGTCATCTGAATGGGTATTCGCCTCTGTGTCTCTGCGGCCAACCTAGCAATCTCATCAATCCAGCCAATAACAAGCAGAGGCTCTGGCTGATTAACGTTAAGTTACCTGGCAGCTAACGTTAGTTAACTGCATTAAATTACATTCGCTTAGTTTATCCGGAGCGACCTTCAGCATGGGAGAGCCTTAAATGCATCCAACTGATTGTGAGTTATAGTGCCCTACCTGACCAACAGCAGTCCCAGACTAGCGAATCTGGATAAAGCACTATGCAAGCTAACTGCTCACCAAGAACCAAAATATAAATTCTTTCTGAAAATATACTACTTTTTATTTATATAATGTACTACTTGTGTGATGGATAGTTTGTAAGTGCCATTTGCATCGTAGTGGTATCTACGCCGACAATGTAGACAAAATCATTCAAAATGTCCTCATACTTTATTCCTGTCTATTTGTTCACAACATCCTCCCAATCCTTAATCCTGTCAGGATGATGTGTTCGGTTTTCCATTCGATCATATTTTTGATCATATTTTCATAAGTATGTTGCCAGTTAGACGACATTCCATTTTTGCTAGCTACCTTCAGCAATGGGAGAATGTGATTGGGTGGGTGTGTTCTCCCGGCCCGTCGACACAGCGCTGGTGCTTATCTCTGTGTGCGTGTTCCATCTTTTGCACTCACGAGTCGCCACTCGACCAGCGGGCCCCTAACCGCCATTCCCCTCCCTTCTGTGCGCAGTGGTGACCAAGCTGGTTAATCGGGGCTACCAGCCCCACCTGGAGGACTTCCTGGTGCGCATCAACTTCAACAACTACTACAAAGAGGCCTGAGGGGGGGCGGGGCCTCCGCACGGCCGGGAGGGACCGGGACCGAGAACCCCCTTAAAGCCCGTGTTCTGAGCCGCCCCGTCCCGTCGTTTCCTGTCTCCGCCCACTTTTCGGCGGCTTCGCCTTCGCACGCCGTCTCAACCGTGGGGGCTCGCGCCCGTCACGTGGGTGACTCCGCTTGGCGTGGGTTGCGGCCGAACGGCCGGCGCCACGCCCTAGGCCGCATGCCGCAGGGAACCTGTCCGTTGCCGTAACGACACGCCTGGGCGGTCATGCTCTCCGTCCTACATGCTCTGTGCAGTGTGGCCCATTAGCCGTTATTACTGTGAGTCCATCTGTGATTGTGGCTCTGTGCTCTCGATAGGAAACCCCACCCCCCCCCCCCCCCCTTGTGAGAGAATCCAATAAAAATGCATTTTGTTTTAAATGTTGTGCGCCCCCTAGAGTGTTGGAGGTCTTGAAACCTTGAATTACATTGCTTTCAAATGGCAGTTTTAGCCAGGCATCTGAATATGGAGGAGCGGTTTGGTAGAGAGGTCAGGGGACAACACACCACAGTGACGCATAAAATTAGAAATGGAACTTTTATTAAAGGTCATGAGACAAATGGTTTGAGGAAAAATAAACTCGACAGGAAGTGGACTCTGCGTCTGCCTGCAGCCAGGGCTACGTCCGCTCGCTTGATCGCCCGCACGCACGCCTGCCTCACATTCAAACCGCCTCTTCCAGAGAAAAGAGCTCCCCCTGACAGAGAACTGCACTCGAGAGGTCTCCGCGGCACGAGGCGTAGCAGAAACGCTCACGAATGTCAAGATACACACCTGTATCTTCGGTTGGTAAACATGTAGTCACATTTGTATTCTGCGTGTGTGAACAAGTATGTGTGTGTTTGAGCGTGCATGTATACAGCAGTGTGTGTGTGTATGCGCGTGTGTGTGTTACACATCTGTGTGTGGGGGAGTGTTTGTGTACGAGTGCTTGTCTTTGTGTGTGTGTGTGTGTGTGTCAGACTATAGCCAAAGGTCCTTTCTGAAAAGCTGAGCCGAGCCAAAGCAGTTTGGTGTTTTCAGCACTTGCTTAGAATGAAGCACTTTGCTAGCAGTGTCTGCGAAGTTCAGGGCAGATTAAACACAGTTGAATCATGGGGAAAAAAAATGTCCAATGACACTTGACATTAGCCCCGGCCACACCCTCAGAGTGCGCAGGCCTCCATGCCACCTCTCCCCCGTGTCGCTCACATTCTCTAATGTTGGGATTCAGTTCAAATCTGTCCTTAACTGACAATTAAGCAAGAATTATTTCCCTCCTTAACACAAACTTTTGCATGGTCAGCAATCGGTTGAAACGGCGTCGCCAAACTGAATTTGGGAAGAAAAAGTGTAGCGCGTGCATTTGCAATTTGATTTGAAGGTCAAATGCTGATTGGATGCAGACTGAAGTCTGTTTGACAACAGCCTTTGAGAAAACAAGATGGCTGACAACCACAACAACAACAAAAAAAGGAAAACCTCTAAACTATTTTCTGCACCTTTAGGTAAATTCCAAAGTGTGGAGTAACCAAATTCAAACCCATGGTTTCCTACACCCAAATCCATAAGAGCCCTTTAGAAGCAATACTCATTTACAGACTTTGACCTACTGTACTCTGAGGTAAAAAAGAGATCTCCACGTCTTCATCCGTCCTGCGCACATTCTAGAAGCATCTCCTACCTCGGAGCTCTCCCCAACGCCAGCGAACCCAACGCAGCAGTCGTGTTGGGACAGCGCGCTGCCCGTATCGAACTGAAAAGGAAACCAGCGGTACCAAGCACATGCAGTGTAAACACGAGCACCTGACCGTACCACACGCCAGCACGCACGGACAAACGGATCAACGGACGCGAGGAACATTCGACTATCGTCCTCTAGAAGAGAGCCTTCTGTCAGCCGGTCGTCGTCGTGTTCTGCAGTCCGGGGGTTGGCTGGCTGCGGCTCTCGGTACAAGAGGTCAAGCGAAAGCTCTCAAGTCTCTTTACACGAGGTCACGAGGGAGACAGCCGAAGCCGGTTGGTCTTTATCTCACTAGGAAATGCCACAAAACGCGAGTCTTTGGACCACGAGGGATGAGCGTGTTCTAATGTGACTTGCTTCGACGGCGGCTGCTTTCGCTGGGTCCGGTTAGGGCTGGTTTCGGAGCAGGCAATTCATTCAGAGTCTCTCTCTCTCCCTTGCATAGCCTCTCCCTGGCGGAAGAGTTGTAACATTTAGACCACGCCCACTTGGTTAAAACTGTATGCGTTCCGATGACAATCTTAAGCATGACATCGCCAAAACTTAAATGAGTGGTAAGGTCACCAGAAACCTGGGGGGAATATATATTTTTTTTGGGGGGGGGGGTTTCACACCACTTGGATTACCAGTCAGCCTCATTTACCACAGTTCTGGTCGAAGGACCGTTGGAGAGAAATGGAAAGTTCACCCATGCTGTGAGTTAAGCGCTTTGTTTACAGGGGATCTCGCCGTGACCAGAGTCTTCGTCGTTTCTCATCACGACGTAACAGGATTCTTTTCCTCATTCGGGGACGGGGAGTGTCGCTCTGCCTGTGTTTTCCTTCTTTGGAAACTGAGCTGAATGTTTGAGCAGACCGTCCCTTGCCTTGAAAGCCCTACTGACCGCAAAAGATGTAAACTGTGAAACAGGCTCTTTGGGAGCCAGGGAGAGCCAAAATGGAGGAGGGGGGGGGGGGGAGAGAAAAAGGAACAGCCCCCAAAGCAGTCCGGCTCAGTCCCGGTCCGGCTAGGCCTCGGACTCCAGCTCCTCCGGCCCCGCCCCGTTCTCGGCCCCGCCTCCCTCGTTGTCCAGAAGCAGGAACTTCCCGTCATTGGTCAGAGGCAGGGATTTCATCAGCTGAGCCAGGGCCGCAGGATCCTGAAACAGCACACAGATCCGCTGCAACCGTACTGCTACAACCGCATCTCTACAGCTACACCCCTGCAACTGCATCCCTACAGTGTATAGCGTATCTCTTGAAGTAAAATTATTCCCCCCATTATTCAAAGGGGGATTCAAAGCGTACCTTCTTTGCTTCTGTGATCTCCTTCCCCAAACTTATAGTGTAGCATATCTGTGAAAACGAGACATTTGCGTGACATTAACGTTAATTCGGGGGACTGCCCTCTAATCCAGAGCAAATTGAGATGCGGGGAGAGCTGCAGCGCACCCACAACGCACCTTCTCCCCCTCGGTGTTGCTCTCGAAGACGAAAGCGCTGAAGGCGGGGTCCCCTTCCTCCGCCCCCTCGGCCCAGTCCCGCCCCTCCACCACGATCCCCATCAGCCTGCCGTTCTCCTGGTGGGCGGCGAACTGCCGGACGTCCCGCAACCGGAACTGAGCGAGAGAGAGAGAGAGCGGAGAGAAAGGCGAGGGAAAAAGAAAAAAAAAATCTGAGACCCGCCCCCGCGCGTGATTGGCCCGCTGTTGGGTGTGAGGAACACGGCTCGTCAATCACTCACCGTTACTCTGGCGACCTGCGTCTGGGGGTCGATGAGCCTGATGGAAAAGGAATTAAAAACAGACGTCAGGTTTGCGAACTCCTTACTTTGCGTCCTTCCGTATCACAAAATGTAACGTATGCTGAAGTCTCACGCGTTAAGAATTCTCGGTTTAAGCCAATTTTCAAAATGCCCAGGTTCTTATTTTTTAAGTACAAATTGCAGGGGGGGAACAACAGCACCCTCTTCTGGAGAAATTGAAAACACACGCTGAACAAAACCACTCTTAATGTAATGTAAGTGGGTTATGCTGATTCCATTTGCTTGCTAGCTAAGTTGGGTTAGCTGCAGGACCCCCAGGATCTGGATCAGAACGCTTACACCCCAGGCCACCTGTGAATCTGGATCAGGCCGCCATGTTCAGGCGTTCAGATCCGCTCACCTCAGGCAGGTGCTGGTGACCATGAGTTGGGCCTCGCTGGTGCGGAAGATGTTGTGGATGGCGCGGGCGGCCAGGACCTGCCGCATGGCCTCGTAGATCACTTCCTGCGTGTGCCCCGCCCGCACGGCCATGGAGCCCAGGAAGCGCACCCCGAACACCTGCTGCAGGAGGCGGTCTGAGCAGGGGATGGGGGGGCGGGGACGAGGGGCGGGGTTACCAAGTTACTATATCTGAACACAGGACTGCACCGTGGCAATGCTATAGTAACGAACAGGTGAGTGCTAAATTGGTTTATTTTTGTCTGCTTTGCTGCAAATTTATACATTTAATTTATTCTGTTTATAATTCATTGTTTATTTTACTGGGTTTTTTTTCTTTAATTGGGAAAGTGAATTTTAAAATGGCTTATTACTACTGTAGTGTAATTGTCATCGTTTGTGATATCATGGCGTTCGTTCAAGCAGCTGGGCCGCTCCCTCACCGTCTGTGTCAGAAGAGCAGTCCTCGTCCGTCTCCCCGAAAGGGTTTGTGCGCCTGTTGGGGGGGGGGAGCAAACTTAAGTCTGAGCAGAGCCTCAGCTGTGCTTTTCAGCACACCTGGAGTTCATTAACACAACTGGGGTTCATTAACACTTACATTCACTGCCCCCCCCCCACCCCCCACTACCACCACACCCCGCCTAACCTTCCACCCGCACGGCTCTGGTCCAGGGACTCGGAGGCGGGGAGCACGATGTCGAACTGGATGGGGGTCCCGGGGGCGATCAGGTCCTCCGGCAGCGGGGAGGAGGGGGGCTTGGGGGCCGTCTCTGCGGGGGGGGCCCTCGCGCCGGGCTTGGCCCTGCGGGCCGATGCGGACAGAGAGACGGCGGGCTGAGTCGTCCCCTGCGCCAGGAACGGCTTACAGCTTCCAGTGGGAGGAGCTAAGGGCTTTGAGCCTCGAGTGGGAGGAGCTAAGGGCTTTAAGCTTTGTGTGGGAGGAGCTAAGGGCTTTCTGCTTTGTGTGGGAGGAGCTAAGGGCTTTCTGCTTTGAGTGGGAGGAGCTAAGGGCTTTGAGCTTTGAGTGGGAGGAGCTAAGGGCTTTGAGCTTTGACTGGGAGGAGCTAAGGGCTTTGAGCTTTGACTGGGAGGAGCTAAGGGCTTTGAGCTTTGTGTGGGAGGAGCTAAGGGCTTTGAGCTTTGTGTGGGAGGAGCTAAGGGCTTTGAGCTTTGTGTGGGAGGAGCTAAGGGCTTTAAGCTTTGACTGGGAGGAGCTAAGGGCTTTGAGCTTTGACTGGGAGGAGCTAAGGGCTTTGAGCTTTGTGTGGGAGGAGCTAAGGGCTTTGAGCTTTGTGTGGGAGGAGCTAAGGGCTTTGAGCTTTGTGTGGGAGGAGCTAAGGGCTTTAAGCTTTGACTGGGAGGAGCTAAGGGCTTTGAGCTTTGACTGGGAGGAGCTAAGGGCTTTAAGCTCTGTGTGGGAGGAGCTAAGGGCTTTGAGCTTTGACTGGGAGGAGCTAAGGGCTTTGAGCTTTGTGTGGGAGGAGCTAAGGGCTTTGAGCTTTGACTGGGAGGAGCTAAGGGCTTTGAGCTTTGTGTGGGAGGAGCTAAGGGCTTTAAGCTTTGTGTGGGAGGAGCCACATAACAAAAACCTTACACCTCACCTGTCTGGGTGGGGGGAGCCCTCCAGTCTCTTCTCGAAGCTGGTGATGGGTGTGACCGCCTGTATGGCTGTCTGATTCAGCCTAATGGCCACTGCCTGCAGGAAGAAGAGCCAATCATCACTCACTGTACCTTCAGCCAATCATCACTCACTGTACCTTCAGCCAATCAACACTCGTTGTCCCTGCAGCACCCTCATCATATACCTGACAACATTTATATGAGTCTGAAAGAGATAAAATGTACTTTGTCAGAGCAAAACATATGTTAATCGTACTATCAGTGAAACAGTTTGTCGCTGTAAACACACACACAAGAGTGAAGAAGTTTTGTGTTTGTTTAAGATGCTTTCATTGCAGCTCCTTGGACTGAAATCTGCTATTTCCAGGGGCTTACAAGAAGTCAAACTCACGGCGAAAGCTTAATGTACTGAGGAATACCCTGGAAGCTTGGTAAGATCACTCTCCTTTAATGTTTGGAAAGCCACATCTTTCTAGCAAACCTTGGTGTTACCAGACCTGTTCTCGTGTGCCGATATTTGACATACATTTAAGGATATTGAAATCTACCTCTTTCTTACAGTTTTTGCAGCTCAGAGAGTGAATAAGTGGGTCACAGCTGGTGCTCCTTTCACTGATTGGCTCACAGCAAGTGCTCTTTCCACTGATTGGCTCACAGCAAGTGCCCTTTCCACTGATTGGCTCACAGCAAGTGCTCTTTCCACTGATTGGCTCACAGCAAGTGCTCTTTCCACTGATTGGCTCACAGCAAGTGCCCTTTCCACTGATTGGCTCACAGCAAGTGCTATTTCCACTAATTAGCTCACAGCAAGTGCTCTTTCCACTGATTGGGTCAGAGCGAGTGCTCTTTCCAGCGATTGGGTCGGAGTGAGTGCTTGGCAGTTTGCGTGCAGCACGGAAAGGAAGGAGGAGAGAGGAAGATGGGAGCAGGGAGAGGGAGGTAAAGAGAGGTGACAGATCTCATTTGCGAGATAAGAGAGGCGGAGATAAGGGGAGTCGGGGAGCGCGAAATGGGAAGGGTGAGCGAGGGGTTAATAAGCTTCTCTTCCTGGCGATTCATCATTCCTAATCGCTGGCGAGATTCCGATTCTCCCGCTCCGAGACGGCATGGCTCCCAGCGCCGTGCCCGGAATAATCACATCAATCAGGGTCAAAGCCCCGCCCCTCTCCAGGGCCCTGTGACAGGCGCGCAGGTTCACTCAAAAAGACTGCGCGGCAGCACAGAACCTTGCCCTCATATTAAAAGTCCCGCATGAAACGAACTTCCTGGAGAAAGAAAAACGCACTCGCCGAGTCGCCCCCCCCCCCCCCCCCCCCCCCGTGTTGAAACCAGGGGGGTTTCGACCTATTCTGATCCCGGGAGCCCCACCCAGACTCAAGCCCTGCAGAGGTGGGGGGGTGGGGTGCGGACGCGCTATCGAAAAAGGCCCCCAGGCTTAAAAGCCAATGGTGTGGAAAGGCGGTATTCAGCGCCGAATCGCGTCGGGGGAACGCTGGAGGGGGCGTGTCGCGGGGTGGGTGGGGGGGGGGGGACGCACCTCAGGGTTGTCGGTCAGGTAGATCTGCCGGGAGATGTTGTTCAGGGTGCATATCCACTGAAAAGAAAAACAACGTTTGCTTTACCGTGAATGCAAACATGCCAACAATTAAGAAAAAATATATAGTGTAGAATATTACAACAGAACCAATAAATGCAATTATCTATCAATTCTGTACTAGTAAAATATGCTCGGCCATTCTAACGTTAGTATGGTACTGCGTCGGTCAAATGGTACTGTTATCCAATATGGTTCCGTTAGCCCTGCACACATCTTAGTGAAATAGCTGCGACTTCTGTAAAGAGGGACAAATCTGTACCTCTTCATATTCTTTCTTGCTTTCTGCTTGAAGAATTATCGACCTGCAAGTCAAAAACAAAAACAACATTAGCAAAGACCAGAAATCTTTCTTTGGATGAGGTAATCAAAATAATTACTGAAAACATTATCAAAATCGTCATGATGATACATTTGCATAGTGCTTTTCTAAATCCCATGAGACTTGATAAAATACAAAATTGTAAAAATAATACATCAGACTGCTATAAACTGAATTTTAGCATTCAGCTGATTACATAATTACTCTCCTGAATTCAAAGTTGGCTTTCCATCTCCTTTCTGCTTTTCATTGGAGTCCTCTTTACTAGACCAACATCTAGTAATCACTCTTAACTGATTGGGAATCTCTGAATATAAACATTGTAGAAATCAATGCAAAACATTTAAAATTTCAGTTTGTTTTGGTTTTTTGGGGGTCAACATTTTAGTATTAAAACATTTATATGCTTTAGCTGAGCATATTTATTTAGATTTTGTTTGTCTGGAAGAGTTGGCATTCAGAAGCATAATTTCAAATGCAGCAATATTCTGCTTATGTTTGTTCCGCAGCCATAGTGAATCACGGGTCGCTGGAGAGGTCTCTCAACTGATAGGCACAGCAGCTGGCTTGTTTGTGAGAGCCAGTAGAAAATGACTTCCTGACCGTGACCTCGGCACCTCTGAGCTCCGGGGGATTGTGGGAAATGAAGTTTCGGAGCAGTGGAGGGGAGAATGGCCCACAATGGCCCCCTTTGTGCTCGGTCTCACAGAGGGCCTGAATAATTAAGGATGTGAGAGCTCGCGGCCTGGATAGACAGACATTAGCGCACGGATATTGGAATGGGAGCGAGAGACTGAGATAACAGGCCATTGGCTAAACGGCCATTAGCTTTTCTGTGGACCCCAAGCATTTGAGTCGATGCTAAAAATCTGATTTAAAGCTATGGAGAGACAGAATGCAAAGTGAAGCAGATGGAAAATGGCTCTTCATGCTATAAAACACAACTGCTTTTTCATTTAAGCTTTTTTCTGGTATGTTTATGATTTTAGCGCACAGCAGTTTCCCGTACGTTTTGCCGGAAGGAGAGGTGATCTGGAAACAGTATCGCCTGTCCTCGCACTCCACCGCCATCACCGAGCTGTTGTCCAGGTCCAGCACCATCCCCCCCGCCACGGCCCCGCGCGGCTGGCACATGAGGTTCCCTCCCTGGGTGAAGAAGTAAAGCCGGTCCCAGGCTGTGGTCACCAGGCCCGTTTTACTGTGGGCCCGAAACAACAGTAGACAAAAAAAAAAGAATCACTTAATGCGAATCAGGCCGTCCTTGGCACGGTGTACGACCGGCATCCAGCGCGTTCAGAGCAAACCCACAAGCGGCGAAAGCTCGCGTACTTCCTGATGTTGAGGTAGCCGGCCCTCTGTATGAGGGTGCGGTTGGCGGGGTCGCGGTCGCGGTCGGGCATGTAGACCGTGTCGTCCGCGGACAGCAGTTCCCTCTGGGTCAGGCGCATGGCCTCGGCCTCCTGGTCCAGCTGGGCCTGGATACTGAGCAGGACGGAGAGCAAGGCAAACTCAGCGGCCGCTAAGACACAGTCCAATCTGCTAAGATACGTTCCAGTCTGCAAAATACGGTCCAATCTGCTAAGACACAGTCTAATCTGCTAAGACACAGTCCAGTCCGCTAAGACACAGTCCAATCTGCTAAGATACGTTCCAGTTTGCTAAGATACGGTCCAATCTGCTAAGACACAGTCCAGTCCGCTAAGATACGGTCCAGTCCGCTAAGATACGGTCCAGTCTGCTAAGGTTGGGTATGGGCCGTACCTTTGGGACATGCTGGAGACGGAGGCGAGAAAGCTGTCCATTTTCTTTGAAACCAGATCCATGCCTTTCTTGAAGAAGTTCATCTGGGGGGGGGGGGGGACAGAGAGTGGTGTAGGTGCATAAGGGTGTGCTGGTATACGTGTATAAGGGTGTGTAGGGGTAGAAGGGTGTGTGTGTGTGGGTGTATAGGGGTATAAGGGTGTGTGTGTGGGTGTATAAGGGTGTGTGGGTGTAGGTGTATAAGGGTGTGCAGGTGTGCGGGTGTACGTGTATAAGGGTGTGTGTGTGTATAGGGTGTGTAGGGGTATAAGGGTGTATGTGTGGGTGTATAAGGGTGTGTGGGTGTAGGTGTATAAGGGTGAGCAGGTGTGGGTGTATAAGGGTGTGTGGGTGGAGTTGTGTGTGTGTGTGTAAGTGTATAAGGGTGTGTAGGTGTATAAGGATGCACGGGTGGAGTTTTTTTTTTCGGGTGGAGGCAGACCTGTGCCTGTGTGTACCCCAGCATGGGCTCCAGCATGGCCACTCTCTTGCGATACTGCAGGGCGTTGAGGGCGCAGTAGTACTGCAGGGAGGCCTGGTGCTGCTTCCTCCTGGTGTAGGCCACCTCCGTCACCACCTCCGCCTTCAGCTGCAGACCAGACAACCCGCAGCACTGCAGTGACAAGCGTCCTGACTGCAAAGACTACACCCGCAGTACTTCAGTAACAAGCATCCTGACTACAAAGACTACACCCGCAGTGCTTCAGTAACAAGCATCCTGACTACAAAGACTACACCCGCAGTACTTCGGTGAACTCCAGCAGGACTCACCTTCTCGTTCTCTCTCTTCTTGGGCAGCCTGCTGTACTTCACCATGGAGGCCTCGTGCTCTGCGGAGGAAGAGTCCGGTAAACGGTTTGAGTCCGACGGCTCGCACGCGCCCCCCCCCCCCCCCAGAGCGTAACCTTGGTTACGTTAAACGTGCGGTCTGAACTCGCGAAAACGCAAATCGGGCCTTCGGGACCCAGGCGTACGTACCGTCACTGGCGATGCCGAATATTTCTTTCAGCGTGCCGACTTCTGAAACGCAAAGGCGCACAAAAGGAAAACGTGAATCCGTGTCAAGTGGAGGCATGCAGGACGGGCTACAGACAGCAGATGGTGTGGTACTGTGTGGTGAGGTATTGTGCAGTATGGTATGGTGTGGTGTGGTATTGTGCGGTATGGTGTGTTGTGGTATTGTGTGTTGTGGTGTGGTATTGTATTGCGTGGTGTGGTATTGTGCGGTATGGTGTGTTGTGGTATTGTGTGTTGTGGTGTGGTATTGTATTGCGTGGTGTGGTATTGTGTTATGGTGTGCTGTGGTATTGAGTGGTATTGTGCGGTATGGTGTTGTGTGGTATGGTGTGGGCGGAGGGCTGTGTGCAGTCCTACCTGTGAGGTCCTTCTCTCTGAACTGAACCATTGGGAACACCATCCTGTTGGCCATCTGTGTGGTCAGCTCAGCATGGAGGGCGTTCAGCTGATGGAGGAGGAACCAGTGCAGATTCAGCTACTGAGCATGTGCAGCTTACGCAGTCAGAGCACACAGTGGGCACCATACTGCAGTGAAACCTTTACTGAGGCGTTTGAACACTCTGGGTGAATAATGCGTGGGACAATGCAGCGCTGTTATCCCGCAGATCCATGGCACACTGGTTGAAAAGTACTAGAATAATGCATGCAATACAACGGACTGTTTCCATCCCGGATGCTCATTGGCCGAGACGACATTCTGCAGCTGATATAGAGGAGGGAGGTAAATCCGATACAGTAACAGTTAATCAAACGGCTTGTCTGTGAGCAGAATCACTATAACTTACAAACATTATCACATAAATAACGCCGTGTTATCAAATAATTGTCTCTATGTGCAGTAACGTTTTTTTATAAAAGCAATCGTGGCTACTGGGGGCTGCCCGGCTTCCCGCTTCGCGGCGTGACCGGTGCCTGACAGCACCCCCGTAGCCGCGACCGTCTCTGTGATACAGCACGGCCTCTCGCGCAATATTGCTCAATAGCAAAATGCTACTAGCGTGTTATAGAAGTAAAACCCAATACGGCTTGGCACCGGCGGCAGCCCGTGGTTTCGCGTCAAGTTGAACGATATCAAATGTCCTGTTTGTTTGTGTCCACTGTCTATAGAGACCTGGCTCTTGAAATATAAGACCCCTCCGGGGTATGTGAAGGAAAGCGGCTTTGGCTTGCGATGGCTAATTAGCAGCAGATTTTCTGTGTTATTACGGCGAGGTAGGGCAGATCGTATCCAGGGTAACCGTACCTGACAGCGAGGTTAAAAAAAAAAAAAAAAAAAACGGAGATCAAGTGTGACTGTAAGCTTCGAATGGGCCTACGTTATCTTAGCAGAGAATGCATAGCAGGCCTAAATGACTTTAACTTCTGACTTCTCCGTCGAGGGTCATGTGAAAAGTGCAGGGAGGATCTACTCTGACGCATTTTTTTTCTTCTTCTTCCAACAGAACGTCATTTCAAGCAGCCAGATTCCAAAAAAGCGATTTCTCATCACCAGAACAATCAGGCCACCGTCCCGACCGGAACTCATGTGACCGTTCTAAACGGGCCCGCGCTGTCTCCGTGGGAACGACGCAGACAGTCGAAATCCCGATTCCCAAGGCGCATATATTATTTCTAGTTCCACAAAGCGACACTGTGTCGTGATGTTGAATTACAGGTAGGCTACAGTAGGAAAGATCTCAGTACACAGTATCACTGCGTAGAAGGCACTGTTCACCATTAATACACAGCCAAGAAACCCTTGCCATGGTCTAACAGATACTATTTCACCATAGAGGGCTGCATTATTGTAATAACAGTAAGAATAACAATTGTATACGTGTAGCCTACGCAATGTTGCTGCGGTGTAGCGTCACTGTTCTAACGCTGACAGAACATTCCGCTAACATTGTGGGGACACTCTGTGTTTGCTGGGCTCCTGCTGTTCCCAGATGGCCCTGCCACCTGCTCCACAGTTGGGCCCCTCCACAGAGAGGCCCTGGAATTACACGCAGCAAAGTATTATTCGCTTTTATTCGGGGCGACGATTCTCTACGCAGACCTATTTATAATGCTGGCTATAGATATAAATAATATACAACGGTGGATGGGAAATGTAAGTGGCTCGTGAACATCTGGTCCTCTGACTTTTTCTTTGATGCCTGTGCACTGTAGAGTGAACATCCAAACTGTGAAATTGAGCCAGTTTAACTGCCTTCCAGCAGGTTCGACGACGAACTGAGGGGAACATCAACAGAGGAGTCCCACAATATATAGAGGGGTCCCACAACAGCTAAAGGGGCCCCACAACAGTCGAAGGGGGTCCCACAACAGCCAGAGGGGTCCCGCAACAGTCAGAGGGGTCCCGCAACAGTTGGAGGGGTGCAACAGCAGGCTCATATTTCCCCGTCTCTCCCTTGTCTGAACGTCTTCAGGTTGGGCACTCACCTCCTCCACAGATTTTGCGAAGTGCTGCAGCGTGCTGATGACCTCTTCATCTCCCCTTCCCAGGGTGAAGTTCTGCGGGGAGAGCGGGAGAGAGCGAGAGAGAGAGAGAGAGGGGAAGAGAGAGGGTCAGACGCTTTCCGGGGTCAGAGGTGAGTCCGCCATTCATTCCGCCCAACCAAAACTTTAATCGTAGCTTTAATCTTTCCAACATAGAGCATACCCACAAGGAGATTGGGGCTCGTATAATTGCGAGTGGCAGTGTCCTTCGGTTTATGCGGACGACGGACTTCCTCGCAACGTGGCGCCCGCTCTCACCTGCTTCTCGTACTCCAGGAGCTGATTGGACAGCTGCTCCGTGGCCAGCGCCATCTCGTTCTGGACAGATCAGAAAAGGCATTGTGGGTGAACGCGTCAAAGCTCCATTTTCAGCCCCCCGTTAATGGGCTGCGTTACCTAGCAACCTCTCGCGTCAAGCAGACGTCAAACGGTGCTCGGGGGCACGAGCGGTGTCGGCGGCGGCGGCAAGGGGGGATTTATTGACCGATTAATGGAGGAGTTAATTGAACAGACCTTCAAAGCGTTCGCATTACCACGAGGCTATTTTGAAATATGAATCATCTGTGAAATGTCTGCAGGGATTCGTAGATGGACCTGACCTGACTGGGCTACATTGTGGGCCCGAGTGCACCTGTCTTCCTGTATGTTCTACGTACAGGTATTGACAAATCCAATAAATGTGCCGTTCAGACACAGTAAATCAGATTTTCATCAGCTTCGTCCAGATCCAATCTGAATGGCATCTGGACGTGGAGTGGGTGGGATTGCATTTTTAAATGTTCCAGCAGGCGGTAATCTTGGCGCCCCAATTCGACTGACGAGTGACAACATCCCGCAATAATTGCGTGAGATTGGCGAGACCGCCCAAAGCGTGTGGCCAGGTTGGATGGAACGCTGAGCGCACCCGTTGTAAATGCGGGTCTCGGTCCTGCGTGCTTTTACCTGCGCGCCGTACACCCTCTGCATGGACTGCAGCAGCTGGTTCGTGTAGTCTGTTAGATTCCCCGCATCTTCCTCATACACGCTGAGCAATGACCGGGTCTGTGGACAGATACACACACACACCACACACACGCTCAGTGCCTGCGCTTAAAGGAACACGCTTTCTGAACAGCGGTAGAAGGTTATGTCGGTTTCATTCTAAGATCGCAAACGGCCAGGTGGTTTGGGTGTGGTTTAAAGCTTGGAAAGCAAAATGCTGTCTAAACATTCCAAGCCACAGTGTAGTCGCCCTTAAAACGCCAACGCCTAAATGAGCGGACTTCAACCTTTAACTGGACGTAATCCCAAAATTCTTAAGTAGCCTACGAATCAATCAGAATTACCCCAGAACTAGGCTATGTGTCCGTGGGGGTGGTCTACATTAATGTAGTGACAGACCGGGCAGCCTACATAACAATGACGCTATCTAGAAACCTATCCAAAACGAAGAACAGCTATTGTCTCTAATTATGATGGACAGCTCGCTAAACCCCCTTCGTTACATTAACGTGTTCCAGAAAGACTCGAGCGCATACCCCGCAATAGCAGAATACCCACCTGGCCATATTAACACACCGCAAAAAAATATTTTATTTGAGTTTTAATTTCCATCAAATTTCAGGATAGGTAGGTGTATCATTAGCAAGTCTTTTAGGGATGTTCCTCGAAACCTACGTGTTCAATTTTGCGTTTAAGGCTGCGAGTGAAGTTTGTCCGTAAACCACCTTTTGATAGCTACCGCACCAAAACCTCAGCTGAAAAAAGGTGCAGTTTCTTTCGCGCTGTCAAATGACAGTTGATCCGTCGTGGCGCTGTAACCATAGGTTACTAAATCCTTAATGTATGAGCCGGGCGGATCTGTTTTATGGATTCCATCAAAAAACTGCCCTGCTGTCTTTGTGGGCCTAGTGAATTAACTGCTTACTTAAGTCCGCAGATGGGAAATATGTCATCGCCACTTGTCATGATCCGACACCATAACGATAGCATACGATTCGAATAGGCTGCATCACCCTACATCAAGTAGGCTATCTCTCTACTTAACAAAGCAATGCAATTATTTTCTTTATTCAAATAGGTCTCCATGAAACTACACAGCTTCTGTGGACAACACGGACACGGAGGAGACCTGCTGCTTAAAAGCTTATGCAAATACCGTAGATGCGGTATTTGCACTACGCTGCCATAATGACGTCTGAAAATGTAATTTGCTTCTGTTGGTGTTATATTTATCTAGCGATTTCTGACATGTGCTGCAGTTATAAACAATGCAAACGTCCACGGCCACGGATTGCAGCGTTCTGGGGGCGGAAGCGAGATATATAGATCAGGCGGATAAGTTTTTTTATCGTATCCATTGTGTCCAACGATAGCTACATGGCTACACCCCAGGTTTCAGCCTAAGATGAAGAACAAAAATACGAAAGCTTGTAAAAAATGTATTACCTGCGGGCTGTCCTGCAGAGCGTCTTCGAGAAGTATTTTGTGGACGGCCGGCATCTTGTTCACGGGGAAAAGAACAGTATTGAATTATTTAGAATATGGACTCGCTTTCCCAGAGAGCTCTGGTGTTGCAATGGTTGACAGAATGAGACGGTCACTGCAGCCGCGGTGGGAAAGCGTTGCGACGAGTGACCGAGCTCAGGTCGAACTTCTGTTGTCGGCTAGAAACTTAGGGTTGGATCAGAAAGTGTGTGTGCATGAAAATGATTCATTTACACGCAATGCACCTCTGCAATACCCTTGAAAAACAGCGAGTAATTGGCGAAACGGTTGTCTAATAAATCTGAGTAGGCTATACCTGATGATATAATTGAATGCTTATAACGATTGATTGTATAAAAATGAGCACTTATGTCTACGTGGCTATTACTGTTAGTATTTTTCTATCCACAGCACAAGAAAACAATCTAGCATATTGACAGAATAATAGTTATGTGGGATTATCCGAATTTATTTCGCAAAGGATTTAGCCAAACCATAAACCACAAGGAAAAATATTCCATGCATAGGCTATCCTGATGCAACGGTGCACACTACAGGACTGCACGATATTCTGTCACATTCAGGAGTATTTCCAGTATAATAGCCCCCATAAAAAATCCAGCATGCTTTTTAAAAAAATTTTACGGAGCTCACAGATTTCTAAACCGACAGTACAGATTTACACATGGGTCTTTTTTTTCTCAGCTGACACCAGGGGGTCTCAGTAATTTTTCAATGTTGTTCTTATGTTTCATTTTAATAGTCACTTTATAGTTTGACTGAACTGCCATCTACCGGGAGGGCAGAGGTTATACTTCTAAATTGTCATTCGGTAGGTCAATTTCCCGAGTTTACTTGAACATGAATTTAAGATCAAACACCATTATCTCAGCTGTGCGTTACGTTAAATCCATTTTCCTTGTCAATTTTAACTGGTCATATTTAGACCCTCGATGTCGTTCTCGTGTTTGTCCAGCAGAGGGAGCAAATGCCTACGTTTACGCCTTGCTGCACGTACAATAATACGAGCTTTATTCGCAGCTGAAAAATAGCTAAATTTAAATGAATGGACATAGAATCACAAGACTCAAATTCCGATGCACAATGTATTAGATGTAATGAGCAGCAAAATACTTACATCTTGCAGTTGTGAGCCAGCAACAGTACTATAACTGTACACAGAGAGCGTGATTATGTACTGTTTTTAGGTCCTCACAAAAGCCATTTTGAACATGAAAAAGCACTTCAGTCGTTATTTAATAAAATGAACTCTCATGTGACAACTGCAAAAATACTTCCCCATAATACCTTTGTGCCCCATAATTTTTGGCTCATCCAGGTACGCATTGACCCAAGAATAAGGCGGTTTATAGCTACCACGAGAAGGTGGGAGGCATTGTATGTACACAAGGTAAATTAAAACATTAAGGCTATCGGGGTCAGAATCAAATTACCCCCCGAATGACTGGAACGTGGGCAAACCACAAGATCTTCCGCAGAAAGAACGCAAATACCTGCAGCAAGTTTCCACTCAGAGCTGTCTGCCATATGAACATAGCCTACTCACCATGAAACACATCTCAAAAACAATACCGCTCATTTCTATGAACCTTAATTTTTTATGCGGCAGTTCTCAATTATTGGTTGCAATGTAGATCACAGCAAGAATGCCCAAAGGTGCGCAAACATTGTAATTGGTTTCTGTCAAAATCGACCACTTACCTGGCTAAATGGTCAAGTTATGGCTAGCGCATGGAACTACTGACCTTTATTGAAGAGCTCTCAATAAGATTTAAGAGACTGTGTGAATCAGATATATTGTTGCTGTAAGAATTTTTGTGAGCAGCAATGTGCAAGAAAGGCAAATTATGGAGGAAGTGTGGATCGTGAGTCATTGCGGCTTATAATAGGCTGAATTGTGAGCTCGCTCAGTGTGCGAAGAGCTTAAGTGAGCTTGCACCGAGAGCCTGTCTGTCTGTCTCTCTGCTGTCTCTAGAACCTTCTGTTCCTTTCCTTGGCCTTCAATTCCCACAGTTCTCTAGAACTGAGGATTAGATTTAGCTCTCAGCAACAAGAGGTGGTAGGTACCATGCCTCGGAGTAGATTTCCCCTGAGTGGCACTCTGGACCTGCACAGCTCAGCGTCCGCAACGCATCTGCGCAGCTCAGCGCCCGTAACGCGTCTGTGCAGCTCGGCGTCCGCAACGCGTCTGCGCAGCTCAGCGTCCGTAACGCGTCTGCGCAGCTCAGCGTCTGTAACATGAAAGTCAGTCTCAGTAACGTCCCTGAGTAGTTCACCATTGTGACGGACACACGTTCCAGTCAGGCCTCACTGCTATCTTCAGCAGGAAGGCAGGAGGGACGACACAAAGTTTTTTTCTGGAATGGCGCAAGATGGTGCGCGTCCAGCCAAAACCGCTCGGGTGAAAGCGTCGTTTCACTCCGACCCCTACCGAGTACGGCATCAACACCTCTCCTCAGCGCTCTCGAAAGTGCAGCCCGGGCGTTGGGGATTCCTAATTTCACCATCACAGAGACGACCCTCTCGAGAGGCTCCTGAGAAGGCCAAGTGGGTACTGGCTCCCCAGCGCACGCTTCACCGCGGATGTTTGTTATTGAATTTGGCGTAGTCGCTCGCCAGTGAAGTGATTTAGTTCAGGCGGGAGTTCACGTTTGACTTTGAGAAGGCAGAGAGGGGAACCCAGGCTCTCCGTACGCAGGGTCGTCTGCGCCCCTCTCTTGGGTCCCGGGACATTTTTTGTTCCGGCGTGTTCCGCGAGCGTGCGGGCCGTCGGGTGCGGACTGAGGCGCGACACGCCGGTTTGATGCGGCCCGTCCATTCGCTTAATTTCGCTCGTAATCCCGGAGGGAGGCATTGCGATTGGCCGAGTCCCCCGTTGCCTGGGCAACCCCGTCAGGGAGGAGGGAAAGAGTGAAGCGCGCGAGGGGAAATCAACGCTCTTTCTCTCTCTCTCTCTCTCTCCTCCCCCCCTTCTCGGTCTCTCTCTCTCGCTCCCTCAGTGGTTCACTCTGTATCCCGTGCTCCTCTCTCTCTCTCTATCTCTCCCTCCCTCCCTCTCTCCCCTCTTTTCCTCCATATGTGCATATTTCTCTGGACACTTCTTCAGTGCAGGCAGGAAGAGACGGAGGGAGCTGGAGAGAGCAGCTGTTGGGAAGCCCCTGGACAGGAAGACACTTTCAGTCCCTTGTCCTTTGTTCCTTCCCTCCCTGCTCCCTCCTTTTCTTTCCCTTTAACCCTCTTCTTTTGGCTCTTTCCCGTTCCCTCGCTCCGCTCTTTCGAAGTGCCCGTTTCAGAGTAAGATGGGCTGTGGCAATTCATCTGCAACCAGCACCGCCGAGGGTGAGTGAGCCTGCACTGCGTGTGTGTGTGCGCGCACACGTGTGTGTGTGTGTGTGTGTGTGTCCATGGTGTGTGAGTACATGTGATTTAATCTGTGTATTGAAGAGAATGTGTGTGAAAGTATGTGTATCTTAGAGTAAGTGTGTGTAGAAGTGTGTGTGTGTGTGTGTGTGTGTATATGTGATTGAATCTGTGTATTGAAGAGAATGTGTGTGGTAGTTTGTGTATCTTAGTGTAAGTGTGTGTAAGAGTGTGTGTGTGTGAGTGAGGAGAGAGAGAGAGAGAATGTAGTTTTGAGTATGTTTTTGCACGTGGATATGAGTGAACGTGATTGAATATTTAAGAGATTGTGTGAGTGTGAGAGAGAGAGAGAGAAAGAAAGAAAGAAAGAAAGAGAAAGAAAGAAAGAGTAAGTTTGGTTTTGAGTCAGTATGTGTGTGTGTATGTGTGTGTCCTTGTCTTGGTGTACGTGGTGAAGTGTGTGTGTGTGTGTGTTTGTGTGTGTATGTGTCCTTGTCTGTGTTTCCTTGTCCTTGTGTTCACGTGGCAGTATGTGCGCGCGTGTGTGTGTGTGTGTGTGTGTGTGTGTGTGTCTCCTTGTGTGTGTGGTTGTACAGTAGAGCAGTAGAATGCTACGGTCAGAGAGGCTGGATCAGCTCTCATACAGAGCTTCACCCAAACCAGGAGCAGGACCAGGTCTCGCCCCCACCGCCCCCCCGGTGTTTCTCAGCGTCTGTTCCCGGCAGGCCGGCGTATCCGGAGAGACGCCCCCCCGCCCCCCGCCCCCCCCCCCCGCCCGCCTGCGGCTAATCCCTCACCTGCCTCCCTCCCGTCTCTGGGGCCCGAGGCCGGGCGGAAAAACAGCCGCGGGGCTCTCCGGCGGGACAGCGCCGCGGCGGCGTCGGGCTCGCCAAGCTCCCCGGGGACCGCGCCCGTCAGCCAAGGCGCCCGCCAGCCAGCAGGGGCCCGCGCCGCGATGCTCGCGTAAATAACACCTGGGGCCCCGCCCGCTGGAGACGCCCGCTGGAGACGCCGGGTTACCCCCAGGGGGTGACTCGCAGGCGCGGGGGCTCGGCGCGGGAGGGGCAGGGGCTTCGGTTTAGCGGACGTGTTTTTGTCGTTTTTGTCTCTCTCTCTTCGCTCGGTACAGTTTGAGGTTCGATGCGTTTTCGGGAAAGGGCGCCTCTGGTGGGGGTGCTTGGGTGCCATTCCGCGTAGCTCTCTAGCGTCCGGCTGCGACGAGCGAGGGAGCACGCCTCACTTCCTGTTTCCTGCTCGGTACCGGGCTGTAGGTGTCGGAAGTGTTTCAGATGATGGAACCAATCAGTGCTGTATTTGCAGTCACATCTACACACACACGCACACACACACACACATTCAAAAGAGGTTTATGGAGGAATGACTCATTGGATTGTGGTGCTCCACAGACTGTGGCCAGTCTGTGTGCGTGTGTGCATGTGTGTGTGTGCATATGTTTCTGTGAGTGTGTGTGTGTCTGTGTCTGTGTCTCTGGCACGCTTCAGACAAACTGTGCAAGACAGAGTCCTGTTTTATAACAGGAGCGGTGCAAGGTGATAAAAGTCAATGGGGAAGAGGCTTGCTGCTTAGCACCAGACACTGTTATTTTAAACCAGTCCAATGCTGGGGGCTGCTGGGTGGCTCGTCCCGTTAAGTTCCAGTGTGCTGATGCACCGCACAGTCTGGTATCCAATCCGGATCATGCCAGTGCCGACTGTGGCCCGAAATCCATCTAAAATCTCCATTCACCTCCTTCACAACCCCTATATCATTCAGCCTTCATCAAACTCTTCTTTCCCAGAATTGGATTACAGCGAATGTGTATGCGTAAGTTTTAGTTTTTTTTGTTGCAGGTAAAACTGACGCAAGATTTTTTTTTCACCCTCTTTCTGTAGGTCCAGCCGAAGCATCCAAAGACGTGTGAGTATCAGAGGGTCTTATGCAACTCTCCATGGTTATCAAAGGTTGGGAGTGCACGCGCAGCATTTCAGAAGCCATAGTTGTAGTACTCTGAGTGAGGGTGGGCTGGTTGTAGTTCTCTGTGAACCTGCACGCACTTACTGTGAATAGGAACGTACGCTAGAAACGTGACTCCCTCCAAACGCAATCCCTTTGCGTTCGAAGTGAATTCACAGAAACGTGAGAGGTGCTAATTGGGCCTTTCGGAGGCTACTGTACTGTCCTCGCTCTGTGCGTCATGAGGACAAACCATCATACGAACAAACTGGAAAACGTTGCTTTTCAAAAGTATTTTGCCGACAACATGTTGCATTCGGTGCGTTTTCTGCTCTCGCGCTCGTGCCTTGTGGACCCCGTCTTCCTGCGAGTCCCAGATTTGATAATTTCCGACCGATCGGCCGCAGAAAATGCGGTAAAGCGGGGGGGGGGGCGGTCCCCTGAGCTACCACGTCCGCGTCGCGGACGGGCTCCTGGGACAGGCGGTGGCGTTCTGGGCCGGTCTGCCGTCATCCCTTCGATCTCGCGTGCGCTGAAACGCTGTATACAACGCTATAAACAATAACGTGCGCTCTTGTATTAGCCAGGGTGTCTGATATCTTGATAATATTCTTTCAGTATATTTTCGGTATCTTCCATGTCAGTATGGAGGCGCGGTTGGTGCAACCCCTCTGTGTATTTTTACAGAGGTGACTGGAGGTTCCCGTAGCCACAGGTTTTGGGTCCTCTGAAGCTCAGAGGTGCGCCCAGCGCCCAGTCCTTCACGTGTTCTCTGTCAGTGTCACCTCTCTGTACTGCACCCAACGGTCACTCGTCTGCCATCTTCGTTCCTAACAGGGTGGAGGAGCCCCCGCCCGACGACGACGACGACAAAACAAGGTATGTCATCTTCATGTTCTCTTTTTTTAACAAAAAACATTTCAGCCAGTCACTATTTTACTCCCTACAGGCCACACAGTACTACAGGAGAGCCTGTCACTATTTTACACCCTACAGGCCACACAGTACTACAGGAGAGCCTGTCACTGTTTTACACCCTACAGGCCACACTGTACTACAGGAGATCCGGTCACTATTTTACACCCTACAGGCCACACAGTGCTACAGGAGAGCCGGTCACTATTTTACATCCTACAGGACACATAGTACTACAGGAGATCCGGTCACTATTTTACACCCTACAGGCCACACAGTGCTACAGGAGAGCCGGTCACTATTTTACACCCTACAGGACACAGTACTACAGGAGATCCGGTCACTATTTTACATCCTACAGGCCACACAGTACTACAGGAGATAACGGTCACTATTTTACACCCTGCAGGCTGCGCAGTACTACTAGAGAGTCTTTAGCTATTTTACACCCTTCAGGCCACACAGTGCTACAGGAGAGCCTCTGACTGGCCACACAGTGCTACAGGAGAGCCACTGACTGGCCACGCTGTTCTGCCACATCCTGTGCCTTTAAGAGAGAGCGCAGTGCGAGAGTTTGCGCTGCAGTCCTGCGCAGAAGCTGGGCTTCCGGTAGCCAGCTTTAACGCTATCGTCTTATTGGTATTCTGCAGGAACCGCCGCGTCACCTCGCGGACTGCCAAGGACGAATTGTTTATTACGCCCCCCCCCCGCAGTAATGTGTTTTCACCCGTTTTTTTTACTTGCTTCGTGATAACGTAGCTTCTACCATGAGCAGCATGGCGAGTGTGTGTGCGTGCGTGCGTGCGTGCAGGTGTATGTATTTGTATTCGCATTGTAAAAAAATCTTTGACCTCTGACCTGATGTGTCCGTCATCCTGTGTTCTGTACCCCGATTCAGGGATTATGGCGGGGTGTACGTGGGTCTGCCGGTTGACCTGACCACCGTCGCCGCCAGTTTGTCCAAGGTCATTCACAAAGGTACGGAGAGAGAGAGAGAGAGAGAGAGAACAACCTCACGGCTTTGGATGTGCTTTTCGATTGGCTCGGCTCTGTTCAGCCCGGCTTGGCTCAGCTCGGCTCTGCTCGGCCCAGCTTGGCCCTGCTCATTCCCCTCCACACCATTCAGACACTGCAGGCCCCTCTCTCTCTCTCTCATGCACTCAAACCAGTAGGAACCTGTGAGTCTGAGGCAATGTGAATGGTGTCTAATCCTCACTCTCTGCATCATACTGACAAGCTGTCATATGGACAAACTCATCCTGACAAACTGTCATACTGACAAACTGTCATATGGACAAACTCATCCTGACAAACTGTCATACTGACAAACTGTCATATGGACAAACTCATCCTGACAAACTGTCATATGTACAAATTTTCTAACCGTCAGACGGCCAAGCTGTCATCTGGACAAACTGTCATACAGACAAACTCTCAGATGGACAAACTGTCATACTGTTTAACTACTGTTCAACTGTCATTTAATAACACTGGCTTCCTGCAGTGGCTGACTTTCTTGCCTTATTCGCTGTTGCGTAGACTGTACCGTACGTATCGCAAACCAACCGGCCTCGGGGGAAACTACTGTACGCCTCCATTCTGGAGAAGCGAGTGGAGAGTGCAAACGATGAAGGACTGTAAACAGGCTTATCTTGAGAAACACGTGGCCATTATCTGGCTGCTTTGAATGATCTCATTCAACGGTGGTGCAGCCGAATGGTATGTGACCTGAGGGGGCGATGGTCGCTCTCTTGGGCTTGATCTGCCGAACTAAGGCGAACACCGATTGGCTGTCCGCCTCTCGAAAGAGCCACTCCAGGCGTCATTCAGGACTGCTGTGTATCTGCATTGTGGAGTGAGCTTCGTGCCAAAAATAGAAATATTGATCCTTTCCCATGATGAACACAGGAACCACGACGTGTCCTCTAATTGGCTTGCGTGATTAGCTGTGGTTTATGTAACCGTCCAGACTGAATGTGGCAAAACAGCCTCAGGCCGGGAAAACACATGGGGATAGAGTTTCCGTTTTTTTCCCGAACCCACAAACCTTTCCTTCACCGTCAACTTCCTGCACAGTCTGAAAACCCACCTCTTAAGACTCCATTTTGGCTCTACTCTTATCCCCACCCCACAGAGCTTAATTTGTTATTGTATTTTTCTACTTTTATTTGGTTCTTATGCCTTCTTATGGATATTACCTGCATGTATTCACAGTTTCCATTTTGGCTCCTGTTCCTTTTGGTTAGTGTAGTCAAACTTGCATCATTACTTAAAAAATGTTCGTCTGCACGTACTGGTCTGGTGCTAGGGGGCGCTACAGCCTAGCGTCTTGCAATTCCAAAGCTATTGGTTTGATTCCAAGTTGGGCGCTGCCATTCTCTCCTGAGGAGAAGGTACTATCCAACTGTGTGAAAGTTATAAAGATGTTTGAGAACAAACGCTAAATACATAAAATGAAAAACTGCGCGCGCAAAATACACTTGTGTGCTTGTGCACTGCGGTTTGGCTGGAGATTTAAGCATTTCTAAGCAAACGCGAGTGAACCTCCTTTCGTTATCTTCCTGTTTAACAGATTAGCGAACGTGACATGAAGCCACGAGCCGGGAACGGATTCCGATCAGCCTTAAGGAGACGAAGGCCCGTCAGCAGCCACCAAAAGGAGCGGACGGGTTTCGGTTAAACGCTACGCCTCTCAGACCCGGTTGAGCGCCACGGGACACCCCCGCCGGCGACAGCGGTAAACGAAACGTTGGGAACAGTCAGCCACGAGATGCCCGGGTAAAGAAAAAAAAAACGTTCAACATAAGCCTTGAAAGACGGTGAGATGTCAAAGATTGGTCCCCAGCAGGTGAAGCAGAAGCCTATCTCTGCGCCTCGGTGTTGAAGCTGCGAGGCGGGCCCACCAATCACGGCCGAGGCGGTGTTCCCGCCTTTAAAGAAAACATCTCCAATTTTTACTTTCTCGTAAAGCCCCTTTGGGGCTTCCGTATCCAGAAAATATATCCAGTTCGCCTCTCGCTGGAATAAATATATGATGTCCTATAAGACGCAGCTTCACTTTAAAAATAAGGCAGAGCTTCACTTTAAAAATGTTTTCCTTCCACAACACCCGAGCACAAGGGCGAAAGGTCATGCAACACTTCCGCAGTACACTTAGAAAACAGTGTGGAGGCTATTTTTTTGCACACTGCCCATCTCATACTAAAACATATGCACTAGTACACAGTATGCTTAGTAGACGGTACATATCTTGAGGACACAGAAGTTAGGATGTGTTGTGTTTTTGTTATTTGCCCCTTATGCAACTAAAGCTCAAGAGGGAGGTGGTGCTCCTTCGATGAGTTCACACTTAATTTTAATTAGTGCCAGACACAGGCTTTGGGACATTGTTAGAAGGAACAGGAAGCTGGCTGATGCCGCGATGCTGCCCTCTACTGGTCAGGATGAACACTCGCGAGGGAAGGCACAGTGGCATTATTGCAATCCTTTTCATTTAGCAATCCTCGCACCCTTGGCCCGGACATGGACATGACCCTCTCACCTGAGGACAGAGGTAAACGCAAAGCAACATCGTCCCAATCTTAAAAAACATATCACACGGGTAGGACTCAGGTTAGCTTGTGAGTGCTGGTTCTTTTTGGATTCAATATTTGGTTGTTTAGCAACCAGTAGGATGTTCAGCAATGTTCTCTACTTGAGAACACTTCTATATGGGTTTGTAGAAAAAAAAAGTGAGGGGTCAAAATAAACTGGTATAACTTTTGTACTTGTAAACCTGCATTTAAGTGAGAAGCAACTACACAGATGTGCAGACTGTGGTGAAGGGTCAGTGGGATCCAGTCTTGTTTTAATAGCCACTGTTTATAGTGCCTGAGTAATGTTTTTTATATAAACTATGAATTCAACATTTTGACTGATTATTTACTGTTTACTTTGTGTTTGTACGATGGCAATAAATTTACATGTCATGTTTGCTTTTTTCTATTTCTAAAGTGCCTTGTCTTAATATCTTCAACTACTACATACTACTAATAAATGTTATTTATGCAGGCCTTTTTACAGCTCAAAATACTGTTATGAAGTGCTTCGCAGAAAGTTAAAAATTTCACTAAGAGTTAAAGACATGCAAAAAGTAAAAGAAAAGTGAATGCATGAATGGCAAAGCAATCACTATAGGAACACAAAGATAAAAGGCAAAAGCATAGTCTAGGGCTAAAATACAGCAAAAAAAATATATTTTTTTAAAATTCAGAAGTTAAAAAACTAGTTTAAAAAAAGGCTTGTGTTTAAGTAAAAATTAGCCTATTAATATTTGTTTTCAAAAGTGTGTTAAAAGAAGACAGATTTGGCCTGATGTCCTTGGGCAGATCATTCCAGAGACTCTGACCGATTTAAAAAAATGGTTCCCCCTTGTCTCACTTATTAATGTGGATGTTCCTTTTCGCTGATTGATAGTGAATGCCCATTTCCTATTATATGATTTCAACTATACGACTATAAACTATGGGAGCCATGAAATTACATTACTTACATTATAATCAAGTAATCATTTGGTAAATCGCTGCCAACTGGTCTGATATCTCTTATTGCCTTTGTTAATTGGCCAACCAAAATTTGAGAACTTCTGAAGAATTGTAGTACATTCCACAGCGATTTTTCTGTTGTTTTCTTATTTCCTGTTGTTGAACAGTCTCACTGGAGCTAATTCATAATCCCACTAGCCAAAGGGAGGGCATGACCATGCTTGAACTGTTGACGTGCAAACTGATGAAAGAATGACGAAATGTTCCTGGAAAGCCCTGGTGTCAACATGTGCGTTGCAGTTCACTTGTTCTGCCACCAGGTGTCAGGGTTGTGCAACAAAAGAGCTCTGACTGGGCACACTCTTGGGACGCTTGCTGCCAATCAAGCTGTGCATTGCGCTATGTACAGGTGGGTGAAAGGGGTCTACAGTGCGAACCTGTTTTTAAAAAAACGTGTCCTTTTTGGTGTCATCTGAGATTAGTTGTAATTCACCCTTGACTGCTACCCCTTGAGCATCCTTCTCCGGAGGTCGAACGTGTCAGTCACAGGAAAGGCACGGGCCAGCGAGTCCTACGGCCTACACGCCCTGCCAGAGCAGCGGTAGGGCGTCTCCATTTAAAATGCAGGTTGAAGGAGTCCCTCGGTCTGTCCATTGAATGACACTGTGAGCAGATCCCATTGTAAATAAACGTAAAGGGGAATAAGCACATGAGCGGGTTGATCTACTGACCCAGTTCTATGCCGAAAAACCTCACACCGCACGTTGTACCATTTCTGCAGGATTTAATCGTGTATGTACAGTTTAACATGTCAAATCTCTCTCTCAGCTTTATCCATGTTTACTGCCTCTCTCACACACACACACACATGCACTATGAACAATTAATGCTTTGGAAACTCACCGCTCCCATATTCCCCCGTGAGGAAATTTCCCAAGATGCACGGCGGTGAGCTCAGCTGTCTTTATTATTGCGTGCGTCAGACCCTGAGCAATCGAAAAACAAATACGTGTCGTGTGAAAATTGACTGGGTCTGCTGGTGTTCGTGACCCTTCAGTGTTGGCCCTGGAGGCCATCTTGAACTTACTCTCTGCGTGTAAGGCTGCTCCCCCTCCGACCAGTGATGGGGGGGGGGGGGGGGGGAGGATCCTGACCCCACCCCAACCCTCCACCCCCTCTCAGTTACCTAATGTGCTCGGAGAACCCACACTTCCCATATAGCCCCCCCCCCCATTTCTGTCTCCCCTTCTCCCCCCCCGCATGTGCTCCTAATCGCGAGCTCGTCGTCCCGCGCGACATGTGGTTCTGTTCAGAGCAGGTGAAACAATGTAGGAAAACATATCCGTCATCCCCTGCATTCCAGGCCCCGGCGAGAACAGAGCTGAGTCTCAGCAGAGCTAATCCTGCAGGAGGCTGCCGGGTTTAAGGCTCCCACCACAGTTAGCGCGTCGGGGGCTAGCGCCGCTTCAAAGCAGTGCGGGGGGGCGGCACATAACAACAACCCCCCCATCGTTGCGGCTGTCATCGTGACCGTCCTCTCTGTGTGTTTATCACAACTGCTGTTGTCGCTGCCGGTTCGCTCCGCAACGTTACAGCACCGTCGCTATTGTTTGTCGGTACGGCCAGGCCTGTCCGTCAGTTTTTTTTTTGTCGCGGTTCTTGTCGTTATCGCCTGGCGCTGGCAAAAATGGCTGCTATCGACCGGTTCCTGTAGCTCTCGCCGCCGTCCCCGCCCGTGACCTCATTCTGCCGCCGTTCCTGTGGTTACCGCCGGCCCCCCATGTCGCCGTTGCCGGGCTTGTTGTTGTTGTTGTTGTCTTCGGCTGTCCTCTTTTCGTACGCGGCTGCGGTTCTCGGCGGGGAACTCGCGCCCGATTGCTGCTGGGGGGTCCCCCGTGAGTTTGCGGCACCCTGGGGGTGGGGGGGGGGCGGGCGGGCTGATTCTGCCACAGCGCCTCAACAGCTCTAATATGATTTGGGAGGCTGTCGAGGTCCCCGGTGGGGGAACTTCGCTCCCTCTGGGTCCCGCTTGGTGTTTTGCAACTGTCGTGCATCGCCCCCCCTTGAGGACTCGGATCAATTACCCCCCCCGCGTGGACATAAGAGTGCACTTGCGCACTTGCGAGTATGTACTACGAGGACGCGTATTTGCAGGGCGTCGGCCTGGCGTTCCCATTTGCGTTCGCGTGCTTACCCAGGGTGCGTTTCCAGGCCTAAGGACGGTCGGGCCTACGCAAACTTTGGTAAGTAACCTAAAAATAAGTTTTCGACGCACACAGAAACCGTCCGGGCCCGATCGGAAACGTACGTTAAAAACTGAAACCGTATCGAAAAAACTCCCAAAGCGAACTGTCCCTTTAAAAGAGCGCTCTGCTGCTCTGAGTCATTGTGAAAGAACCCCCCGCACTCAGCAGAACCTGGGAGAGCGTACGAAACGTGTGCCGCAGGTGAGGCGAAACGGGGGAACGCTGTTTTTTTTAGGCGGCCGGTGATGGGCTCCCGGCGAATTCCCCGCTGGGTAAAGCGGCTGAATGAGGAGAGCTGGACCCTCGCCGCTTTTTTTGACCGAGAAAACGCGTTTCGAGCAGCTAAACTTTTCCTCATGTTAACAGTGATGCGGGGGGGCCGGGGGTGGGGGGGAGGGGGGTACCGCAGGGATAGTTTGGACTCTTTTTGGGGGTTCCCTGCCAAAACCCGGAATAGACCTCCGTCCACTCTGGAGGCACAACCCACAACCCCCCCCCCCCCCCACTCCCCCCTTTCTATTTAAGCAAACGGACAAACGGACAAAAGGAATGTGTCTCTCTTGCTTTAATGTGCAACGTAAAAAATTCTTTATTTTTTCAGTCTGCCCCCCCCCCCCCCCCAAAGAAAAGAACTCTCTTCCTTTAACTTGAAAACCAGCCAACCGTGAAGGAGCGGCAATCCTTTATCAAGAACCCCCCAGAATTCTTTTAACATTTTTTTTACAGACCGAATCATGGATTTTCTGTGTGCGTTGTCTCCTGATTGTAGTTAATACCAGGAAACAGTGGATTACAACAGACTATTCGGGGTTTGTTCTAGGCCTGATTACAACCTTTCTCTGTTGCCCTCTCTCTCTCTCTCCTCTTCAGAGCTGTAGCCTTGCGAGCCGCCATTGCAGACTTTCACTGAGGGGTTCACTGTACAGCACAAGCGCTAGCCATGCTAAGCCCTTTAAACACTGACATTGTGCTTTTGCCCGAAATGCAGTGATCCAAAATGGCACCTCCTGCTGGTGCTGTCGGTGATTCTGATGGTGGCGTCGGCCCTGGTTACGGTGTTCCTTCTGGCAGAGATTCTCGTTCTGGTGGTGATTCTGTCAGTCCCTGGTTCTTGTCCCAGTAGTGATTTTGGGGATTGGTTCTTTTGTTGATTCTGGCGGTGATTCAGGCAGTGGTTCTGATTCTGGTGGTGACTCAGGCAGTGGTTCTGCTTCTGGTGGTGACTCAGGCAGTGGTTCTGCTTCTGGCGGTGATTCAGGCAGTGGTTCTGCTTCTGGTGGTGACTCAGGCAGTGGTTCTGCTTCTGGCGGTGATTCAGGCAGTGGTTCTGATTCTGGTGGTGATTCAGGCAGTGGTTCTGCTTCTGGTGGTGACTCAGGCAGTGGTTCTGCTTCTGGTGGTGACTCAGGCAGTGGTTCTGCTTCTGGTGGTGATTCAGGCAGTGGTTCTGCTTCTGGTGGTGACTCAGGCAGTGGTTCTGATTCTGGTGGTGACTCAGGCAGTGGTTCTGCTTCTGGTGGTGACTCAGGCAGTGGTTCTGCTTCTGGCGGTGATTCAGGCAGTGGTTCTGCTTCTGGTGGTGACTCAGGCAGTGGTTCTGCTTCTGGCGGTGATTCAGGCAGTGGTTCTGATTCTGGTGGTGATTCAGGCAGTGGTTCTGCTTCTGGTGGTGACTCAGGCAGTGGTTCTGCTTCTGGTGGTGACTCAGGCAGTGGTTCTGCTTCTGGTGGTGATTCAGGCAGTAGTTCTGCTTCTGGTGGTGACTCAGGCAGTGGTTCTGCTTCTGGTGGTGACTCAGGCAGTGGTTCTGCTTCTGGTGGTGATCCTCAGGGGTTGATTCTTTCAGAGATTCTGGCGGTGCTGGTGTTGAATCCGGCGTTGGTTCTGTTCGTGATTTGGGTGGTGGTGTCGGTCCTGGTGTTGAATCCGGCGTTGGTTCTGTTCGTGATTTCGGTGGTGGTGTCGGTTCCGGTGGTGAATCCGGTGTTGGTTCTGTCTGGGATTTTTCTGGTGGTGCTGATTCTGGCGGCGTTTAAGCTGGTGGAAGACATGGCTGTGCTGTCGGCAGTAAGTCTAACGGTGACCGTTCTGGTTTCTAGTCGGAGGCTGATATTCAGTGAAGGTACACGCGTTGTATGAACTCACGCAAGGCTAAGCACAGTGGACACAAAGTCTGTCCGACTCAAAGCAATGAACTCCCGGCAGAGATTGCCTGGAAACCTCAGTGACACAGCTGTGTGTGTGTGTGTGTGTGTGTGTGTGAGAGAGAGAGAGAAAGGCCACCTCTTTTAAGAAGGCCACCTCTCTGTTGGCATATAGAGATGCTATTCATCTTGTTCACACATAAGAATTAGATTTGCAGGCAGTGGTGGTGGTGATGATGATGACCATGATGAAGAGGGGGGCAAAGTGTTGTTCTGGAGTCGTGGGGTTCGGCTCCAGCCGCGCGGAACACGCAGTGCCGTCTCCCGGGAAACGGGCCTGGGCAGCCCAGTCCGCGGCCCCGGCCGCCGCCTTACACAAACAGGAGCCTGGTTTCCCTGGGCAGGAAGTGGGGCCGCCGGAGATTGGGACCAATCAGGGCTGTTGTGGGTTGGCCGGTGGCCCAAACCCCCTTTCTCACCCTCTGGTGAGGAACAAAGCTATTAGCCAGCTAATGAACCGCAAACTAGAAATCTGATCAAATTGCAATCAGGGCCCGAGGTTTTTTTTTTTTTTCTTTTCCCTTCACTTTGACAGTTGATTAAGCAGCTAACAAATCCTGCCAGATTTATGTTATTGAGATAAGGGTTGCTGCTGTTCAGGGGGGAAATGGGCTCCCTCTGGGTTTGGGGGGGGCCGAGGGGAGGGTGGGCAGGGTGGCAGTTACTGATTTTCAAACTTTCATTGGGTGGCTCCTAGAGGAGTGGTTTAGGGGCCAATGTGCCCGGATGCAAGCTTGGCGGTCACACAGAGGTTTAATTGGTGGGTCGACTTTGCTCAGTGCCTGAAATGTGATAAAAACGTAAAGATTTAACGCATTTTTGCCCCGCTGAAGTTGCCTGGTCTAGCATATCATGCATGCTTTTTTCATACCCTGGAAATATGATGCTCAATATGTTCAAGTTTGTAATTGTGCTTGGTTGCTACCGCACAAAATGGAAGACTGATTCTCACTTCGTGGTGCACGCACAGGTGCTTAGTCTCACCAGGAGTGGGTGCTAGAGGGCGATGAGATCAATGGATCGGTTGCCCGTTTAAAGGCGTAAACAAAAAGCGGCTGGCCCCTCAGCTCTCTGGGGCCCGGGCTGCCGACCCCTGACCTTTTCACAGCTGAACGATGTCACTTTGGTTAGCCTTCACCGGCGGTTCTCATTGGCTGAGCCTTGGAGCTGCTTCTCGCGCAGGTATGTGTGTCCGTTCCTCTTGACTTTGTACGACGGGCTTACGGTTAATGAAACGTGCGGAAAGTTTTGTTTTTAGAACCGTAAAGGCAACGTTGCTTTCGGTCTCCCCCTCCAGGAGCGGCTCAAATCCCCCTGAAGTCTTGATGAACTTAAGCAGAGCGGATTTTGTCCTTTCACAACGCACACTGTCCAAACCGAGCAAACTGGGGATAGACTGGGCCGGTATCAAGAAGCGCACAGATGGGGTGAGTGTACTCCCTGTTCTCAACTGTAAAGCTGCCTCACTCCCTTTTTTACACACACACACACGCATACACACACACACACACAGTACGTACACACACACACACACACACAACACACATGCGCACACGCACACAACACAAACGCACACACGCACAAACACACATGCGCACCAAGTTGCAGTATCGTCGATGGATTAATATTTCAACTACCAAAAAATGGACATTTTGCAGACAGTGCAGATTTCTCAGCAGCCTGAAAAACGCAGACCAATAAACCCAAAGGGAACGCTTCAGCGTTTCTCCCTCCGGGGCGACCCGTCAGTCTGCGTCCGTCCGCGTCCGGCGAATCTCACGCGTCCGCACGCCCGACGCTCACCTCCGACCCCCCAGGCCACTGACGACCGTCCCCCAAAAAAAAAAAGACGAAAGAAAAAAAACAAAATGACGCGCTGGTGACGGGTCGCCGCAGAGTACGTTGTGTAACCGGGGGCGGGCCGTGATGAAAGAGGGGGCGGGGACGCGCCCGAAGGCCTGTAATTACGCTATTTCGGGAACGCTGGCTCCGCCCCTCTTTAGAACCGTATGGACGCCTCGCACCCCGGCTCCAGCCGTCGCTCTCTTGTCCTGAAGGGAAAATCCCAAAACGAGGAGGGGGGGTGTGTGATCCCAGGGTGCTAATTCGCCCTCCCGCTGCCTGCGCTTGGGGGGGGGGGGTGTCGGTGAGCTCATCGTCGTCACGGGAACGCGGTGTACCCACGGACCTGGGGCGGGGCAGTGTCTCTCAGCTCCTTTGCGCAAAAGGCATCGCAGGCCCGTGTTCGTAAAGTGCTGATCTGAGATCAGTTTCCTCCTGTCCGTGCACTCACCTTGCTTATTATGAGCTGAGAGGCTGAGCTGACCCCAGATCAAAGCCTGTATTCATTAAGCACCTAGTGGTGTTGGTTTGAATACTGTAGCTGGCAGATGTGGAATACCATCCCTCACTTCACTTAGCATTCTAAGTGAGGGATGGGGGGGAAGGGGGTCGCTTATGTAACCCCTGTGTGAGTTTCTTGGGGGGGGGGGGGGGGGGGGGGGGGGGGGGAGGGGGGTGCGTGCGAACGCGTCCCCATCCGCTCGGCGCCGTCCTGTCATTAAGCCGCAGCTGCTCATTACCGCGGTTACGGGCGCCTACGGCGACGCACCTGGGCGCCTCCCCATCCCACCGCCCCCCGCCCCGCCCCCTCCCCCCCGCGACTTCGGATTTCCCGTGGCGGTCTCCGGGCGCGCGGCCGGGCTCGGCGTTACGTCAGGCGATGTTCCCGGGCCCGCGGAAGCGTCCGGCGGCGATGTTTTCGCGACCGCCTAGACGGGGGTTATGTAACCCCGCGTGTGTAAAAAAATGTTAAACACCACCTCCGGCCTCCTCCCGCCTGAACTTGCCCCCTCGTTTCCAGTAACCACGCGACGGCCAATCAGACACTTGACGGAGACGTGCGGAGATGTGCAGATATGTGCGGAGATGTTCAGGCAGAGAGTAGTCAATGTGTGGAACAGCCTGCCAGGTCACGTAGCAGAGGCAGAAACTCTGGGGATGTTCAGGACTGGGCTTGATACGGTGTTAGATACTATCTAGTCTGTAGGTAATCAGATTTAGTAGGTAATCACAAATTTAGTCAGGAAAATGTTGGTCTGTCTGTTCTCGTCATTGTGTTATGTTGTGCTGTGTTGTGTTGTGTCATGTTGTTATAAATACGAAGAGGAAACGGTTACTGTTCAGAATGTGTTTGCACGTTTTCTTCAGGAGATGTAATACCAGCTTTACCACACTGATAGAAAAGGTTTTACATATTACGGATGCAGTCTTATTTTGATTTAATGACCGTGCTGTGTTTGGGGGACTGTGCTGTGCTGTGTTTGGGTCTGTGCTGGGCTGTGTATGCCCGGGTCCGGAGCCTCGCCGCCCTGGGGGGCCCGAACGCTTTCGGCTCTCGCCCATCCCCAGCCCGGACAGCAAACCGAGGAGTTAAACCAAAAAAAAGTTGGGAGGAGCGGGTGGAGGAGGGAGAGTACGGCCCGCATGCATTCCTGTCTGATTTTTGATCGGGTTCAAGTCTGGAGACGGCGATGGCCTGCCGTTGCAAAGCAGTAATTTTATGCGGCCATGCTTATCTTTTCCTTGGTTAACAGCCACACAGGATTTGGCATCTCCCAACAAACCCCTTTCCTCACCCAACAACAGCGATCCACATTAGAAAATAGAAATAAATTTTTATAACGCAATTTTCCTCTTGATGCTGTGATGCAGGGTTACCCCCCCCCCCCCCCCACCCCCCCGAAAATTGCACAGAATAGATCTGCACAGAAACTCCTTTGTTGCGGTTCCCCAGAGGTCTGCCTTCGGACCGCAGTAAATTACATAACGGGATCAGATACCCGCGTGTTTACGCGGCCCGATTTTGTAAAGCGTACGAGGGGGACTGAAGCCCCCCGCTGACAGGTCAAAGCGAAGGTTTTAATACGGAATGGGACCAGGGGGGGGTTTGGACCCCCCCCACCCCCCCCAAGCCTCGACCGAAAGCCGCTATTTCGTCGCGTTTTCCCTTTTCCGAAAACAAAGAGAGAGACTGTGCTCCGGCCCCGCCCGCCCTCTCCCCATTATACTGTCACTGCGATAATAACAGCGCCCCCTAAACGCTTTAATGAGGACCAAAGGACCGAGTCAATGGGGCATGACCCCCCGAAATTCAGTCGAAGACCGCCGTATCGTCTTAAAAATGTCCGCTCTGTCAAAAAATAACTTAGAGCGTTCACTTAGCCAAATCCACTCATTATAAGGGGTGTCCACATACTTTTGGCCATGTAGTGTTTATGCAGGGGTATGTTTATATAGCTTTCTGCAACAGCTTGGCTGAATTTTGATTCGCTGAGAGGTGTGCATTATTTTCCATGTATGCCTGGCTATGAAGCAGTGCGGGCTTCTAAATGAATGTGCATGAATGGTCTGACTCGATAAAACAAACATGGACAATGTTGGTTTTTTTTTTTTTGTTGTAAATTCCTGGCGAGCCAACTGCTACGATATCATACTGGCAACAGGGTTAACGTTCCCCAAATCACATCCAGACACCGCCAACTACAAAACATTCCGCTTTTTTTCCCCCCCGTTGATGAACGCTTCGGTTGCGTAGGCAGTGTGTGTGGGGGCCGTTGTCTTGCTGCAGGGTGA
Organism: Anguilla anguilla; assembly: GCF_013347855.1. NCBI lineage: Eukaryota > Metazoa > Chordata > Actinopteri > Anguilliformes > Anguillidae > Anguilla > Anguilla anguilla. Next base: position 8,969,711 of record NC_049219.1, on the reverse strand, counting down.
AACACTGGCCGCACAGGTTGGAGGAATTTCTTTCTACGTGGCCAGACGAAATCTTCCGAATTCGTCCTACTGCTGCCATCCTCCATTACATCATCAGTAAAGATGAGGTGAACTTGTTCCAGAAGCTGCCATACATGCCCATGTCATGACACTGCTTCCTCCATATTTAACAGATGGAGGGGGCTGCTTTGGATCATGGGCTGTTCCATAATTTCTGCACACTTTTCAGTTCCGTCTTTATCTTTCTTAATGAAGGATAGCAGAAACGAAATAAGGGATAGCACAGAAACTGGCTTTCCTGTCGTTCCAGGAAATATGAGAGTATACACACACACACACACACACACACACACAAGCGTTAGGGGACGTAAGGAACGGTGTCTGATGTGGGCTCTCAGAGTGACGAACACGAACGCGATTTCCCTCAGTTTACGAGCCGGTTTGACGAGCGTGTTTTTCCCCGTCCGTCCGATTTTAATTTTTCTTTTGAGGAAGGAGTGGATGGATCGCGCGCGCGGTAAATTTGTGCTTGTGTTCATAAAAACATGGGAAGTCACGGAGCTGTCTGAAGTTCAGCCCGTGGGACTTGGCCCGGTGTTCAGCGCCAGAAGAATCCATGCTAGCGCTGGGGGGGGAGGGGGGGTCTCAGTGCAGTGGGGGGCAGAGGCATCAACGGAATGCTTAAACGAAACCACGTTCGGTCGGGGGGGGCCTTCATGTTCACGGACATCTGGAACACTTTTCCCAAGACCATTGCTGGGGGAGAAAAAAAAAAACACTGAAAATGCGGAGAATGTTAAATTGAGAATATTTCACATTTGGTTCCTGTTTCAAAATAGCCTCTCTTTTTTTTTTTTTGTTATTTGCACTTTGAAAAGGCTGAGCCCATTGTGTCTAAATACAGTGGAGCAATGCACTGTGGGACTGCTGGCTCTCCAGCTTGAAAGTTACAATTTTTGAAGTAGTCTGGGAGTTGACTGTTCCCAGTGTGCGGATTTCTTGGTCTTTGGTCTGAATTCAGTTGAACGCGCCTTGGTTTCAAATCAAATCGGTGTCCGTAGAAACGGCACCTGTGAATGCCGAGAAGAGTCACCTGTCCCTTCAAACAGGTAGACTTTATAGCTAGGGAGCCCGCATGTCCCATAATGCATTGCGCTGCATTGTGTTAATGGACAAAGGCCTTTTTTAAGTACAAAAAGATTCAGTTGACAGATCCTTAATTTAACATTTTCTCTGTGTTGTTTGAAATGTAACAGTGAAGGAGAGAGGAATTCCTCGGCCGACCCTGACCGTAGCCTGCCGACTCGCTGGGCCGAAGCGACCCGAGACGCTACGGAGGAGCGCGAACGTTTCGTCGAACGTCGAACCGCCGGGGTTCGTTGAAATACCGCAGGGGCTGACCTCATCCCTTCGCCGAAGACGCGGGGAGCCGTGGCTTAAATGCGAACAGATGCGAGCGAGGAAACTGGGCACACGCGTTTCCCCCCTCGGTCACGCGTGCTCGCGTAGACTCTGCAGGGCCTGAGCGTACGTAGCTCTCGCAGTGTTAATTTGAGCGCTTATCCGGTCGACGGATCTGAGCGCACCGCGGTGTGAGGTTCAGGTCACTGTTATCAAAGTGTGTTCTGATCAACGCAGCCCTCCTGCAAATGCCATCTCCCTTTGTCTCCCTTATCAGCCAATCAGAATGCAGTAATGTCACCGGCCAGTCAGGATACGGTAAAGACTCATTCTTTACGTCTGAATGATGGTCGTCTGCCAATCGGAAGAGAATAATGTCTTACTCCCCAACTCTGAAGCATAATACGCTCAAACAAACAATAAACCCATTTTTGATTGTGGCAGTCCTGGCTTCGTGCAGTACATGTTGTTCCTTCGGTCAGATCATAGTGTTGGTTTGTGAACATCCACGTTTCCCAGAGGCTTAACCGTCCGAGGAACGAGTTCAGTCGGATTTGATTGAAACCGCACGGATGTCCCCCAGGACCCGGTCGTAGTTAAGGGAAACCACAACAAGGGGATCGCTCTTCCGGACGAGCCTCAGCCTCCCACAGACTGCAGACGCAAAGTGCTTCAGCATGGCTGGAACATCACGCAACCCCGCCGCGTCTGTGAATGGGGTTTTGACCCACTGAGTGTGTAAATGGGGTTTGACCCACTGTGTCTGTAAAGGGGTTTTGACCCCACTGAGTGTGTAAATGGGTTTTGACCCATCGCGTCTGTAAATGGGTTTTGACCCACGCTCTCCCCGGGGAGAGAGCGGAGCGGCTAATAAACGCCGCCGCGCGGCGCGCGCATGCTAGCGGAACCTCGCCATCAGCAGCAGCAGCAGGTGGACCCAACGCGGCGGCGGCTTCCTGTTTTCTTTGAAACCGAAAAAGCTGGCGCGGGACAACGAAACAGTTGAGCCCGGCGGCGCTCTTCGCTGCTTTGTTTGTTTTCGTTGCCGCGCGGACCACACGCGCACGGAGACGACCGGAAACAACCCCTGCCCCTTTTCTCTCGCTCTCTCTCTCTCTCTCTCTCTCTATCCTTCTCTCTTTTTTCTCTCTCCCCTTTCCTCTCTCTCTGTCACTCTATCTCTTTCTTTCTCTTTTCACTCTAGCACTCTCCCCTTGCTTTCTCTCTCACATACACGCACACTCACACAGACACACTCAACCACTCACACACACACACACAGATATGCACACGCATACACACACACGCACACACGCACTCACACGCACACACACACGCACACTCACACACACACGCACACACTCACACACACACACACACACACAGTGGAGCTGGCCGCTCCAGTGCTCCTGCTCCGTAGCTTGAGCGCAGTCCAGACATTCCTATGAGTAGCGCTGGCCAGGCGTCCGACAGCAGCCAGTCAGAGCCGAATTCCAGAATAGCAGCGAAGGAGCTAAAAATAGCGCAGCGGGCTGGGGGGCTGGGGGGAGGGGGGCAGGAGGGTTTGGAGGGGGGGGGGGGTCTCTGCAGCAGCACCAGCTCTTCACTGACCTGTTCCACTCCAGGAGCTCTCTGGCACACACACTCACACTCACACACACACACACACTCACACTCACTCACACACTCATACACACACACAGTGATACACACTCACACACACTCACTCACACATACACACACACACCCTGCCGTACCTTGCCTGGTCTGCTCCAGTTTTAATGTTTATTTTTACTGCTGTTAAAACATCCTCCCAGCCCTCAGTGTGGAATGTCCCGCCCCCTCCCCCAGGACTCTAAAGACTTTACTGACTGAATCTGTTTCATACACACACACACACACACACACACACACCTACACACTCACTCACATATACACACACACACACACACACACACTCACTCACTCACTCACATATACACACACACACACAGACACATACATCATTATTTATTATTCTATATTTCTATATTTATTCTGGGTTTTCAGATACTCTTTGGCAGTGTAGTGCTCTAGTTAAGGACCTGCATTTGTAACCTGAAGGTTGCAGGTTCGATGCCCTGGTAACTGCTTCTGTTGTACCATCGAGCAAGGTACTTGCATCGACTCAGTAACACATCCAGCTGTATAAATGCCCATTATGAAAAAACAAGAAAGTTGTGCAAGTGGTCCTGGATTGGACCATCTGCTAAATGCCTGTGAGGTGGCGTAATGGCTCCTCGTCCCGAGTAAAGTGAAAGCCCTCGAGTGGAAATATTTTCGATTCGTGCCCGCGTTGCCGTCGCCCTTTGATGTCTCAAGGCAGCCTGTGGAAAACCTAAGAGGCGGCTTTTGAAGCGAGGCGCAAAAGCTTTTGTAAATAACCTCCCAAACTGGGTACACCCCCCCCCCCACCCCTCCACCCCCATGCACACACACACGCATCCCACCCGGCGAGCGCCGGCAGGCAGACGAAGGAGACGGAGCCGAGCGCAGGGACGGAGGGATGAGGGAGGAGGGACGGAGGGATGAGGGACGAGGGACGAGGGACGGAGGGATGAGGGAGGAGAGGTCGTCTGAGGGGCGTGCCAGAGCTCCGGCCTGCCGGCTTTCCGGCTCTTTCCCTCCCGGCCTCGGACCCGCGCCCGCCCGCCCGCCTGCCCGTTTACCCTCCCTGACCCCCGCCCCCCCCCCCCTGCTCACGGCTCGGCGGCGCGTCCGAGAGCGACCGGGACAGGGAGCCGTTGAGTGGCGTTGTTATCGAGGAAGGGAACCGAAATACGGCACAGCAGGGACCCCCAAAATCACCCTCAACCCCCACCCCCACCCCCCGCCTCCCCGGGCTCTCCTGCCGTGGCCTCAGTTGTCGGAGCAACGCAGCTGGATCCAATTACCCTGCTGTCTGCTCCCCCCCCCAGCCTCTGCCACATCTGGACTTTGCATCAGGGTTTCGAAGAACGAGCGTTACGGAGAATCCTCGATACGAGTCCGCCTTCTCAGTGCAAAACATACCTCTGAACGCTACATTTAAGTATCTCTTGAAGTATCTGGGCCTACTGTTGTGTGGAATATCTGGGTCTACTGTCGCGTGCAGAATGTCAGGGTCTACTGTTGCGTGTGGGATATCTGGGTCTACTGTTGCGTGCGGAACATCTGCTTTCATGACTCCTTGAGCGTTTAGCTGCTGGAGAAACGTGGAAGCTAAGAATCGCTTTGCACTGCTAAGCAACTGTAACATAAACGCACACGGAGGTAACATGAGGCTCCAATGCTCACAGATGTTTGAAAAGATCCGTTTATTTGAGAGGGTCCTTGGAGTGACAAGGCTGAAGTGGAAAGAGATGGGGCGGGGGAAGCCTCTCACACGCCAACACCCCCCAGCCCCCCCCCCACCATTCCCCCAGTGGAGGACCCAGGTCAGAGGAGGACAACAGATCCACAAAAAAACCATAGATATCTGGCAAACCGCACAAAAGCCAACGCAGCGCAGAATGGGCGAAACTCTGCGTCGTCACGGCTTTTGTTCAGCGTCTACTTCCGTTCTCTCTATGGTGTCTGTCATCTCCCCCCGGTCACGAGTCATAACATGGACAGAGTAGCAATACAGCACATAACCTGGCTTTACCACCAATAAATAGAAGTATAAAAAAAAACACTGATTATCATCGTAGCAGTTAAATATGAACATAATTATAGCAAAGGCACTAAACAATGACCACCTCAGCCATCTAGGTTTTACATTTACATTGATACCGGAATGATAATCGTGGCAGTTACAAATGAATTGTAAAAAATAAAAATCAAAACAAAAAACAGAATAGTTAAATAACATATTAATACCTGTATCATAACAACATCCAGTCAAGTTTTCCTATTTTTATGCTCCCTCCTAACTAACAAACAAGCAGCAGTTGTTTCCAGTTTGGCAGACAGCGCTGTTGTGAACTCTGATTGGTTCCATCTGGCGAGCCCGCCCTCCTCGAGTCGAGTTTACTCCGCTTCGGTTGAAAGGGACCCCAGCTCTTTTTTTTTTTTTCTTGCATCCTGTCCGTAGTTTTTATCCGCACGTCCACGGAGTTGCTAGTGTGGGTACGGCGCGGAAACAAGGCGTCACAATAAGAGCGCGTTGGCTTTAGCTTCGGCGGCGTAAAGAGCGGTAACGCTAGTTTCCGCTAACTGCAGCGGCCAGATTCGGGCGCTGCGCTTAAATCACCTTTAAGGTGCTCGAGCTCTCGTTGCTTCGATGAGCTGAGGCTGTTAGGGATTCTGGCTCTAACTTGGGCTCTGGTCTGTACGCACGCATACCCACGCACGCGCGCACACACCTGCACACGTGCTACGTACGCACGCACACACATGCGTGCGCGTACACCTACACCTCACCGAGATTCTAAGGGGGTCTCGACCAACCGGAAAGTCAGAGGCAAACAGGCTTTCTGCCGCAAAACAAAGCAACAAGCAGTTTCTACATTTTGGAGAATCAAAAACAAGCATAATAAAACAAAAATACTAACATAGTATAATTTTATCACTGTAAATCCAGTTAACAATACGTTATAACTCAATACCATACAGAGCAGGTCTGTTTCCCTTTATTTTGTAATTTTTTTTGTTTTTAATTTTTTTAATTACATTTTCACATACCCAGGATCTTGTTAAAACACGCTGACCCTTTTTTAAAAAAAAAAAAAAACATTCAAGCTTGATGGGAGGTTTGGTTTTGTGGACTGCCTGCCCACCTGCATATGTGGCACTTGTGCCTTTTGGTGCTGTGCTCCAAGCAGACAGAAATAGGCTGGAATACTTCAGCCTTAACCCAGACGCCCTGTTCTGTGTGTGTGTGTGTGTGCGTGTGCGTGGGGGCTGTTCCCGGTATCACATGACGGGTTACACCCCTGCCAGGTCCCCGCACACGGCTTCCCAACAAGCCGCACCCCCTCTCCGGCTTCTAAAACGTCCCCAACCTTTTCCGGTCACTTTCCGATTCAACGTCTCACTACCTCTGACTCTACGTGACTGTTCCTTGCTTCTCGACTCATCTGAGCTAGCTTTAAACTCCTCGACTCATCTGAGCTACCTTTAAACTCCTCGACTCATCTGAGCTACCTTTCAACTACCCGACTCATCTGAGCTACCTTTAAACTACCCGACTCATCTGAGCTACCTTTAAACTACTCGTTCCATCTGAGCTACCTTTAAACTCCTCGACTCATCTGAGCTACCTTTAAACTACTCGACTCATCTGAGCTACCTTTAAACTACTCGTTCCATCTGAGCTACCTTTAAACTACTCGTTCCATCTGAGCTACCTTTAAACTCCTCGACTCATCTGAGCTACCTTTAAACTACTCGACTCATCTGAGCTACCTTTAAACTACTCGTTCCATCTGAGCTACCTTTAAACTACTCGTTCCATCTGAGCTACCTTTAAACTACTCGTTCCATCTGAGCTACCTTTAAACTACTCGTTCCATCTGAGCTACCTTTCTAAACCTTTACTGGAAGAGTAGGCCAAGCCAATCAATAGCCTAGTCCCTCTCACTCCAGTTTGAAGACCCAACTATAAGATCACAATACTCAACCCGCTAATTTCCATCCAACTACAGCAAACTGTTTGCCTTTCCCATAATGCTCCTCTGCATACTCCCCTCACTTACCTTCTACTGAAAATTATCTATATCATGTTAATACCATGTTAATACCACGTTAATACCATGTTAATAACATGTTCTCATCTACAGAAATGACGCAGTAACCCGAATGTGAAAAATGGGTTCAGGTGTCAGTCAACCTCAGTTCACACGACTCGCTCCATCTCCTGTTCCGGTAATGAGCGTCTTTACGTGGTCCTCAGGACACTGAAGTTGAACCGAACTGCACGTCATTCTCTGCGGCTTCCTAAATGCACCCACATAATTACTGTGTTGAGACACAAACAGCCTGAAAACAGAACAAATTTATTTACTTAGCGCCGGATTCCGAACTTTGTCCCAAGCTTTCACGTTTCAAAGCGTGCTGAACCTCATGGAAAATATTTTGGGACGGGGGGGGGGGGACACAAACACCACAGAGTGTTTGAGTGATGGCCAACTCACAGAACCCATTGAGAAAAAAAGAGGTTTGTTCCTTCCAGAAAAACCCCCCTCACTGTTCTTGTGTTTTGAGTCATTGCTTTGGGGGCGGGGTCAGGACTGGTCACATGACCGGCTCTGAGACGCTCTAAAACGTGAATGCGTTTCTCACCACGGTGCTTACTGTACATCTAGTTAAGGAGCTGATCTAGGATCAGTTTCTCCCGTCTGCATCCTAACTTGGCGTCTCTCTCTCTCTCTCTCTCTCTCTCTCTCTCTCTCTCTCTCTCTCTCTCCCAGCTTCTGGGAAATGACATACATAATTTCACACGGATTAAAAAGGCACTTCCTGTAGAGAGGGGGGGCCGTATATTTCTAGCACCACACACACGCTTTTATACGAGGGAGATGAATGATTCTGATGCGATATACGCTGCCTTGCGTCTGAAGCGCGAAGCGTTTGCGATATATCGGCTATGAGCTCGTGTACTCGGGTAGGAACAATCATACATGTCAGTTCCGCCACAGGTTCGAAGACGCTGCGATCAAGTACTTGCAGTGCAGGCAGAGCAGTTACAACATCTGTGTTAGGAAATTATACAGTGAATACTCATTCTGACTTCTACTAGCAGGACCCTGGGTTGAGTGTTACAGGTTTGGGTTTGGGTTTGGGTTCTACAGCACCCAGGGTGCCTTTGGAGACTCCGCCCGCGGCCGGCTGTGCTTGCAGATGTGGACTCTGATTGGCCACTTGTGGATGTGGGTTTTGATTGGCCGCTTGGCGAGGATGTAAACACGGAAACAGCGGACAGTCTCTGAGGGAGGGGAGGGAGGGAGGGAGGGAGGGAGGGGTGGCAGCATGGCGTCGCTCAACCCTCTAAAGCCTCACAGGGCAGTGTGTGTGTGTGTTTGTGTGTGCGCAAGAGAGTGTGTGAGAATAAGTGAGAGTGTTTTGAGAGTAAGTGTGTGTGTGTGAGTGCGAGTGTGTTTGTGAAACCTCCTACATTCACCATCCCAGCAGTATACTGGTCGTCAGGGAAACCACCCCCCCCCCCCACCCCACATGGCTCCGCCCCCCTGCCGGGGCTCTAGCTCAGGCTGCCGCTGATGTCCAGGGCCTGCTGGTACACCTGAGTCACATCGTCCAGGTCCTCCAGCAGCGAGAAGCTGCCGTCGTCCCCGGGGGACCCGCGCCGCCCCCGCCCCCCACGCCCCGCCCCCAGGGGGCCCCGGAAGCCGGCCAGCTGGAGCAGGTTCTCGGCGGAGACGCAGGGCCGGATGTTGGGCCGGGCGGCGGCGGAGGCGGCGGCGGTGGGGGGCCACTCCGCCCCGCCGAGAGCAGCGGCCGAGAGGCCCGGTGCGTCGCCCACCATGCTGGAGGGCCGGCTCTGGCTGCGGGACAGCCCCGAGTCCCCGGGGGCCGGCTCCCCCGCCGGCGGGCCGCCGCGGGCCGAGTACTTCCCGTCGCGCTTCAGGATGCTCTTCCGGCCGGCGGCTCTCTTGGGCGGCGAGCCGGCGCGAGCCAGCAGAACGGCGCCCCCCAGCTGCTCGGAGGACTCGCTGCGCTCGGGCGAGGAGTAGTACCCGGATTCCCGCTGCCGGCTGCTCTTCAGGATGCCCTTCTTGGGGAGGGACGGCGCCATCTTCGGGGGGGACCCCCCCGCCAAAGCCGGCTCCTCTTCCTCCCTCTCGGGGCTGGACGCCGACCCCCCCTCCTGGGCGTGCGGGGCGGCGGCGGCCGGGTCTGGCGCCACCTGGCTGTGGGAGGACCTGGTCTTCAGGATGCTCTTCGGCCTCTTAAGCCCCGCCTTCTCCTCCGCCCCCCCGCAGGCCGCCGCCGCCTCCTCCTTCTTGGCCTTCTTGGGCCGCTGATCGGGGAAGGGGCCGGTCTCGGGCGGGGCGGGGTGGGGCTCGCCGCGGCCCGGGCGGCGGATGAAGGGGGCGAGCGTCGGGGCCCCCCCAGCGTCGCGGCGCGGCTCGCAGTCGCACACGCTGCTCTTGCACCCCCAGTTCACCCACCAGTGGCTGGCGATGTCCTCCACCGTGGCCCGCCTCTCCGGGTTCACCATCAGCATCCAGCGAATCAGGCCGCGCGCATCTGAGGAGTCACACAGAGGGGACGGATCAAACAGAGGGGAGGAGTCATGCAGAAGGGAGGGGTCACACATTTATTTACGATGCGAGGAAAACAACTGCAATCGATCCTGTACGCGTGGTACATGAGAAAGGGATGCACAAGCATACGGCACACTGCATTAACAATATTAGCATACACACTTCCTCCGGGCGGTACCTGAGGACTGGGTGGGTTCGCGGTACTCCCCGTTGCTGATTTGGCGGATGAGGTTCCTGTGGTCTCCTCCGTCGAACGGCATGGTCCCGTAGACGAGCGTGTACAGCAGCACCCCCAACGCCCAGCTGTCCACCTGCCCAGCACACAACGCCCCGTTACCCTGTTCCTTCAAGTGTTTAAATGGGGGAAAAAATACATTTGGAGCCGTGTTTACACCGCGCTCTCACAGGAAGTGAGCGTGTTTACGCCCCGTGCTCTGCGTACCTCCGGGCCGCGATACGGCCTCCCGTTCACGATCTCCGGCGAGGCATAGAGGGGGCTCCCGCAGAAGGTCTGGAGGAGCCTGTCTTTGTGGTAGAGGTTAGAAAGGCCGAAATCGGCGATCTGGCGGGAAGAGGAGAGGAGGAACGAGCAACGTCAAACGGCGGCCCTTCCCCGTTTCAGGTTTTCCGAAAGTTAAGGGACTAGCTGTGTGTAATCCCTGCTGGCCCTGCACACAGTCAGACAGCCTACCCCCCCCCCCCCCCCCCCCCCCCTGGGTTTCCAGCTAGCCCCACCCCCTGTTTTCTATTCGCTGGCAGAGAAATTCCTGCAGATGACAGTCGGATGATGCGTACGCTCAGGAAGGAAGAACGTAGTGACGAACGTAAGAACATAACAGTGCTGAGGGGAACTGGCCAGTCGTCTTGCATGGCTTTACCCACAATGCACCTGCAGCAGATAACGGGGGCTCCGGTCTTACCTTAATGTTGCAGTTTTCGTCCAGTAGCACGTTTTCCAGTTTCAAGTCCCTGTGCACCACCCCGTTCTGAAAGAGGACAAGGGGACACATTCAGCAACCTGCACACACTTCCTGAGCGCTTACCACGTCACGCTGTAACACTGGCGAGCTGTTACGCCGTTAGCGCCATTAGCACTGTTAGCGCTGTTAGCGCAGTTAGCGCGGTTAGCACGGTTAGTGCCGTTAGCACGGTTAGCGCTGTTAGCACGTCACGCTGTAACACTGGCGAGCTGTTACGCCGTTAGCGCCATTAGCACTGTTAGCGCAGTTAGCGCAGTTAGCGTGGTTAGCATGGTTCGTGCCGTTAGCGCGGTTAGCGCTGTTAGCGCAGTTCTCATGGTCAACGCTGTTAGCACGTCACGCTGTAACACTGGCGTGCTGTTACGCCGTTAGCGCGGTTAGCACGGTTAGCGTGGTTAGCACCCTCCCCCTCACCTTGTGGCAGTAGTGCACGGCGGAGACGATCTGTCTGAAGAAGCGGCGCGTCTCCCTCTCGCTCAGCCTGTGGCGCTCGCTGATGAAGTCGTACAGCTCGCCCTTGCTGGCGTACTCCATCACGATCACGATCTTGTCCTTGTTCTCGAACACTGAGGGAGAGAGAGGGGAACAGCGGGGCGGGAGGGAGAGTGGTGTTACATAGAGCAGAGTGACGCTCGGAAAAAGCGTTACACAGAAAGGAAAGCAATACGTGTTCATCTGTTTGTGACTGACAAGTCATGTGATTGACAGCTTATTGTAGCTCCACCCAATATGAGGTATGCAAAGCTCCAATGTGTACCAAAACCCCTGGGCTTCTCTTTAAATATGGGGAGTGTCCCTTTAAAAAAAAAAAAACTCAGAACATTCCAGGATGTCATTGCACTGTTCTCAAGCTCTGACGCAGCGCGGACATCTGGTTAGTCATCTCATTTTTTTCTCATCCCACACCGGACCCTCAAAGGAAAACAGACTGTTTACTGTGCTGACAGGGAATCGGCAGGCGTGCTAAAGAGACAGTGCTCAGTTGCAAAACGTCTGATTGGATCAGCATTGTGTACAACGTAGGTTCTCCTCAATACAATGTAATCTCGTTTTGTATTGTTGGAAAACTGATGTCATGGGGAACAAGTTGGTGTCTTTAGTGGTGGGATTTGCCGACTAAAGATCTTGATATCTATGGGTCAGCGCCCAGCCAGATACAAAGGTTAACCCGGTGTGATACGGTCACAGAGAAAAGTTGGGTGCGTATCGAGCGGGTGGGGTGCGCTGACCTTCGTAGACTGAGATGATGTGGGGGTGTCGGAGGGAGGACATGATCTCTATCTCCCGGCGGATGTGGGCCATGTCCTGCTCGTCCTTGATCTTCTCCTTACGGACGGATTTAATGGCCACCTGAGGGGGAGCGGGAGTGGGGAGGAGGAGGAGGAGGAGGTACAGACAGACAGACAGACAGACAGTGGGTTCAACCGGACGGCACCTTATAACAAGACCGGTAGCGAATTTATTTTTATTTTCTTACTTTATTTCAAGTTTTAGCCGGAAAACCACAAGTGTCTGTTGAGTTCTGTCAGTAGACGGAGGAGGCACAGATGGAAATTAGTGAAAGGTAAATTCCATTCTGTTAGGATGTGTTTTTTCACACATTGAGAGTAGTCAATGTGTGCAATAGCTTGTCAGGTCTTGAAGTAGAGGCAGAAACTCTGGGGGCTTTCAAGACCCGGTTGAATGATACTATCAAGTTTGAAGGTAAACGGAGCACTTGGTCCGCTTCAGTGGTAGGACAATGGCGAGCACTGTTGGGCTGAACGGCCTGTTCTCATTATTGTGTCATGCTAAGTGTCAGCTCCCTGCTAAGTTTCTTCAGCTGCTCATTTTGAGTAAGGCACATTAAGTGCTGATGTAATCTTCAGTGATGCGATCAATCACCCAATCAAAAGTCAATTCATGATGGTGCAAATGGCATCATTGCGGTCACTGAATAAACTGGATGAGCCCCTAATTCCTATACAACAATGCTGCGGGGGACAGGACCTGGAGACTAGACTTCCAGAACTGCACAGCAAGGCATCTTTAGCAAAATGCATGGGAGCAGAAGCAGACTGGGGGACGCCCGCGGTCAGAAAGTATTGCCAGGAGTCCTTCCGTTTGTTTGGGTCCCCACTAGTTGTTTGGGTCCCCACTAGTTGTTTGGGTCCCCACTAGTTGTTTGGGTCCCCACTAGTCGCACTTGCTGAGGCCCTTCCCCCCGAGGTCCTCGCAAACCACATGAACGATGACACAGAAGCGGTAATAGGCGAGACCGCCATGACAGTTTAAACTCCCGCCGCTTTTTAAAAATTTTTTATTTTTTAGACGGCCCGTGAAAGAGCGCGACGGCGATCGCTTTAGGAACAGAGAGGGGAGGAGCTTCCAGGAGTCACACGGCGCTGCGTTATGAGCAGACACTCTTCCCTTCCTGGGGCCCGGGGTTCGAGGCGAACCGCGGCCCATAAATTTACCGCGAAATTTTGCCGACGAAGCGCAGAGCTCGGCGTGAGCGAGATCGGGACCGTCGGTTCCGGGTCCGCGTATCACGGCGATCCGTCACGCGCCGTCAGCAGAGAGGAGGAAACTGGACGAGCGCCCTATGCGCGGAACCTTCCGGAACTCGCGGGCGGGTGTGGCTCGACAGGAAGAGAACGCTTGGGCGGGCGTTCGCAGGAAGCCGGCGAGCGACGCGCCCAGCGCAGGAAGTGGCAGCCCGAGCGTTTCCTGTATGCCCGCGCCGCTCACGGCGATGCCGCTCCTCGCCCCTCCCAGGGAAGAGGAGGAAGCTCAGGACAATGAAGTCCCAGAGTCACATTTATCTGCTGCCAGGCAGCCATATCCTGAGTTATTTCTTTCGCACAAAGCATTTACTCCTCCCCATGATAAAAAATGAAATCAGAACCTGGCTGTATCTCCCTCTCTCCCTCTCCCTCTCCCTCTCTTTCTCTCACTCATTCACTCACTCATGCACACTCACACTCTTCTCTCTCTCACACATACATACACACACTCATTCACTTAAATTAAATTCAAATGCTTTCTTGGCTTGACATATTTCAAAATTCATACTGCCAAAACGTAGTGATAACAGCAATCGATCATATCAATCATTCACTCACTCACTCAGGTATATGCACACAAGCACACAAACTCGCTCATTCACTCGCTTATGCACACACACACACACACACACACAGACATGCTCAATTTCCTAAATCCACAGTGACGAACTCCAGCTCACTGATGAACAGTGAAACCCCTCAGGAACATTAGGTCTGGGTTTCTGCAGACGAACTCAGACAGTCACTGGGTTGCTGAATCCAGCAGACAGTGCACAGAGGGCTGAGATGCTGTCATATCATTAATATGTGAGCCCAAGCAGACAGTGCACAGAGGACTGAGGTCCTGTCATATCATTAATATGTGAGCCCAAGTAGACAGTGCACAGAGGACTGAGGTCCTGTCATATCATTAATACATGAGCTCAAGCAGACAGTGCACAGAGAGCTGAAGTCCTGTCATATCATTAATACATGAGCTCAAGCAGACAGTGCACAGAGGACTGAGGTCCTGTCATATCATTAATACATGAGCTCAAGCAGACAGTGCACAGAGGACTGAGGTCCTGTCATATCATTAATACATGAGCTCAAGCAGACAGTGCACAGAGGGCTGAGGTCCTGTCATATCATTAATACGTGAGCTCAAGCAGACAGTGCACAGAGGACTGAGGTCCTGTCATATCATTAATACATGAGCCTCTGGAATTAATCTGGAGAAGACCGGAGGGGGGGGGGGGGGGGGTTTGAGTGGGGGTTGGGTGGGGGCTGAGGGGTGAGAGAGGTACATGAATGCAAATCCATGAAATGAGGTGAAAGAAGGTAAAAGAAGATTTGAGAAACGGTGGAAGCTCTAATCTGTTCAATTGAGGGGGGGAGGAAGGCATTCCCCATTTTTCATAGATAGCCCAGTGGGTTCTGGAAATGCTAACGGCTAAACCTGATTTTAGCATATGCAAAATCTTTCAGCACACGCTAAAACACAATAACTCGGCCAATGTCACGGTATTGGTTTTGCACCAATCGCTGTCCATCATTTCCTTTGTGTATAGAAATGACATTGAATTGTGGGGAAAATGTATATGGTTATCCAAACAACACGGTGCACGAAGACTGCTCAAACCTACTGTTTGATACGTTCCTGTTGCTATGGGTTTAGCCGCAAGCTTTTAGCGAGGCGAGCTGATTCAGTCACGCCCCTCCCCTCCTGGCACCCCCAGCGTGTCACTTCCTCCCTCCCTTCCAGCATCATCACAGGCAACTCGGTTCCCTGACAGCTTCCACTTCCTGCTGAAGGGAGACTTTCACGTGCCACTGTCCCCTCCCAGCCCCAACGTCACCACAGCCTTTTCTGCTGACACACTCCACGTGCTTACTCACACACTCAGAATGATGAGAGCCATACAGAACTGGGCGTGACAGAGTGTCTAGGAGCTCTGTGTTGTGGCCCGTCTGTGTGTCTAGGAGCTCTGTGCTGGGGCCCATCTGTGTGTCTAGGAGCTCTGTGCTGGAGCCTGTCTGTGTCTGCAGGAGCTCTGTGCTGGATGTTTGTGTAGCATCTCTGTGCTATTGTGGTTCTTGTTAAAGGACACAAGTAAAACTGCTTCGTCTGAATCGCTTGGCTTAAGCGCAATGGCTATGTTCCAGTTTCTCATACTGGAATGAAAGACCATTTGAGTGCTGAAGGCCACAGTCCTTCATGCATAAACTGAGAGAGAGGTATTCAAAGAATTCACATGTGGTGTTAATATAACCATACATCCAGACACTAACTGGTGAGGATACTCCCTCCTTTTGTCCACTCGAATCTGGCCTAGAAACTTGTTGGTCACAGGGCTGACTTCTGTTTAAAATGGTAGAAGTGCTGCTGACCTCTGAAATTGACCACTTCACTTGGGAGTCTTTAAAGCTCCATCAATCCTGTCAGCAGCACAGATTTAGAGAGCATCTGGAGCGCCTGCATCTGGAGCGCGTGCAGTGGAGACGGCACCGTCCTCCGGGACGCTTTAAAGCACGTGGGAATGCCCATCGTAACAAGTTTGCCAGGAGCAAAACTGCGAGTTTCAATACTCATTTAAACAGCACGGCTACTTCCATGAATGTTGCATGGTCCAGATGACACGTCTACACTGTAAACAAACATCTGGCAAAAACGCGTCTATACGTTAGTGTACGCTGACTAAACATTCTCAATTTGCATGGCAAGTAAGTATTATGCTCACTTGCCATGCAAATTGAGAATGTTTAGTCAAACTGCAACCATAGACGTCACCATTTAAACGTCACAATATTGCTCTATATTGATTATCCATTAATTTGTTGATGACCTTTTTATCTCACCTTTCTCCCGGTGTGTATTTCGATAGCCTTCTTGACTTTGCCGTACGTCCCTCTCCCGAGAGTCTCCAGTAATTCGTAGCGGTGTTTCAGGTTGTGTTTGTGATGGTGCTTCTTCACGCCGGAGCGCCTCGCGCCGCCGTCAGCTGTCGGTGACGGCTCGCCAGATGACGGCGGAATCTGCTTGTCTCCCCGAGACTTCCCTGAGGAGCCTTGAGCTTGCTCGGCTCCTGGTCCGGACAGCCCGATGGATGATATACTCGCAGCCTCCATCTCAATGTAAGGTTATTAACCCTGACGATTTCGAACACGCCTTGTATTTTCTGGTATTTATAATAATAATAATAATAATAATAATAAAGACAATAAATAAATAAATAGCCTACATCAACGCGTAAAACATAATACATAGATTAGATATAAGATTGTCTTTGCATATATTTTAGGCCTGTTTTATTATTCCCATTTAAATTTTGTTTGGAGTATCACAACTATAAATATTACAGTTGGCTCGCACATTCATCTGAGAAAGACAGAGAAACGTTAATTGTGTTGTCCTGCCCTTTAATGAGTCGGTTCATAAACATTACAAATAACCTACAATACGAAGTATAATATGGTTTTAATAATGGCTGCATAAATGCTCATTAGGTAGTGATTAATTAGGATGAGCCTTAAAGACTATCGCAGTTTATCGTTTAGCCTGCGTCCACTTTCACTTTCTGATAACGCATCCCGATATAAGAACAATAATATGCACAAAATGCACGGGACTAGTCTAATTAAAGTATAAAAATATTGCAAGGTAGCCTACATTTAATATATTCGCAAATTTTGCCAGTTTCCCCAGTAGCGGCATGTTCTCTCGGTCTGCCTAGCTAAATTATGCAGGGCGGTGTTTTTCGTCTACTGCAAAATGCTGCCGTATCGTTTCATTTTACCAAGTCAAAAATAAAAGGGAAAACCTTCATAGTCGTCACCTCCCGAGAAAGCAGCGACGAACCCCGCGTTCAGGATGTAGATAACCCTCATTTTTCCCCCAAAGCTGGTGTAACGACATTAACCGACTCTAAGAACGTCGCGCGTGTGATCCATGCCCCGATCGCCGTCAGTGGTGCGCTGCGTTCGGTTTTCAAAAGCTGAGACGTTCTGTGTAATGCCATGGTCATTATATTCCCCTTCTCTCGTGCCCTCTTCACCACTCTCTGTCTTTCTAATCTGCAGGGCTGCGAATGAGGAATGCGAGCTGTTTGATGCCGGAGGCGGAGTTATACCTCTCTTTCATTGTACTACTCTCTGGCTCAAATTTGGCTGTAGCACTCAGCGCACACACGCGCGCACACGCGCACATTAGAGGAACAGTCACTTGCCTTACAGCGGAAAAGAATGAGTTGGCGAACCTGGTCGTGTAAAGAATGCGCTGTTTCCAGCGAGCCAGTTGGCAAAACAAAGACAGGACCTCGAAATAACTTAAGCTCAGCAAGTTCATTTCCAGAATCTATTTAGGAAGAAATCGGAAATGTCCCCACCCGCACACAGAATACACGACATCCATGTCTAGAGAATCCAAGTCTAGAGCAGATGATGTACAATTGCTGTGCATTTATATATATATTTTATATTTTTAGCCTACTTCCGTTCACATGCAGAAATTTTGGGAGTCACAATATGTATGTGCACATTGAGATATATGTAGATTTTGGATAGCCTGCTTGAGAATCATGTTGCCTGTGTACTTGATGATTAATTGTCAGGCATGCAATCATGCAGTCATGCAATAACCTCAGTTCACAATCATGCTTTGAGTGGGGAACTATCTGGAAGGGCATCATTGCATGACACTGACACTACCTAGTGACCTATCAGATGGGTGGATTTGTTTTCCGGAACAAGTCAGAGATCAGTGTTTCCTCCCAGGGGTGTCATACAGCTGTCACTCACAGACCACTGATAAAGTCAGCTTAATGAGATCATAATTAATGAGTCATTCTTTATTGTTACATCACAGAAGCCTCTGGAGGACAGCGCATCAGGTATAATAGGGGTTTACATTGTAAATCCCATCATACAAACCTAAAATCTATAGCAATTATTCATCAAAGTATAGAAAATGTATGTTTTCCGACTCGTGATTTTCTGTTTTTGTGACTAATGCCCCTGTCAAACACTGACCTGTAAGGCTGTAAATTTAGTTTCATCCTGACAGTAATTAGGTCATTATATATACATTGGAAATAACCTAATATCTTCATACATACATATATATATATATATATATATATATATATATATATATATATTCCTTTCATGGGTGTGAAGCACCCATAGGAATTAATAGAAGACTGATATTCCTGAGTGTTACCTTATTCCTGTCGTAAGTAGAAGATATCAGACACTGCCCTCTATACTGGTACCCCCTTAATGGAGGGGCAGGGCTATAACTGTGAGCCTTCTCTAATGGTTCAGGTGTCAAACTCCAGTCCTAGAGAGTTGCAGTGTCCGCAGGTTTTTGAGGTGTTCTTGGCACAGGTGGTAAATTTAAGTCATTGATTGGCTAAGGAATTCACACACCTTGTTCTCGAGGCAATTGATTGAAAGGACTCCACAAAAACCTGCAAACACACCTCATTATAACGGTGGAATCCTATTTGTGTGTGTGCATGCGAGTCTTCCTGGAAGACTGTAAGGAGATGGAATGACAGCTGTAACTTTAATCATTTTTTTTCGAACGAGCTGGCTGTCACATAAGAAAAATTGTCCCGTTGCGTTGAATGGCATGGCGGTTAGCCTACATCTTTGTACCTTATAAAACGCCGCCATCTAGCGTTTCATATGAGGTTAAACTTTACAAATCATTTTTTAAATACAGTTTTTTGTCTTTCATTTAATCTATCTCTCAATTAACAGGTGTGACGGCGCAATTGATGAGCGGTGCACGGTGCAAGTACGCAGGATCACGTGGCAACATTTAACTTGCAGTTTTTTCTCATGGCGATATGGCAAACTTCTGCATTGCTTGAACAGAACCCATCCTATTTCCTTTAGGCGGCATTACGATTTTAGATTTGAAGTTAAGTTGATTCAACCAAATTACAATACGAATTTACGATTGTTTTGATCGTTCTGGAGCTGGAAAATATTTCTGAACTGAGCCATTCTAACAGCTATCAGAATAATTGATTTTTCACATTCAGGGTGTGGAAAAAACCACATAGCCTAACCCAGCAAATTTCACTTGCACTTGTTTGGAGAAAGGTGAAAAGCTTGCAAGATCGTTTGATAGCTGTAAGAGAAAGGTAAGGCTTCACAGTGTCTTAAATTGTATTTGGATTGCCGCAGGAACTTGACCATGGCGTGTGGAGATAATTTCTTTGCGCTTTTGGTGAACGATCGATAGCAAGCTAACCTTGCTAGCTAGTATTTCTGTGTGTCAGTCGTTCGTGCACACGATGCAGTGCAGCTTACGAGTTAGTTGAGTAGGACTATTTGCTAGAGGTCTACACGTGTCGTGCAATATTGAGCACACGAATATCTAAAAAATGACACATTTCAAGAACTTTTCGGCAATGTCTGCTGTTCCTGGAGTAGCCTAAATATGTGGAAACAAACACGTTTTACGCCATGGTTCATCAACTACTTGCTTACATTGTCATGGGGCCAGATAATCATTTGTATTGTCAATATTCCAAAGGAGACCAGAAATGGTTACTATACGTGTAATCAAACTAGCTGGATGTCTCATATAATGACATGGGCTTATATTCATGAATCTGCCGATAGTGCGAGATGCAGTGATGTGATGGTGATGTACAGATTAATATTCACATTTTGATGCTTTGGATTCATTTGTTTTTTAATTGAGCGAAGAGTAGGCAATAGTGGGCCGCCTGTTGAATATCTGCTAGCCCGAGTACCCGCATGCACATTTGTGCTAGTGAAATATGAATGGGATTCAGCTGATTGATTAACAACTGGGGCAATGAACGATGGCTACGAAAATGACCGAGTCAGTGCCTCTGTTGCGCCAGCAGTATATTGTCGGCATGGTAACGGCTGTGAAGTGGCTCGTTGGCAAGCTGATGTCGCCCTTGTGGAGGAGAGCGGAAGACGACGACGTTGGATTTTACGTGACTGGTCAGTCCACCAGAACTCACACTTAAGTATCCACAGCTTGATAAAAGTGTCAGATGGTTGCATATCGGTGCCTGATTTCGGTTTCAAGATGCTAGCATTATGCTTTACTCCACAAGTCTATTTCACAGTATAGTAGGCCGCTACAGAGATGAGCTGCAGCTTTCATGTTGGATTGGTGTGAAACTGAAATTGTTAAACTGCCCTTGCTCTGTCTGTCAACTGCTATTTTGAGAGCTTCACAAAGAAATGTAGCTGAAATGGTAAACTGTTCAGGCCTACATGATGGGTCATTGAAACCCATTAAGGGCAGAAATTTGTCTGAGGAGCTTACCGCCAATCTCCTTCGGACGCAGACGCGGAGGAGATCCGGCACGTGCAGGGCGGGGTGGTCACACGCCTCTGCCAGGATTACGGACTCATCGACGACGGCGTCTACTTCACCGGCGAGGAGGTGATGGGCGGGGTCCCCCTGCGCGTGGGCGACGGCGTCACCGCCCTGGCAGTACGGGGGGGTCCCCACGGGGGATGGAGGGCACTCAGGGTGGGTATCCGGGGCGGTTGCTCACGGACGGCCTAGCATCTCCAATTCTCACACTGTCCCTACGCTTATCCTGTAGTGCCAACTTTTCCTGTGCCCATCCATCCATTCATTATCTAACCTGCTTAATCCTGGTCAGGGTCATGGGCGGGCTTTTGGCAAGAGGCAGGAATACACCCTGGACAGATTGCCAACCCATTGCAGGGCCCACACGCCATTCACGCACCCACTCATACCTATGAGCAATTTACACTCTCCAGTTAGCCTAACCTGCATGTCTCTGGACTGTGGGAGGAAACCGGAGTACCTGGAGGAAACCATTTCTGTGTGTGTGTGTGTTGTTGTTAAGCATGTTAAAAATGGCTGTCTCTTTCTCAGTGTCTGCATCTGTATCTGCATCTCTGTCATCTTGTCTCGAACACAAAAACACGGTGCGTTTTAGCCATTAGCCTAAAATGAAAACCTACAGGACGGCGGATCTCCAGGAACAGGGTAGGTTACCGCCGGCTTAAGCAGTAAACCCCTGCGATGTGTCCTCCTGTCCTGTAGGTGGAGCTGTTGACCGACGCCTGGGAGGAAGGTGGTGGCACGTCCTTGGAATCGGAGATGAGTCGGCTCAGGCCTCTCACCGGCACCGTGACGTCATGCGACCGGGACGGGGGCTTCATCAACCAGACCACCTTTTTCCCCCGACAGGCCCTGTGCGAAGGTACAGTCTTTACCGGGTAAAGCACAGTGCTGACGTTTGGACGGACAGCGGTTGCCTGGAAACGCTCTAGGAAACCTGCTCTCAAACTTCTAGAAATTATTTCACAAAGAAAGTGTTTGGTTTGGGATCTCTTGGAAGGCGGTAAGACCTGTCCTGTGTTGACAGTAAGCCGCTTTATATAGTAGAATTTTTGTTCTTGTAACCACAGGTTACAGTCACAGGTTCGATTCCCAGGTAGGACACTGCCGTTGTACCCTTGAGCAAGGTACTTAACCTGCATTGCTTCAGTATACATCCGGCTGTATAAATGGGTACAGTGTAAAATGCAATGTGAAATGTTGTGTAAGTCGCTCTGGATAAGATGCTAAAGGCATATTACACATAATGTAATGCTTTGTTCTCGGTCTCTCGCTGCAGGTTATGAGCCCATGAAGGGAGACTGGGTCCAGGCCCAGTACTTCATCAGTCCCACTGAGTGGAGCAGCCAGGCCCACTCTGTCGCACCGCTACGCTATCGCCGCATGGATAATGTGGGTCCCCTTCTCGTCCTTTACTATAGAACCCCAATACTGCCTTCTCTCCTTTTACTAAAACACCCCAATACTGTGTTTTTCCCTTTAAGTAAAACACCACAATACTGCCTTCTCTGTTCCCTGTGCAGTGTGTTAGTGCTGTGTGTTCTCTCTCGCTCGCTCTCTCTCGCAGGTGCGCGTGTCCAGTGTGTTTGGCTGCAGTGGGGTGGTGGAGGACAGTGTGTTCTTCAGTCTGGACTCTGTGCTCCTCCCCGGTCAGTACCGGCCCAGCCCCGGAGACCTGGTGAACGTGGTGGTGCTGGAGAGCAGCCAGTCCTTCTACTGCTGGCGGGCCCTGTGCATGGCCCCCACTCACCTGAGGTACTGCCCGCCCCCCCCCCCCCCCACTCACCTGAGGTACCGCCCCCCCACCCCCCTTGCTCGCCTCAGGTACCGCCCCCTCTCACCTCAGGTACCCCCCCCCACTCCCCTCAGGTACCACCCCTACTCAAGTTGCAGAGCGTGTGCAGTAGCAGGAAGTGTAACAGTTAGGAAGCAGTTGAGTGACGGGCTGTAGCGTCACTGCTGGCGTGTGCTGTCTCTCTCAGTGTGGGCGGGGCCAGACCTGGGCTGGACGGCGAGGTGGAGGCCCTGCAGGAGAACAAAGGGGGGCTGCTGGTCAGTCAGGAGACCGCTTTTGGCATGCTGATGCTGGGAGAATGCCGGGAACTGGTGGTCTGGATAGAGTAAGATCCCCCCCCCCACACACGCACACACACACACACATTACATTACAGGCATTTGGCAGACACTCTTATCCAGACTGACGTACAACAAAGTGTATACACACACATTCAGTACATGGCCAAAGGTATGTGGACTCCTGACCTTCAAAATCTCATCCAAAATTATAAGCGTTAATATGAAGTTGGTCCACCCTTTGCTGCTATAACAACCTCCCCTCCTCTGGCTTTATACTGGATGTTGGGTAGAAGGGTGGCTGCTAAGCTAATGGACGTGCACAGCCAAGCTAGCGGTTGTGCTTAGCGGCTGCTAGCGTGCTGGTTGTGCACAGGCTGAATGGGGACTGTTCCGGGCAGGAACCAGGGCCCGGACGTGCAGACGTTGCAGAGCTGCGAGCTCGCCGGCTGGGACTCGGAGGGCCAGTTCAGCCTGGGTCCCGTGGCCCGCCTCGCCCCGGCCGACGCCCGCTCCAGGGCGGGGCCGAGGAGGCGGAGCCCGGGCGCCGCCGCCGTCATAACCCGGGTCCTGTGGGAGGGGGTCCCGCTGCCCCCG
Source organism: Anguilla anguilla (assembly GCF_013347855.1). Taxonomy (NCBI): domain Eukaryota; kingdom Metazoa; phylum Chordata; class Actinopteri; order Anguilliformes; family Anguillidae; genus Anguilla; species Anguilla anguilla. The sequence continues at coordinate 8,946,535 of NC_049219.1, read as the reverse complement.
CTGACCCGCTCGCCCTACGGGGCTCTGGCGGGCCTCTCGGCCCCGCCCCCCGACGGGACGGGGGACGGCGGGGGCCCCGGGGGAGAGGCCCCCGGGAAGGGGCCGCTGACGGCGGACCCCGTGGGGGCGGAGGAGAGGAACGCGCCCATCGCTCCAGGAGAGAGGCTGCCCGTCACCGTCAGCTGCAGGGCCAAGTGAGTGTCCCTCCCCCCCGTCGCCATCGACTACCCCCCCCCCCCCCACTAACCCTGACACACGATAGCCGAACTATACAAACTACACTCATAGCATCAGCAACCTCGTGCATCACATTGTTAGCATTGAGACAACAGGAAGCGTAGCTAACAGTGCTGTATCTTTCTGTAGCTAGCTTCAGTTATCTGTCGCACTATTTAACTCAATTCAGTTCGGTTCAAAAACACTTTATTTATCCCCCGGGGGCAGTAATGAAGTAGGCTCAGCACTGTGAAAATGGCCGTTTTTGAAACCAAAAAATACCAAGAAATTGAATTTAACAAAATCGAAAAGGCTCAGTATCCATCTTCGAGTTGAAGAAATGGAGAGAGAGGGATACAGAGAGAACGAGAGAGAGACAAAGAGTGAGTGAGTGTGAGGGAGGGAGGGAGAGAGAAAGAGAGAGACAGACATGGCCGTCGTGTCCGTGCCCACCTCAGGAACCTGGGGCGCTGCGCCGAGATGCTGCTGCTGCACTTCCCCCTGTTCACCATCGGGAGGCGCCTGGAGGTGACGGTGCACAGCGCGGAGGAGCGGCTCCTGCAGCCCAGCGCCCCCTACAGCCCGGCGGCGCCCGCGCCCCGGCCGGACGGCCCCCGTCAGGTGGTCACCGTGCTGCCCCCGCCTCCGCCCATACGGTAACCCTCCCTAAACCGGGGGGAGCCCCGCCTCCGGAGCACAGCGTCCAATCACAATCGCATAAAATAAAGCACCATTCATACAGCTTTAGCCCAGAGCGCAGACAGCATTGCTAATGAAAACAAAGTCTGGAAAAGCTCCCAATTTTATGCTAAGTTAACTAGTAAGGTCATTTCAGCCAGTGGTAATCAACCCTGTTCCTAGAGATCTACCGTTCTATAGGTTATCCCTTCGACCCTAGAAAAGCACACCTCTCAAGAGCTCTCGTTGAGCTGCTAATTAGTAGTCAGGCGTGCCAAATTAGGGTTGAAATGAAAACCTACAGGAGAGAAGATCCCCAGGAACAGGGTTGATTACCCCTGATTTACATGAACTGAGAATTTAGCTCCAGTTATTGATAAGCCTGTGAATAACAGCTGAACACACTGTGTGATGTGTGTTACTTTGCTCTGACCTATGAGAGGCCCAGAAATGCTGTGCACAGGTAATTAGCCAGTTAAGCCAGGAGCCAGGTGGCACCTGCGCACACGGCAGGAGTTTGACTGTTTAAAAAGGCCACTGAAATGCGCGAGAGCCAGAATGGCCGCCCCTCGTTTGTAAGGGGCGTATCTGCTGCAGTGCGTTTCTGTGCTCTGCTGGGTGAAACCCCCTCCTCGCTGAGCCGGCCCCTGTGTGTCTGCGCAGGCTGCTGAGGCGCCACCTGCCCAATTTTTTGGGCAACTACCCTGTGCCCCAGGCCCTGCGGGACTGCGTGGAGCAGCAGGCCGACGTGCTGGTGGCCCAGCCCAAGCTGGCGGAGGTGACGCCGCTCTCCCTCACTCTGTCCTGCTGTCTTCATCTTTCTCTCTCCCCTCCTTTTCTTTCCCTCTCTCCCCTGGTGCCTGGTGACACTCTCCGCTCCGTCTACTCTCTCAGCCTCACGACCTGATTTATTTGGAAACTGTTGTACATCTCAAACTGTTCTCAAACTCTGTCCTGGGACCCCTTGTATATTGCTAGATTTTGTTACAGCTCTTGATCATCTAGGCTTCTTTAAATTCCATTTCAACAGTTATGAAAATTATGAAAGTTGTCTAGTTTCATCACTTTGATAATCGATTCCTTAACCCTCATAGCAGAAGGCAGGTTTTACTCGCTGTAATTTTTCTCAGTCTTTTAATTATTTTTCGCAAGTACCAGCTATTAGGACCCCTCTGATTTCACCTGTCAGTTAAACATGAAACCTCCCTTTGGAGGAACGATTTGCGTTACGGAACAGTCCGGAAAATCCCAGCCTGCCTTGCGTATCGGACCGATTAACAGCTCTGTGTGAATACGGGACCTCCACAGCAGCCATAGCTGATGCCTTAAAGAGGAGAAACCATCCCTCAGTCTAGTCTGTGTGCAGTTAAGATGAAGTTGATGAGGCCTGACCTCTTGGCGTCCATTTTGTGGCTGGAGCGGAGGCCCCGGCGTACCCAGGGGCTTCCGGGTCTGAGGGGCTGCGCTATGGCGTTTTTCTCTTCCCCCCCCACCCCCCCCCCCCCCCCCCCCCCCCGTATTCCAGGCCCTGACCCCGGCCTCGGCCCCGGGCCGCTTCTCGGCGCTGCTCTGGCTGGAGGAGCTGCACGCGGAGCAGGAGCTGCGGGAGTTCAGCCTCAGCGCCGCCCTCCTCAGGAAGGGGGCGCACTACCTGCACCTGGAGGTGCCGGGCGTGGCCGAGGGCCGGCCCAGCGTCTTCATAGGTGAGAGCGCCCCCCCCCCCCACCCCCCCACCCTGAAGCACAGACGCCCGCGGACCAATCGGAGTCTCCGGTGCTCAGAAGGGACCAATTGAAGAGCGAGACCAACCCAAACTCGGTGTCTTGCGCGCTATTGCTCGCCTTTTGTCCCGTCTGCCATAGGCGCTGGTTGATTTCTGTGTGCCTCTGTCCTGCAGGTGACCGCGTCGTTCTGAAGAAGCCGCTGAGCGGTGGGTTGGTGATGGAGTACATCAGCTACGTGGTGGAGGTACTCAAACACATTAGTTACACAACGGAGATGCTGGAGAACGTTAGCTGTGTGGTGGAGGTACTCGGGAACATTAGTCACACGATCAAGATGCTGGAGAATGTTAGCTATGTGGTGGAGGTACTCAAGAACATTAGTCATACGATTGAGATGCTGGAGAACGTTAGCTATGTGGTGGAGGTACTCAGGAACATTAGTCACACGATTGAGATGCTGGAGAACGTTAGCTATGTGGTGGAGGTAACTCAGGAACATTAGTCACACGATTGAGATGCTGCAGAACGTTAGCTGTGTGGTGGAGGTACTCAGGAACATTAGTCACACGATTGAGATGCTGGAGAACGTTAGCTATGTGGTGGAGGTACTCAGGAACATTAGTCACACGATTGAGATGCTGGAGAACGTTAGCTGTGTGGTGGAGGTACTCAGGAACATTAGTCACACGATTGAGATGCTGGAGAACGTTAGCTATGTGGTGGAGGTACTCAGGAACATTAGTCACACGATTGAGATGCTGGAGAACGTTAGCTGTGTGGTGGAGGTACTCGGGAACATTAGTCACACGATCGAGATGCTGGAGAACGTTATCTGTGTGATGGTGGTTCCTAACCACCGAAGCAGTTATGCAGGTTTCAAACCATTGCGCCAATAGCATGAACGAACTTGCCTGCAATTACGACGATTTTTGAAGGTCCAAAGCTTCTTCCTCTGTCCTTACTACAGCACCGATGGTAACTAATGCTGCTGAGGAACATGTGAAGCGTATAGCGGTGGAGTTGGAAAACTGGCCGGTGTAGACCCTGGCCGTAGCGCCCCTGTCAGCTTTTTTTTGATCCCCTTTCGAACCCGCAGATCAACGACGAGGACCTGAGCTTGCGGGTGAACGCCGACTTCCAGCACAGCTACCTGGGAGAGCCTCTGGACGTGGAGTTCGCCTTCAACAGGTGCGCGGGCCCCCCTGAGGGGGACGTGAGGACGACGGCGCCCTGCTCCGGCCCCGGGGGGCCGCCGTGTCCGCCGGTTTCTGTGGAGTCCCTTCATCCCTGCGTGGATTTCTGTGATTTTTTTTTTTAATTTGAAGTGGGGAAATTTAGGCCTCGGAAGCAGTTTGTGCGTCCAGTTCGTTATGAAACGCACCAGAAACCGGCAGATGCACCGGCCGTCCAGGCCTGGAGTTGTGCAACCCTGTTTATAATGACCGTGTTTGCGTTTTATGTTTTGTTTCAACTTTAAACCGTTTCGGCGCGGCTGCATTGAAGCATTTGGGCGGTCTGGCCCTGTTGTGAACCTCAGTGTGGTGTTGGGATTGTGGTGTTTTTTTTTTGGGTCCCCACTGGGTGTTGCACTTGTGGGAGCCACTCTTGCTGGGGTCCCCACAAACCGTGCAAACGTGACGTTGCACACTAGGGTGTATCCGCAGCGCCGCGTACGTACGCGGATAACTTGTCCTGTTGTGTCGTCACCAGGTTGACAATGCGCCGGTGTCACTGCGCCTTGGACCAGATCCGCCATTTTGGGGAGAACGGTGAGCTTCTCTCCTTTATCAGTGTCCTCTTTCTCTCCGCCTTCTGTCGGTTCACTTTGCTCCCTTCACGCCTCTTTGCCTCTCCGCCCTGCCCCGCCCCCAGTGCTCTTCCCCAGCCAGGTGGCCCTGCAGGAGCCCCTCTGGAGCGGAGAGTGGGCTGACGAGGACCAGGAGGGGGACCAGGTCCCAGAGGAGGAGGAGGAGGGGGAGGAGGAGGTGAGAGATGGGACTGTGGGGGACTGATGGGACCGGGCTGGGACTCTCCCAGCTAACCACATGCAGCCAATAGCAACAGCACCTCTAACCACATGCAACCAGTCACAACAGCCCAGATAACTAAGGGTCAGCTTTGCCTTTTAGTCGATACTGAATTGGGTGCGCATTGGATCCTGTTTTTTATATTAGCACCTCTGTACAGCTGTAGTTTGAAACAAAATTTCACTCAGGTGTGCTCTGAATCTTTTTTCCCCAGACACTTCTCTTTCCGATACTGACTGGAAAAGGCATGTTTTTACACCTGAGAACGATGTGGGCGCTACCTTTTTAAAGTCTTTATTTGTGATTCCCTTCCAGGGAGAAGGCCGCTGTTCCCCCAGAACACGCGGCGAGAACATCCTGAGCGTGTGCGTAGGCATGGTTTCCGTGGCAACTCAGACGAACCCAGGTGACTGGCCGTTGGCCGATCGAGGTTCGCGGTTCGTCATCGCCGCCGCGGGCTAACCCCGGGCAGCGCTTCGGTCGTGTCCGTCTCGCTCAGCTCCACTCTCTGAAAGGCCGCAGCACCCGCTGTTGTTTTTTGCAATGCTTAATCGCATAAGAGCTGTTTAAGTCACCGATTAGTGAAAGACTGCACACCTCGTTTCCAAGGACAAGTGTGTCTGGTGATGGAAAGGGAACTTCAAAAACCTGGACGGGAAACCTCAAAAAACATCAGAATCCTGGTGCTTCGGATTTGAATCAGACCCCCCCCCCCCCCCCCCCCCCCCAAAGAACATAGTTTGGCGGGAACCATTTTACAACCTTGAAATGGTGAAACCCCCCCTTGCACTTAGCCACAGGTTTGAGACTCTCGGTGTGTTCTTGATGTTTGTTAGGGGGTAATTCCTTAAGAATTTGAAGTTTGAGACGATAATGAGAAAAGGCCAGTCATTTTGCCATCAGCCTAGAGCAGGGATATCAGCCTCCAGTTTGAATTTTGGAAACGAGGTGCGCACAGGCTCAGTTGCATCGGCGATCTCAAACTCCTTCCCCCCCCCAGACGCCGCGGTCCCACCCCGGCCCGTCCCGAAGCCGGGGCGGTTCTTCATCCCCGGGCTGAACCCCGCCCAGAGGGAAGCCGTCAAACGCATCCTTGCGGCCGAGTCCCGCCCCTCCCCCTACATCCTCTTCGGGCCGCCCGGCACCGGCAAGACCATCACCCTCATCGAGACCATCCTGCAGGTTTGGGCTGCCGAGCTGCCTGCCGGCCCATTTATCTGAATAATAATGACCGTACTAGCAGCGCAAAGCGCTATACACCAGACCAGCAGTCTACGATAAACTAAAATATCTGGATTTAGATCATTAAGAAGCTGCTAAAATACCGCTAATGATGCAGTTTGGGGAAAAAAATCTGGTGACTCGTCTCTGTCCTCTTCTTACTCTGTCTTTCTCTTTCTTGCACCCTCTCTCCCTCTCCCTCTCTCTCTCCCTCTCTCTCTCTGCAGGTGTACCACCGGGTCCCCAGCAGCCGCCTGCTGGTCTGCACCCCCTCCAACAGCGCGGCCGACCTCGTCTGCCTGCGGCTGCACCACAGCGGCTTCCTGCGCGACGCCAGCCTGGTGCGCGTCAACGCCACCTGCAGGCAGGAGGAGGTAGTGACAGACGGGCGAGCGGGCCTCCGGCTTTATAGAGCCGCGCGCAAACCGGGCACCTCCACACGCAGCGTGAGGATTCGTTAATGCGCCTCCTCTTCCCTCCATCCGTCCTCTCCTCTCCTCCTTTTTCGCAGTCCGTCCAGGAGGTGCTGCGGCAGTACTGCCGGGCGGGAGAAGACATCCGCCACGCCTCCTTCCACCGGATCGTGGTCAGCACCTGCTCCAGCGCCGGCATGTTCTACCAAATCGGCCTCCGGTGAGATCCAGCGCAGCGCGCAGGGAGCCCACTAGGGGGCGACCTAGCGGGCTGATTTTGCAGTATGACATTACAACAGTCATATTTTGCAGTGTGGCTCTATAATGGTCATATTTTACTATTATGATTGTGCAGTGTGATGGCATGACAATAGATGTCTTTTGTGAAATGTGTTTCTATTGTTTTTATTCATTGATTTCTTTCACTCTCTCTCTAAGGTGAATGGTGAGGTTCTTTTCCTTTTCTCAGTGTCCTTTTCCTCTGCCATTTTGGTTTGTTAACCTCTCTCTCTCTCTCTCTCTCTTTCTGCAGTGTGGGTCATTTCACTCATGTATTTATAGATGAGGCCGGTCAGGCCACTGAGCCAGAGACTCTGATTCCCCTGGGGCTGCTGTCTGAGAGAGATGGCCAGGTAAGACACACACACTCTCTCTCACACACACACACACACACACAGACTCTCTCTCTCTCTCTCTCTCTCTCTCTCTCTCTCTCTCTCTCTCTCTCTCTCTCTCTCTCTCTCTCTCTCTCTCTCTCTCTCTCTCTCTCTCTCTCTCTCTCTCTCTCTCTCTCTCTCTCTCTCTCTCTCTCTCTCTCTCTCACATGCATGCACGTACACACACACACACACGGCAGTTTCTAATCCCCAGAACACCCCCACACCAAGGCGGCCGCTGTGTGATTGAAATAACGGCAGGCCAGTGCAAACGGCTAACTTTACCGCAGCTTAAGACACGCAGCCTAAAATGGCAAAAAATAGCATGAGCAGCGTTAGTTAAATCTATACAAGTGAGTAATAAGTGCACGCCCCCCCCCCCCCCCCCATGTCCCAGATGGTTCTGGCCGGTGACTCCCGGCAGCTGGGCCCGGTGGTGAAGTCCCGCCTGGCCTCTGTGTTTGGGCTGGGGGTGTCCCTGATGGAGAGGCTAATGGCCACTCCCCTGTACTCCCCAGGGGAAGGGGGCTACAACCCCTTACTGGTGAGTCACGACAGCGCCCCGCTCGCCTTCGTGGGAGAGGGAGGGGGAGAGGGAGAGGCTGTCCAACCAGGGCCCTGTATCAGGAAGCAGGTTTAACTGCGCGGAGTAAAACCCGGAACCCTCCCAAATCTGGAACATCTGGACTGAGTTTAAAAAGAGCCGTTCCGGGTTTTTCTCGGTGCAGTTATCTGGCTAACTCAGTAATCCTGCTTCATGAAATACCCCCCCCAAAGGAGTCATTTCTGAATAGTCGATTTTTGGTTTTTATTGATGATGTGTCTGTCGCTGCTGCTCCTCTGTGGCATCAGGTGACCAAGCTTGTGTGTAACTACCGCTCCCATGAGTCTCTGCTGGCGCTGCCGTCGCGGCTGTTCTACAGCGGCGAGCTGTGCGTCCGCGCCCAGCGGGCGGTGGTGGAGTCGCTGTGCCACTGGAGCCGCCTGCCCACCAAGGGCTTCCCCCTCCTCTTCCACGGGGTCCGGGTGAGCTTCCGCCTGTAACCCCGCCCTTTTCTCTCCTGGTAACCCCGCCCTTTTCCCCCTGTGACCCCACCCCCTCATTCAGTAACCCCTCCCTTTCTCTCCCGGTAACCCCGCCCTTTGTCCCCAGTAACCCCACCCCCTCATCAATAACCTCGCCCCCTCATCAAGTAACCCCGCCCTTGTCAGTAACTCCGCCCCCTCTGTCTCTCAGGGCACTGAGATGCGCGAGGCCAACAACCCCTCCTGGTTTAACCCCGGGGAGGCCGTGCAGGTCATGCTGTACTGCTGCCAGCTGGCCAAGAGGCTCTACAAGCCCATCGCTGCCACTCAGATTGGAGTCATCGCCCCCTACAGGAAGCAGGTGGGGGCGCGCTCTGTTAGACTGCAGTGTTTAAAGAGAGCTCTTTAACGTGAGCCTGACCAATAGCACGGGGGGGTTACGGAAAAAGCCCCCGCAGGTACAGTAGGAATCCAGAATAGAGAGTTAGTGAGGGTCTCATCCTGGTTACTGGGGGGGGGGGGGCGGTCTTAGTCATGCTTAGTGGTGGTCTTAGTTCTGGGTGGGTGGGGATTTTAGGTCTGGTTAGGGGGGTCTTAGTGCTGGTTTGGGGGTCCTGCTCTGTTAGTGGGGGTCTCAGTCCTGGTTTCGGGGGGTCCTGCTCTATTGTTAGTGGGGGTCTCTCTCCCTCTCCATGCAGGTGGAGAAGATCAGAGTGCTGCTGAGCAGGGTGGGGCTGGCGGAGATCAAGGTGGGCTCAGTGGAGGAGTTCCAGGGGCAGGAGTTCCTGGTCATCATCTTGTCCACGGTAACGACGTGCCCCCTCCCACAGGGCCGCTCAAATGTAACGCGTGAACGTACGGAACGAAATGAACAGGCCGGCTAGCCCCTGCTGCATTATGCAAAGTTAGTTATTGACATTATGATTTGTGATATATTTTTATGCCTCCGCGACGGCACAGCCATGGCCGGCGGCATTATGTTTTCCGGTTGTGCGTCCGTCCGTCCGTCCGTGCGTCTCAGTCTCGTGAACGCGATATCTCAGGAATGCCTTGAGGGAATTTCTTCAAACTTGGCACAGACGTCCACTTGGACTCAGGGATGAACTTGAGAGGTCACAAAACACGTTTTTGCCTTGGCGCGGGCATACGACTGCGACGCAGTATTTCTAGCTTATTGTTTTATCATATCGTGTATAGTTTGGATCACCATCATAGTGTGTCTGTCTGTGTACGTGTGTGTGTGTGTGCGCGCATTCATGTGGACGTACGTGTCACAGGTGAGGTCCAACGAGGTTGCTGCGACGGAGGACAAGCAGTACGTCCTGGGCTTCCTGTCCAATCCCAAGCGCTTCAACGTGGCCATCACCCGCCCCAAGGCCCTGCTCATCGTTGTGGGCAACCCGCACGTCCTCATTAAGGTGAGCGACAGCGCCCTCTTCCTGTCTCCTTTCTCACTGCAAGTGTAAGAGCACTTTCAGTATCTAGTCCTGATTCTAGGCTTTTGAATCTAGTCACTGAACGTTCTCTCATACTTGCAGTGAAGAAGCAATTGAACACAGCTGCCTGTATTAAAATGTTTGTGCGTATTGCAGGACCCCTGTTTCAATGTGCCCCCGCAGCTGCCTGTATTAAAATGTGTGTGCTTATTGCAGGACCCCTGTTTCAATGTGCCCCCGCAGGTGCCTGTATTAAAATGTTTGTGCTTATTGCAGGACCCCTGTTTTAATGTGCCCCCGCAGGTGCCTGTATTAAAATGTGTGTGCTTATTGCAGGACCCCTGTTTCAATGCGCCCCCGCAGGTGCCTGTATTAAAATGTGTGTGCTTATTGCAGGACCCCTGTTTCAATGTGCCCCCGCAGGTGCCTGTATTAAAATGTGTGTGCGTATTGCAGGACCCCTGTTTCAATGTGCCCCCGCAGGTGCCTGTATTAAAATGCGTGTGTATTGCAGGACCCCTGTTTCAGCGCCCTCCTGCAGTACTGCTTTGAGAACGGGGCGTTCCTGGGCTGCGACCCCCCCGCCCCGCTGCACGCGACCCGCCCGTCCGGCCCCGACCGCCCCGACGCGAGCGAGCGCGCCGCGGCGGGCAGCGGGTCAGAGGTCGCCGGACCCGCCGCGGGACAGCAGTGAAAGAACTTGAGCGGCGTCCCGGAGGAGGAGGGGGTCGAGGATGGAGGGGATTTTTCGGAAGAACATTTCTCAGCGACCTTCGCAGTCTCTCTCTCTCTCTCTCTCTCTCTCTGTCTCTGCAGACCCTTGACAGAACCAGGAGACTGAAAATAACGCCCAAATGTCGCAGGGCACCGCCCCCCTCCGCCAGCACCTCCTCCGCCCGCACCTCCTCCGTCCGCGCCTCCTTCGCCCGCTTCTTTGTACTTTGTGTTGAAATAAAGACTGCGAGCACGTTATCTCAAGCCCAGCTGTGTCCCCTCCCTCTGTCGTCTGGCTTCCCAGCCCACAGTCCGCTGCGCCTGACCTCCACTGGTATTCCGGTCTGTAACGGGACCAGTGGGAAAACCAAAGCAGGTTACTGACACACCACAGCCCTGTTCCAGGAAGTGGGGTTACTGAGCAGACCTGAGTCAAATACGTGTTTGTTTTGGATTCAAACACTTTTCTGTGCTCTGTTGATCTTGCCTGGTGTAATTGAGCCTGCCAATATGACCAGAAGGGCGGGGTTTTTGCACTTTCTGAGAGTGTTCCATTGGTCCCAATACACCAGACAAGATCAGTAAAGTATAGAAAAGTATTTGAATCCCAAACAAATACGTATTTGACCCAGGTCTGTTACTGAGCGAGCTGGGATTAACTGGTGCTGAGTAAAACCCGGAACCCGATCAATCTGGAACATGGACTGAAGTAAAAAAGATCTGTTCCGGGTTTTACTTGGCGCAGTCATCCAGCTGACTCTGTAATCCTGCTTTGTGAAACGGGGGAATTAATAATGCATGAATTCTTTTGTTTGGGAGTGCGGTCGTGTATATGGAGAAGTTTGTGGGTGCGGTCGTGTATATGGAGAAGTTTGTGGGTGTGGTCGTGTTTATAGAGAAGTTTGTGGGTGCGGTCGTGTTTAAGGGAAGGTTTTGCTGGGAGTGCGGTCGTGTTCACTGAGAGTGTCCATGTTGAATGCGCAGATGTTGGAGTACGGTCAGCGTGCACTCGGGCGACCGGCTCCCGGCTCCTGGGGCTCAGACTGGGGGGGGGGGCGACGGCAGGGCGATGATTGGACGCTGAGGGCGTGACGGACAGCCCGGCGGAGCCTGCGTTAGTTTTGGGGGGGGGGGGGGGTCGGTAATGAGCGACAGTTTGGAGGGTGTAATGAGGGTGTTCAGACTGGCTGGTCTGCAGGCTCTAATGATCGGGGAGGAGACGGCCCTTTATCTTTGATGTGGGGGCTCAGGTGCCACTGGGCTGTCCCGTCACCTGCTTCCCAGGCCCCCGGTAACACAACGCCCTCCCGTGTGTCCGTGGAAACGTCTCCACGGTTACTAATTGAGCTGCACTTCGCTAGGATCGGTTTCCCCCTGTTCGTATCCGACCCTTGCTTTGTCATTGGCTAGAAGTTACAGATGATCCCTTTGGGATTGTCCGCCCGAGTCGGAATCATAGATGGAGGAGCCATTTTAAGTCCTTTTCAGCTGTGTGGTGCAGTGCTGTTTGCTGCCGCTTTTTTACTCCAGCCCCGTGGTCTTGGGCTGCCCGCGTCATGGAAACGAGCTCCGGCCAATGACGAGATCAAATGCGATTTTATTCAAAAATAACCAGGCACCATGAACGCACACCCTCTGAAACCCGGCTTCATCAGAGTCACTTGAGGTGTATTTTCTTACCACAAACCCCCAAATTAATGCCCCTATAACCCCCCACCACTGTAAAGCCAGAAGATCAGATCAGAAACGAATGCAAACTACCCAGACCAATCAAAAACAACAGACATTTTTTTTAAAAATCCCCCACAAGGCAAAACGTATCCCTTTTAAAGTCACAGACGAACTGGCAGAAATCTGCTGTAAAACTGGTACCTTTGGGGGGGGGGGGTTGAAGGTTTTCGGGCAGAGGGTCCCGGCTGCGGAGGATCCCCGTCCCGGCTGCAGACAGGCCAGGCCCTGGGAGCTTGGCGCTGCAGTGCGAGGTGACGGCGGCGGGCTCCCGCATTAGCAACACAAACGCCGTTCGCCAGGGCCGTTAGCACGGACAAACAGTAGCCCCGCCGGCCCCCCGGCCCCATTGTCCCGACAAACTGGTCTGCTAGCCTAATGGCTCAGTTAGTCCCCCTCGCTAATCACCGTCTCACTTCCCACCCCCACACCCTCGCACCAGCCCTCCACCCCCACCCCAGCCCTGCTCAGACGGCCCAGGGGACAGGAGGAGCCGTTGGGGGGAAACGGGAGGGCGTTTGGAGACGCAGCCGGGACGGGGACCCCAGAGAGGCGCTGCGCAGCCGGGGCGGGGCGGGGTGGGGTGGGGAAGCCGGGCTCCTTGCGGAATCGTCTTCCCCGTCGGGGCCGAAGCGCTCCTCCGGGCTTAGGGGTTGGGGCGGCCGGTTCGGGATGCAGGACGCCCGTAGTTTGAAGCTGGCGGCGGCCGCAGAGCTGACTCAGAACCTTTGCAAACGTCTGGAGCTTTTAAGACGTTTGCCTTCGATAGCGGTCGGCAGGGTAAAACGTGTAATCGCTTTTCAGAAGACCAGCTCCAACTGACCGGAGCCATAATGAGCTAATAGGCTAAACCGAGCCCAGCTCAGCGTGTGTGTGGTGTGTGTGTGTGTGTGCACTGTGTGTGTGTGCATGCGTGCATGCATGCATTGTGTGTGTGTGTGTGTGTGTGTGTGTGTGTGTGTGTGTGTGTGTGTGTGTGTGTGTGTGTGCATGCATTGTGTGTGTGTGTGTGTGTGTGTGTGCACGTGTGTGCTGTGTGTGCACGTGTGTGTGTGTGTGTATTTATGTGTGTGTGTGTGCGTGCGTGCTGTGTGTGCGTGTGTGTGTATTTATGTGTGTGTGTGTGTGCGTGTGTGTGCACTGTGTATGTGTGTGTGTGCGTGTGCGTGCTATGTGTGCGTGTGTGTGTGTGTGTGTGTATTTGTGTGTGTGTGTGTGTATTTGTGTGTGTGTGTGCGTGTGTGTGTGTGTGTAGGTGTGTGTGTGTGTGTGTGTGTGTGGAGGTCCTCAGGGTACAGCAGGCAGTGCTCGCTCCACTCCAGGCAGGTCTGCAGATCAAAGGCAGGTGAGCTCTAGCAGGGCAGACGGCTCTCTGCTAACGGACCCGGGGCTGTGACTGACAGCTCTGACACACCCCCGGCTCCTGACTGACAGCTCTCTCCCAACGGGCCGCGTGGGCGGGCGAGGGAAACTCTCCCTCTCCGAGGAAGCTGTCAAATTAGCAAAGGCGGAGACATGAAAGAAGACTTTCATCACGGGGGAGACTGGCTGTCTGTTATCCCCCCCCCACCCCCCCACACACACACACCACCACAACCACACTAACCCACACCTCGTCGCTAATTCTCAACATCAAATCCCTGTCGTTTCGGTACATTTTTAACTTTTTGGATTTCTCTTCCTTTTGTCTTTTTTTAAAATCATTTATTGCTGCATATTACTTCAACTCGAGTATTCATGCTGCAAGCCCCTGTTTGGCTCTGCGAAAAGCTTTTTGTCAGTGATGTCAAAACGAAAATCGGAAAATTTAATTAGTTTTGATATACACTTAACGAGCTGTGTTCGTCTGATTGGACTTCCTGGACCTGATTTCAGTCCAGGCAGAGTGATTTTGAGTTCTAGGCTGAAAACAAGCACTTTGAGCCTCAAACAGCGTACGATGGTAACGGTGCAAATTAAGCCGTCACGTGACTCTGGAACAGACCTGTGTCTGGACGCCCAGCCCCTCCCACGTCTGCCGTCTCCCGCCACTCAACGTCGTCTGAGCCTCTCCGATTGGGCTGCCGGCTGGAGGGGGCGGGGCCGGGAGCGTATGTATATGCAGAGGCGCGGTGGCGGTCAGAGGTGACTCCGCGACCCTTCTCTGACGATCCGGACCATGCCTCTCCTCCTCGCCCTGGTGACCCTGGCCCTCCTGGCCCACGGGCTGGCCTTCGACCTGGGCCAGTGGACCCGCTGCGTGCCCATCCCGCCGCAGATGGGCGTGTGCCGGGACCTGGGCTACGCCGAGATGCGGCTGCCCAACCTGCTGGGCCACGGCAGCCTGGAGGCGGTGCCCAGCTCCGAGGACTGGCGCCCCCTGCTGGACGCGGGCTGCCACGCCCAGGCCCGCGACTTCCTGTGCGCCCTCATCGCCCCCATGTGCCTGGACACGTGAGTGCCCCCTAGAATCTTCTCTCGCACTATTTCTCTCTCTCTCCCTCTCTGTTCCATCTCTCTGTCCCACCCTCTCTCTCTCTCTCCCATCCTCTCTCTCTTTCTATCCCACCCTTTCTCCCTCCTCTCTTTCTCTCTGCATGTCTCCTCTCTCTCCTGTAACCCAGTCCCTGACGGTAACCCTAACTCTAACCCTGTCCCCGGTCCCTGACCGTAACCCTAACTCTAACCCTGTCCCCGGTTGTGTGCAGGTTCGTCCAGCCGTGCCACAGCCTGTGTGTGGCGGTGCGGGACAGCTGTGCCCCGGTGCTGGCCTGCCAGGGACACGCCTGGCCTGAGGCTCTGGACTGCGACCGCTTCCCCGCCCAGGAGGAGATGTGCCTGCCCCCCGTCCCCAAATATGGCAGCCCCTTCTCTAAAGGTCAGTGTGTGTGTGTGTGTGTCTGAGTCAGTGAGTCTGAGTGAGTGAGTGAGTCTGTGTGTGGGAGCAAATCCTTTCTGTAACTGGACATGGCTGGTAAAATGTGGAGCAGAGCACCTGCAACATGTAATTTAAAGTCCATCTGCCTAAATGACTCCTTTCTACAGTTCAAATTCGGTAGTGATCTCTTCTGCCTGTACGTTTAAAGAACGGATGTGACTCTGAATCCTTCCGTGCATCTCCAGCTGCTGCTTTTTAAACGTGAAGCCCGTTTGGCAGGCTGGCGTGTGTGTGACTTGTGTGTGTTCTGTTTCAGGGCTGCCCCAGCCGGCGTGCCAGCACTGCCCCACTGTGGAGGAGCTACCCTCTCTGAGGAGCGTCCTGGACGCCCTCTGCCTCAATGACTTTGGTAAGCGCTCCCTGTGTGTATCTGTCTGTCTGTCTGTGTGTGTGTGTGTGTGTGTGTGTGTGTCTGTCTGTTTGTGTGTACATATATATGTGTGTATCTGTATGTGTGCGCGTGTGCATGTGTGTGTCTGTCTGTGTCTGTGTGTACATATGTGTGTGTATCTGTATGTGTGCGTGTGCATGTGTGTGTCTGTCTGTGTCTGTGTGTACATATATGTGTGTATCTGTATGTGTGGGTGTACGCTCCTCCACCTTTCTCACACCGCCTCTCTCTCTCTCTCTCTCTCTCACTCTCACTCTCTCTCAGCCGTTAAAGCCAAGCTGCACCGCCGCCGCTCGCCGTGGAAGGAGGCGGAGTTTGAGGTGGAGGGGCGGGTGGAGTTCGTGCGCCAGGGGCCCCTCCTGCCCTACGACACCCAGAGCCTCCTGCGGCGCTGGCTCCTCCTCAACCTGAGCTGCGCCCGCCTCCTGGTGCGGCCTGGCCGCGCCCAGCTCTACCTGCTGACGGGCGGCGCCCGGCCCGACGGCTCGCTCGCCCTTGCCCGCCTCTTCCCCTGGCACAAGAGGGACGCCAACATCGCCCACGCCGCCCGTAAGTGGAAACACCACAAGTGCTGACGGGCTTAGAAAACTCCGTCCGAGAGGGGGGTTACCCGGGCAACAGTGCGCGCCTTACTCCCTCCGGGGGGGGGGGGGGCGGGCGGGCGAGGTAGGCGCCGCGCTGTAATTGGACAGTCTTCATCAGAGACCCCCACACCAGAGGGGGCGCCAGAGTGCCAGGTCAGAGCTGGTTTCTCCGACAGGCTCTCTAGCTCCCTTTGCTGGTAGCTTTCCCAAAGAGCGAACGGTGGAACGCACTATGAAAACTAAAAAAAAATTTTTAAAAAGCAAACTTTATGAAAGTGACCGTATATTTAAAATGTTTGTTTGTTTTATGTGGAATGTGTTTAAAATATCTGATTTTATTAAAAAGTCTATTATATGTAGTTGTTTCTTCAGGAAAGTCTCCGTCTTTTTTTATTTATTTCCTAGACACTGCATTAGATTGCATTATATCTCACCCATTCACTGAGCAGATGGTTTTATCCGAAATGATTCAAGTACATAAATGTGTTCAAATAGTACCAACAATAAGAATTTTACATAAGATTTTCAAAATGAGATTTACATAAATATTTCGGTAGATATTGCCAAATAAAAGTCTGTTTTGGCTATATGCAAGTGAATTTTCACCGTAAGTTTTTTAGAGCTATTGTATTGTATGTCAATCAATCCAAATGTACGTAATCATAAATAATGTTTTTGTGACTAACAAATTGAATAGTTTTGAAATAGCATGCTGCTTTCTGGGAATGCTAGCCAGTCTAAAGTGTCGACACATAACATAAACATAACTCAGTGTTTCATGTAGGCCACCAATAATAGAAAGTAGAAAGTGCTAGTAGTAGCAACAGTGTATCACTAAGTTGTATGTCGCCAATGGCCTAATATAGTAGGCCTAAGCTAGAGTGTTTTCAATGGAACTTTCTTCAGCATCTACATACAGTACAATCCACATAACCCACAGTGACAAAATATAAAGACATACAAATGCGTAGCTAGTTGATGCAGAATAGACAGCTCAAACAAAACCGTGATCTGTATTTGTTTGCAGAAATGGAAAGAGAATCCACGTCGTTTGCTGTCATGGTAATCCTCTTCGCTTCGTGGCTGTCATGCACCGCTTGGCGTTCGTGAGGCGTTGCATGCGCGTAAAGTTCATCCTTAGGCGCAAAGTGTGAACGGGCCATCGTATTAATTGTCACAGCTGAAGCTCATTAGGTCTCAATCGAAACACAATCGCGAGGCGCACATTAGTAGCTTCCGCGCTGAAGCGTGCGTGGTCGCGCGGCCGATAAGCGCAGGGGGAACTCATGGAGTCTGACTGACCGGGCACATTATGAGGTGAAAGTGGGAGAATATAAATTCAGGACGGGCCAGCCTTATTTTCGGCTTGGGAAAATAAAGAATGTCTGCTCCGCTGGCCAGCTAGTGCGCGAGGCTTTGGCCACGGTGGAATAGGGTATCCCCTTTCTATACACGCGAAACAGAACTTGGAAATTAACGTAAATGTGTCCCAAAATCACAGCCAACTTTTTGCACTAAAATGTCGTCATTGTGATGACACAAGTGAGTTAATTTGGAATGGAGCATTGATTCAATATGATGAGGTTGGCACTAAATCATTTTACACAGAATGTTACTGCGTCCGCAATAAGGGAGTCCACTTAAAACAAGCGTTCTTAAGCGTTTGTCAAATTTTGTAATAAAATGTTTCATCGACGAACGCGTGCATTTATCTTTTTTTTTTTAAACTGTGAAATAGATCTGTCACAGCAACCCGAATAAACAGAGCGGACAACTGAAGTTTGCATTCTTAGCGGACTCCAAATAGTGCATGGTTACAATACAATCAGGCCATTTCAAAAGCAGAGTATAGTTAATTTAAAATGGAATTAATTTAAGCACAAAAGTAGCAAAACGATATAGATGGTGAAGGACGTCTCCTGTTTGATTTGCGCACGTTTGAAAGCTACCTTGTCGAAAATGGACCATGCGAAAGTCGTGTTCTTGGCTGAATGTTTGCCGATGGCATAGAGCACAAAGCAGTCCGGTTTCACGAGAAAGAGCTTGTCAGGATGAAATGAACACGCATTAAACGTAGGCTGCACGAGGAGATGACAAGGGGAGACTGCAGCTTCCAAGTTTTCCAAGGTGCTGGGGAACCTCGGGTTTCACTGCAGATAAAGGCCGGGCCAAAAACGCCAAGGGTATGTCTAGAAGTCGTTCTTCCCTGCTACGTTAACTTTCTCCACATCACATGACCATCCACAATGTGTCCCAGCATGTGATTTATTTTTACGAATTCATTCTATTTAGTGCATTTAAAATTATTGTATAATGTATGTCAAAACAAAATGCATCATTCCTAGCCCGCAAATCATTAAAGAGATATGATTTGACATTATTAATATGGATTCTCTGAACCATTCGTATTCTCTAAAGTAAAATCTTTGAAGTAGTCCAAAACAGCTGTAATGATTTTTGACATGACCTTCAGTACGAGATGTATAAATGCTTGCGAATTGTGCTAATTGGGTCCGTCCCCTCAGGAATATAGATTTTCAGCATATACAACGTGTATGGTATGGTTTTTTATATTTATATATGTCGTTAAATGCATTGAACCACATATAGCTTGAATCTGTGTGTGTGTGTGCTATACTAATCAGTGAGTCGGTTGTAACGTTATTACTTTAGGAAGTGTAGATGGAAGGAAGGATGAATTTGAGAAAGACAAAAGTGTTTTTGTTCACATACAGGCCAATGTCTTGAATGGGAAATAGTAGGCTACCTTCTCAGTCCCGTTTTAATGACTTTTTGCAGAGTATTATTTCATGAGTGACCTTTAATTGAAATTGAGCCATTGCTGTACAGGTCCCTAAAAATGGATTTGCCTTAACTGAATGAGGGCATCAGAAATTCACAAACACTTATCATGTTAAAATCTGTTTTAAAGATTTGTAATTTTTAACTTGATATTCATGTTTTTTTCTTTTGAATTTTTTTTTAAATTTCATTTTCTGTAGCTTTGAGTATTTGACTGCGATCTGAATGCTAAGCACTCTCAAATGGTTCACAGAAATGGATTAAGTCTGGCAGCTCGCTTCAAGAGCCAAATTCTACGGTACTGGCCCAATTGAATCACATGGTGATGTTATAGTGCGCTATTTCTTTTTTAGAAATCTTAAATTCACGAAAAATCGCTGTTGTCTTTTCGAGATGTAAAGCTCTCTGTCGTGATCAATTTCCTTGTCTGGAAAATGGTTCTGTACCTTTTGCATTGCCAAGCTCTTGGATTGGCTGCCATTTTCAAAATTCTAGCAGCCATTTTACTTCTGTCCTTCGTTTTGGCCTAACCACATGGGGGAGACCTGCGAAACTTTGCACAGTGTCACAAGGTACCTCCCTTTCACCACTGCATTATTTTGCCACTGATTGGCCGCTTGTTTAAGTGGTGTAGTATTGGCTGTGTGTGCTTGGATCCTGTGCATCACTGCTTGCAGCTATATTTATTGCAACAAGACCAGGTCAAAACCTAGTATATGGCTGGACCTAACACAAGTGATCCGGCCAACCAATGGTGTGACTTCATGACTCGGCCGACCGATGGTGTAACTCCATCACTCACTCAGTCACAGACATTTGCATTTGTAGTTGCAATTATTATTATTATTATTATTATTATTATTATTATTATTGATGTTGAAAAAGGAAAACTGGTGCATTATCATGGTCACTTTATTGTAATATTAACAATTTGTCTTTACACCCAGCGTACGTCTGGTTCGGCAGTTATGCCGGGGAGGCAGACGGCGGACTTGCGTATTGCGAGGGCTGTGTAAGGCCGGTGGAGAAAAGACGGCGTGTTCCTGTTTGGCTGTGAGAGGATGGAGGTCGGTCGCTGCTTTTTCCAGCGGGGGGGGGGGTCCTCTCTGCTCTGCGGCGGTCTCGGGTGAGCTGAGGACGGGTACGCGGGCGTCACGGCGACGTCGCGTCCGACCTTCTTTCGTCTCCGTTAGTGGCTGCTTCCTGCGTTCGGCCGAGGCGTCCCGCTCCGGGGATGACGCCGCAGCCCCCCGAAGCTTCCTCGCTACTTTTTAAGGTAAGGGCTGCCTGCTGGAAAAAGCAGCTTCCCTCCTCACTTACGTTTTTTTCCTCTTGGATTTAGGAGTGCATTCTAGTGTTTGGCTACCAGGTGTCTCTGCTGCTCTCGTTACTGGAAGGGACCAGCCTGGGAAGCTCCTTAGAACGGGTTCTAAGGAGCATTAGGAATTGATATGAAAGACCCTTAAAGCTGACTTTCTGGGTCTCATAAACAGTGTATAATGTACAGTGGTTGTATTTACGGTGGCTTGCATAAAATGGTGTCCCTGTAAACACTTAAAATGGACATTGATAGCACAGCATCACCATTTCAAAACCTTTTATTAAACTGTGGGCTCAAGGCTCAAGTAGCGCGTCTCCGATATGAAAGACTCATCAAACAACGAGGAGGGGAATTATTTTTAATTTGCTGCAGCAGTGTAATTTGATTTAGCACATCACACACGTGCCTTTACTGAAATCAAATAATCATAAGCATAATTTACAAACAGCCTCACCGTTAACAGGGAGTGCAGTTCCTGCACCTTATGCGATGGAAATGCAGTACGTTAAAAAAAACAAACCTGAACATCAAATAAGAGGAAATAAGCATAAGTTTATTCAGAAATTATATATTTTTTTCAGCTGATTCCGATTGATAAATTTAAAATGGCGGCTTGCGAGAAGACGCCGTTTCAAAAAGTTTGTCGTTGTGAAGACCTTGACAGGAACACTGCGTAACAGAAAAGGAAGCAGACGACCTTCGGTGAAAATTCAGCAAAGTATCATTTTACCGAAACTGAAGAGGAGAACAGCCCCAGTCCCCCCCCCCCCCCCCCCCCGCCGGTGCCCTAGCAGCCGTGCTCGGGGACGATGCTGCACTTGAGGATCCTCAGGTAGTTCTGCACCTTGTCGGAGTCCCTGCGGAAGCAGTGCAGGAGCTGGTAGTCGCTCATGGAGCGGCTCTCCCCGCCGGGGGGGCGGGGCTCCAGGGCCTCGGCCGAGGAGACGCCGCTCAGGGCGTTACTGAGCATGCCCAGGAGCTGCATCTGCGGGAGAGGGGGAGGGTCAGAGCCCAAATTCCCTGCATCCCGAATTTGACTTCCATGCAAAATTTCAAGACATTCTTTTAAGGACATCTTTTAAAAATCCCCCCCCCCCCTCTATTATTGACCGCCCATACTTTTCTTCATTCACCATCCCCACCATGCTTCCCCCCCCACCCCCCACCTTTTCTCATATGTTTGGGGGGTGGGGGGGGGGCGGCCCAGGGTCTGGCTACCCCGGCTGCATGTTTGGCACAGAGTGGCGGACGCGTGACGCTGTCCGTCCCCGCGGCGACGGCCTCACCTTCTCGGCCACCTTCTCCACGCCGCTCCTCAGCCTGTGCGCCATGTCGCTCATCTCCAGCGCCTTGTTGCCGCTGAAGCTGTTGAAGTCCTCGTGGTGCGACATGCTCTGGTGGAACTGGGACAGGGGGTCTCTCCACGCCGCCAGGAGGTTCAGGATCACCACGGTGAGCTCCTCCCTCTGTGTGAGAGAGGAGAGAGTCAGGGCATCTTCAGCGAGCTCCTCGCTCTGTGTGAGAGAGGAGAGAGACAGGGCCTCCTCAGCGAGCTCCTCGCTCTGTGTGAGAGAGGAGAGAGACAGGGCCTCCTCAGCGAGCTCCTCGCTCTGTGTGAGAGAGGAGAGAGACAGGGCCTCCTCAACGAGCTCCTCGCTCTGTGTGATAGAGGAGAGAGACAGGGCCTCCTCAACGAGCTCCTCGCTCTGTGTGAGAGAGGAGAGAGACAGGGCCTCCTCAGCGAGCTCCTCGCTCTGTGTGAGAGAGGAGAGAGACAGGGCCTCCTCAACGAGCTCCTCGCTCTGTGTGATAGAGGAGAGAGACAGGGCCTCCTCAGTGAGCTCCTCTGTGTGAGAGAGGAGAGAGACAGGGCCTCCTCGGTGAGCTCCTCTGTGTGAGAGAGGAGAGAGACAGGCCCTCCTCGGTGAGCTCCTCTGTGTGAGAGAGGAGAGAGACAGGGCCTCCCCGGTGAGCTCCTCCCTATCTATGAGAGAGGAGAGAGACGGGGTCTCCCCGGTGAGCTCCTCCCTCTGTGTGAGAGCTGGCACACTCACCGCTAATCGCTGGGCGTTCTCCTTGCCGTTGGGCGTGAGTATGGTGGAAGTGTGGCATTTCCGGTTGACCCTTCCGATTTGGTTTCTGCTGGGGAGGAAGTACTGCTCCTTGAACGTGCAAAGAGAAAACCAAAGAAGAAAGTTCAGAGTAAAGGAGACAGCACGTCTGCCTATCCAAAGAAGGAAGTGGTGACCGGGCATCAAGTACACCTTTATGGTGTGAAGGTTCATGTGATTTTATGAAAAACGTGAAATTTTTTTTTTAACCAGTAAACCGTCTTTGTGATGGCCTCTGTAAAAAGCTCTAAACAAATTAAGCTGAATTGAGTTTGAGGGGATAAAATTGGTGCGGATTGCTGTGGTTTTTGCTAAATTGCCCTGGAATTCTGTGGCTAAAAGTGAGTGAGTCGTGAGTGAGTCGTGAGTGAGTCGTGAGTGAGTCGTGAGTGAGTCGTGGGTGAGTCGTGGGTGAGTCGTGGGTGAGTCGTGGGTGAGTCGTGGGTGAGTCGTGGGTGAGTCGTGGGAGCGCACCGGTGCCTTGCGGACAGAGAGAAAGCGGAGGGAGAGCTGGAGGGACTCACAAACTCGGAGTGCAGGTCGTTGGAGAGCCCGTGCACCCGGGCGGAGTGCTGGATCACCCTGTCGAAGAGGTCTGCCAGGGACAGGAGCTGACACCCGGCCTCGCCCTGGGCACAGATCGGAGCGGCATCTGTGCGCGGTCTCTCATCCAGGCACAGGAGTACGAACAGCATCACAGACACTGCAGACACCAGCGTTAGTGCGGTTAGCATCACAGACACTGCAGACACCAGCGTTAGTGCGGTTAGCATCACAGACACTGCAGACACCAGCGTTATTACTGTTAGCATGACAGACACCAGCGTTAGTGCCGTTAGCATCACAGACACTGCAGACACCAGCGTTAGTGCGGTTAGCATCACAGACACTGCAGACACCAGCGTTATTACTGTTAGCATGACAGACACCAGCGTTAGTACCGTTAGCATCACAGACACCAGCGTTAGTACTGTTAGCATCACAGACACTGCAGACACCAGCGTTAGTACTGTTAGCATCACAGACACCAGCGTTAGTACTGTCAGCATCACAGACACCAGCGTTAGTACTGTTAACATCACAGACACTGCAGACACCAGCGTTAGTACTGTCAGCATCACAGACACTGCAGACACCAGCGTTAGTACTGTCAGCATCACAGACACCAGCGTTAGTACTGTTAGCATCACAGACACCAGCGTTAGTACTGTTAGCATCACAGACACTGCAGACACCAGCGTTAGTACTGTCAGCATCACAGACACCAGCGTTAGTACTGTTAACATCACAGACACTGCAGACACCAGCGTTAGTACTGTTCGCATCACAGACACCAGCGTTAGTACTGTTCGCATCACAGACACCAGCGTTAGTACTGTTCGCATCACAGACACCAGCGTTAGTACTGTTAGCATCACAGACACCAGCGTTAGTACTGTTAGCATCACAGACACCAGCGTTAGTACTGTTAGCATCACAGACACTGCAGACACCACCAGCCTGATTAATGTTTGTAGTAATAATACAAGTAGTACAAATAAGAAACCCACTTCAGTTCTAAAATATCAGCAGAAGTAGTAGTAAAAAAAAAAAATAATTATAGAAATTGCTGTATTGATCATTAAGTAGTTGTGGTTTAAATATCAGAATAATTAAATGGTTTATAATAATAATAATAAGCCGTGAATAACCTTTATCAGAATTGTTTTAAAATGAGCCGTTCTCAGTGGTTGATGCTGTTTCCCTGTGAGTGGCGAGCGGAGGCGGTGGCGTTACCTGATATGGTTTTCATCGACATTCTGTGAGCTGCCCCCTTCTGCTTGTCCCTGTGCTCCGTCTGGCTGCTCTCTGAACGCTGAGAGCCGAAGGTGGGCTAGTCTGTCGGATCGCCGTGACGACTCCTTTCCTTATATGGGCGGGTGGGGTGGGGGGGCGGTGAGCGTGAGGTCACATTAGTCACACTGGGGGGTTTGAGCCGAAGGGGCACGGTGCGCGTATGTGTCACGCCCCCCGCCCCGCAGCGGCCGTACGCAATCGGGGGACCGAGGGGGACGTCATCGCCGGGGAGAAGAGGAGGGGTCAGAGTACGCGGCTGGGACGGGAACCCCTTGAAAACGCCCTGATGCTCTGCTGTGGGTCCCTGAACGGGTGAGTCTTTGAACGAGCGGGTCTCTGAGTGAGTGAGTCTCTCTGAACGAGTGAGTCTCTCTGAACGAGTGAGTCTCTGAACGAGCGGGTCTCTGAACGAGTGAGTCTGAACGGGTGAGTCTCTCTGAACGAGTGAGTCTCTGAATGAGTGAGTCTCTCTGAACGAGTGGGTCTCTGAATGAGTGAGTCTCTGAACGAGTGGGTCTCTGAATGAGTGAGTCTCTCTGAACGAGTGGGTCTCTGAATGAGTGAGTCTCTCTGAACGAGTGGGTCTCTGAATGAGTGAGTCTCTCTGAACGAGTGGGTCTCTGAATGAGTGAGTCTCTCTGAACGAGTGGGTCTCTGAATGAGTGAGTCTCTCTGAACGAGTGAGTCTCTGAACGAGTGGGTCTCTGAACGAGTGAGTCTGAACGGGTGAGTCTCTCTGAACGAGTGAGTCTCTGAATGAGTGAGTCTCTCTGAACGAGTGAGTCTCTGAATGAGTGAGTCTCTCTGAACGAGTGGGTCTCTGAATGAGTGAGTCTCTCTGAACGAGTGGGTCTCTGAATGAGTGAGTCTCTCTGAACGAGTGGGTCTCTGAATGAGTGAGTCTCTCTGAACGAGTGGGTCTCTGAATGAGTGAGTCTCTCTGAACGAGTGAGTCTCTGAATGAGTGGGTCTCTGAACGAGTGGGTCTCTGAGTGAGTGGGTCTCTGAACGAGTGGGTCTCTGAGTGAGTGAGTCTCTGAACGAGTGGGTCTCTGAGTGAGTGAGTCTCTCTGAACGAGTGGGTCTCTGAACGAGTGGGTCTCTGAACGAGTGGGTCTCTGAACGAGTGGGTCTCTCTGAACGAGTGGGTCTCTGAACGAGTGGGTCTCTGAATGAGTGGGTCTCTGAACGAGTGGGTCTCTGAATGAGTGAGTCTGGGGTGAATTGGACTTGAGCTCATTCTCTGAATTGACTGAACTGAAAGGGAACTGACCGCCTGACCCTCGCCAACGGAGGACCCTGACCGGCCCGACCCTGGCGAACGGCGGGGGCGGAATCGTGATGCTGCTCTGCACGTGAGCGAGCCCTCTGTCCCCGCCTGCTCCGGCCCGCACGTGCTCAGTAGGGCTCGTGCAGAGGCAGAGGAGCTGGCCTGTGGAAAAGGGCAGCTGTGCTTTGTGGGGAAACCGTGTCCCCGGATGGCTCAGACTTTCAGATGAGAACAGGGTCGCTATTGTCTGTTCGGTGCAGAAATTAGCTGTGCGTTTTCCCGAAGTCGTAGATGAAAGAGAGAAACATTTGAAAAGAATATTATAGAATACGAGGAGGAACACAATCATACTCCGAACCAAACTTACTCGATCTCATTCGACCCTGTTCTAGTCAAATATCATCCGTGCTGTGTGTAGGAAGCGCTGATTCCAGTTTTACACCTAGACGGAGGGGACACTGGGGGGACGGGGGGGGGGGAGAAGCATTTTATTTCCTAATTCAGCGGTTTGACCAAGGATTGAGAAAATGAATTTGTGCACCTGTTTTTAAAGATTTGTGGCTCTGTGAGGTCCACCCCGAGGGCGGGTTTAAAAACTCCTGCGCAACGCCGAGCAGCGTTGGCGGTCCGCTCGTCAGGTCTGAGAGTCAGCAGGAGACCTTCACCCGCGCAGACGCTGCGGGCAGTTCTGATTTATTTGCAGCGAGGTGGGGGAATAGCTGCACCGCACACTCGGCATTTATCCAGTCCGAAATAAAAAGCTCTACCTCGGCCTTAGGAGAACCGTAGACGATGGCGAACAGTTAACTGTCTTTCCGGAGACCTTTGTTTTCATTCTCTGTATTTTAGCCCTTTGAGGTGTGAGATGGCGAATGTGCGATTAGAACGTTCTTTACTGAACATTCTAATGATGTCACAATCACTGCTGGTCTTGGAAAGTTACGGAGTTCTAGAACACTGACGTAGAATTTGGAAGAAACAAAAAAAAAAAGCTACTCTTCAAAGGGTTAAGGAGAGTTGGAAGCCCAGTACAGGCTGCCTGATGGAGCCTGGCTTCACACAGCCGGTCATTAAAGTTCGAGTGGAGATCGTTTGGGCGAAACGTTGCGGTAATTAGCATCGTTGGGCTAAACGGCGCGGAGGGGATGAGCAGGCGCCTCCAGGGGAAGGCCGGGCGAGGCTTGGTTTGGACGCAGCGTCGGGCTGGCGTGACGCAGACGTCGGGCCGAGCGGAAAAAGCCCGCCGCGCGTCCCCGCGGACGATCTCTCCCGGGCGCGGCCGACCTCTGACATTTCGGCGAAGCGAAGCTTAGCCCCGCGGCGGCACGAAGAGTGGGGCACCCCCCGAAACGCCGGACGTCACTGGTCCCAGTTTTGGGAAGCTGCGATCGTCCACCGGTGAGAACGTCAGGAGGGGAGGAGGACACGTCTGAGTCCGCCCCCAAAAACGACAAAGGTTCTTTCGTTTTTTTTTTTTTGGTTATTTCTTAAAGCCGTCGGCACGGTTACCGCGTGATCGGCTGACGTGGTCAGAGTGACGCACCGAGTCCGCCCCTCGGGGCGACTCTCCGAAACGGCCCGGCGTTGTAACTCGACGATGACGCGATGATGTAATGCGCCGTAACCCGCGGTAACTAAAGAGTCGTCTTCCACGACCGTTTATTCGCTTATATGCAGCCTGTGCATGGCTTGCTGTTGCGATGTGGATTCTGTGCATTACAGCATTCATTCAAGTCGTTGATTGGCTAAGAAATCCACACGCCTCGTTCTCACTCAGAATAACTTGCCTTGTATTGATTTGCAGTGACTCTTCTCTCTAAGGGGACAAATGGACCCAAACCATGCCAGGGAAATGCGCCCCCCCCCCCAACAGCATAACGGAGGCACCGGACCCTCCTCACTGTAGGAGTCAAGCATTCGGGCCTGTAGCATTCTCTTGGCTCTCACGGTGCAGTCTGTAAGTATTTGAACAGCGACAAAATGTTGATTTTGGTTGGCTTCTTGGTGTACTCCCGCGCATTGGATTTGAAATGAAACCGTGAATATGAGGTTAGAGTGAAGACTGTCAGCTTTAAATGTCAGGGTATTTGCATCCATATTGGATGATCCGTATTGGAAATTGCAGCCATTTTTATATAAAGCCCCTCCATTTTGGGGGACCAAATAGCTTGTTTTCAATTTGCATATAATTATAACAAAGGGTGTTCCATAATGTTGTTTCATTTGCTGAAATATTAAGACATTTGAATAAGTCCCACTTCAGATAGTTTCGCCCGTAGTTTTGGGGACGGCTGGGTCTTGTTGAGGCCCTATTATCTGGCACTGGTGTCGTGTCCTGACTACACCAGTTCATTATTTTGTGGCTTAACAAACACTTTAAATGCAGTGGAAAAGTTATTGCACAAGGTCTTCACCTCTTAGGAAATGTGAATACTCTTAGCTCATTGCCAGGTGGTCTTATTTTTCTTTTTCATTGTTGGAGTTCTGCATGCTTGAGGGTGCGCTTTAAAAATGATGTTTAAATTTGAGGAGAGATGAATTTTTTTCTAAATATTGTATGCAGTTATGACTATGAACAGTGAGTATCAATTTTCAGTGTCATTACACCTGATGAATGAAAGCGAAAAGCAAATCCAGTTATGGAATTAGAGGTTTGGATGGAGCAAAAAAATGAAATGAATGAAAAGCTGTAAATAAAAAACCATTGTGGAGCAATGGCACCACCTATCAATGTACTTATGTACTTTGGGCTTTCTCCCTGAAGATGTAATTCATGCAGTGTACACTAGATGGTGGTCAGAGCACATTCCTGAAAACGGCAGCAGCGTACCTGCATTAAATGAACAGCTTTCTTTCTTTCTTTCTTCTTAGTTGTAAATAAATTTCTTCAGAAACACCGTTTCGAAAGTTTTGTCGTAGCCAAATTCTCCAAACTGCATCAGTGATTGGCGGCTTGCTTTCAGTAGTCGGATTGAAAGACCAATGTTGACTAAATTCTGGCAGTAGTCGGTGCTGTCCATCTTTACGCCTGGAGCCTTGACCGTGAAGCAGGGTTACTGAGTTAGCTGGGTAACTGCACTGAGTAAAACCTACTAAACTACCGAACCCTACTAAATCTGGAACCAAGACTGCAGTAAAAATAGCTGTTCTGGGTTTTACTCAGTGCAGTTATCCAGCTAACCCCCATAACCCTGCTTGGTGATACAGCCCTGATTTACATAACACCCCCAATATTCTGTTTTGGGGGGGGGGGGGGGGGGGAGTCATAATTCTGCCCTGGAGAGAGATGCAGGCATCTTTTGACAACCCTTAAAATTTTCTTTTTTTCTTTTTCTTTTTCTTTTTTTGATGTGAACTTGTGAACATGTACTCTGGTTCTCTCAGACTGTTAATTCTGTTGCAGTCACTCGATCCATGCGATCACTGTGCTGTATTATTGAAAGGGGCGTGTCGACGGGGTCCGTATCCACTCAAATCCAAATCCACATCCACTCGTGGAAATGCAGAATTCTGAACAGTAGCAGTATGTCTGAATATGTCCCTTGAGATTGCTAATCATTTTGTAAATGATGCCTCGTCGGATGCGCGTTAAATGAGTGAGCAGGTAAAGTGCTTTTCAACGGGATTTGTGTTGGGTTTCTGATGGTGCCAGCCCTGTTCTATTTTGAATTGGGCCACCGCCGTTTGTCTCAACAAGCCTGGGTGACGCACCCTTATGGAGCCAGAGTGCGTCTTTCCCAGAGACCCGAGGCAGAGCCAAGCGGTACTGTTCCGCGGGGATCTCTGCGGACCTGGCCCGGACGAGACAGCCCTCCCGACGCTCGGCTGGCGGTAGCTCTGAGCGATTTATTGCTTGCGGAATATGAGACCGCTCCTCTGAGCTCTCAAATCTTAACGGCCAGGACCCTGGACAGCGCTCCCTGGCCCTCAGCCACGGGGTGACCATTCTCCTGTAACAAACAGCCCAGTGTTACAGATGTAAGGAAGGCGAGGAGTACGACTGATGGGCACAGTTCCACAGGCTCATCCAACGGGATTTTAACGCATTAGGCCAGGGGTGTCCAATCATCTCCGAGAAGGGCCGGTGTGGGTTGCAGATGTTTGTTTCAGCCCATCATCACATCACCTGATTCAACTAATTAACCAATCATGGTCTTCAATCAAGACCTTGATAAGTAGAATCCGGTGTCATAGTGCTCGGCAAGAACAAAAACCTGCACCCACACTGGCCGTTTTCGGATAAGATTTGAAACCTCTGCATTAGGCTATTATACTCTTATAATTACCACGTATTACGATTCTTTCACAGTGTCTATGTGGGTTCAAGTGTATTGTTATTATTATTTTAATGTGAACAAATATGAAATGTACAGATATATCATATTCTATCAATGATCATGTAAATATTTCATTTATACTGTGGTCTTTTAGCAGATGTGTGCTTTTAATTAGTATTGTATCAGTGTCCCTTGTCTTGGTCCTCTCCTGTCACTCAGGCTCGGAATAATTAGAGGGCTGGAGCGTGTGGAATACGTCCTGCACTGCGACTCCCCACCACAGCAGCGCCTCCGAGCCTGGCAGCGGGAGGAAAATAGACGTCTGATTGGCCCGAGTCTTTCCATGGCGGCCGGGGACATGACCGGAATTAAGCAGCGGCGAGCGGCGTTCCCGGGTAAACACGGAGCCGCGGCAAGCCTCCCACCACTTTTTTTTTAATTTATTTATTTATTTTTTTCTGTTGCGGTGCGTAGACCTACCTGTTGTAAAGATGACAGACTGCTCCCTCACTAGAGCTAGAGCAAAACCAAACTGTAGGCTACAGGCTGTTCCAACAATCTCCAGTAGAGAGGAACAGGGAAGGTGACATTACCAGACTCTGTCCATTTGCAGGAGTGCGTTAATATTTGCTTCTGAAAATGTAATTTCAAAAATGTGTGCATTTGGAGAGCTTCCAAATGCATTGGCCAAAGCGGAAGCTGTGGATATTAAGTAAAAAAACATATTTGAACTAAGAATTCTCTAATACTTAAACAGCTACTACATGGAAGTCATAAGTATATATAAATACAAAATGTGCCAAATAAAATGGTTCAAAATATATAGTTTTCATCAAGAAAATGTGAGTGATAAATCTGACTATTCTAATGAAGGCTGTTGCATTATTAACTTCTTGTGACTGAATTCAGTAATATAATGTAAATTAATTTTATATGACTGTAGATGGGATATTTATGGGTTATGTTATTTCCAGACCTGGACCAAGCATGTAGTGTCATTTACTTTCTGATACTTTTATTAAATGTAATTATATAACATAGACACATTTACAAATGCTAAGTGTTTTAATTCAAAGTATTGTGATGGCCACCCACTCACGGAGTAATTAATAAGTTGTAATATGTTATCACATTTATTAATCCTATCAGTTAGGGGCTTTTCAAAGCAAAATGGGTCAGGTCTTATGGTGATTGGGTCCAGGCCAGGTTGAGCCGCGGTGCTAACGCAAGATTAGGAAAATTCATTGATCCGGTCGTTAATCTATAAAATCGGAATTCCTGTCAGCTGGAGGGCATGCATAGGCCAACTGGGTCATTAGTGAAGAGCTAATGTTCTGTATTAAATAAAACCAAATGCCTTAATGAATTATGTCCACAGCGAAAAAGAGGTGAAAGGTTGGAAAAGCTTCTTTTTTTTTACTCAATCCTTGGTCGAGAAGCTTAGAACAATTAAAAATGAAACCAGGCTGCATGCATTATGACCAGAATGCTAATGAACTGTGTTTTCCACTATGTGAATACTCAACAGGTAACAGATGATTGCTTTATTTAAAAAAAAAAAATCTTGGTTTGTTGCCACTAAGAGGTTAATGTGTACTAAATCCAGAAGATTTACGCAAGCTGTCACGCATAAGGACAAATGCGCTCAGTTATATCTGCCCGCTCCATATAAATCGTAGATTTGCCATATTTGCATTTATTGATTTTTTTAGAGTGGGATTTTATAGACGACTACATTAAGAATGACGTGACCTGGGCGTTTCGTCGCACGCGCATTCTGATGAGCTGGCAGAATTTATGAAATATGCGACCCCCACCGCTCGTTAAAAGCAAGGCTCATTTTTAATATGATGTAGCCTACACACTTTTGAAGGTTACTGTCATTCAGAAGCGGCCATCTGTTATCAGCCCATTAACCCCTTAAGGTGGAGGATCACAAACATGAGATTGGAATTCTCTTAATTGAACGTTCTAATACTGATGTAGCAACCAGTTCTGGTAAAACAATTAAGTTCTAGAACACTGACTTAGAAGTTTGGAAAAAAAATAATTCCAAAAACCTACTCTTCAAAGGGTAAAGACCATCGAAAGTTACGCATACTCAAGTCTTACCACTGCTGACTAGATATGTAAAGTTTTTTTTTTTTTTTTTTTTTTTTTTAAAGCTTCGTCTTTTATTGAGGAAGCAGTTTTGAAAGATAATGGCTGTGGTTTGTGTCGTCCGGGGAACAGTTATCTTAATTTGTACTGCCGTGGGAGGAATTAATGTTTAGTTCTTCAGCATGCTCTAAGTGTATCTGTCATTCAGTTGATTTTTGAATGGGTAATTTTTGAATTGTCACGACAAATAAAATGAAAGTGTTTTTTAGTGTCTGCTTCTTCGCGGAGTCCCGGTTGTATAAATGGGAGTACATGCATTTTTTTGTCCTATAGGCTACAAGTCTGACCAGTAAACTATTGCAGAAAAAATGTTTTCCGACTATATTGGCAGTAATTCAGTGCCTAAGCGCGTAGCCTACGTAGTTGGTCATATTTTGCTGTGAGTTTTGATTTAAAAATAATCATTATACAGTTGTGAAAGAACTGACTAAACAGGAATTGGGTTATTGTTTAGGGAAGGTAGCAATGATGCTGGGTTTGCGCCGGTCCTCAGTCCTCCCCCCCCTTTCGATCCCGGAGGAAAAGCGCGCTCCCTGCGCGCGTGCCTGTAGTTCACATCCAGGAACGTCTGGTGCTGGATGATCTCTCTCCAGTGCACCCGTGTCTTTTGTACGACCGCGGATGATCCGATAGCCGCCGTCATATGAGCTCCACTGAATGGAATATCTTTTCTTTTTGGTCTTTTTCATTCGCTTTTGTGTCTGAAGTTCCGGCGATGCGGTGTCCGGTATTTGGGGACGCGTAGCACTGCGCTTGTGCGATTGCCTCGCCTCTTTGGGATTCGCTTTACAGACTACAAAACCTTTGTGAAAGTGAACAGGAAAACATGGACTAATTTGTTTTTCGTTCACGATGGGATTATTTAGACTTTCCTTTGTTTTCTGTATATTTTGTATCTTTTCAGGTAAGACTGGGAGTGTTGTCACTGGCTGATGATGCTGCACAACAGGCTAACAGTAGTTGACAATATCTAAACCTCAAACGAACGACTTACAGCGTTGCTATGTTCAGCATTTCGTTAACTGTGCGTTTTTCTTAAATTACGTGAGAGAGTATAAATATTTCCAAGGTGTGGTATTTAAAATGTTCTCATGTGTACAGAAAATCGGTATGATAACACGAAACCCGACTGTCTGGCTGTTATTTAAAGGCGGAGAATTCATGGCCAGCCGGTGGATGACAGTACAGATAACGTTTATTCTTGGCATCTCTGTGTCTGTTTTTTTGTGCTCCAAAGTTTTAGGGTTTGGGGTCGACCCCGCTCTGCGCATAAACGTTTTCAACGAACTGAAGCTCGGCGTGTCGTTTGCCGGAGTTTCCCAAGTCCACGGCTTCCACAACGAGAGCAGAGCATTTCTGTTCCAAGGTAAGATTGTCGATTTTTAGAGAGAAAATCATGTATGTTGCAATAGCTGATCACTGGCGAATAGCATTGTAGCCTCCTGCACTTTGAAGTGCGGCACCGGACGGTTATTTTTCTTGACACTCTTGTCTGTGCTTGCCGCAGAAGAAACCTGCTTTGACTCTTTTATGGACTAATATTCGTTTTCAAGTCAGCAATATGGATATTATAGCAGTGCTCTAGGGACATATCGCATAAAATGAAACAAACTGAAATTGCGCAATGTATTTCTGTACGAAAAAAAAAATTCTGTATTCTTTGCATTGGTTATATACAAGAAGCATCTGTTACAACCGGGTCAAAGCTATAGTATTCTGTAAACTAGGACAGAGTACTTTAAATTTTTATTTAATTTCAACCCCCCAGCAAAGGTGGGGCAATAAAACAGCTGCAGAAAATGGTAGTTTGGACATTAGTGACCTCAGACAGCGTTGTCAGAAAATGATAGCCTACTGTCACCACGGGGCCCAGTTTCTTTTAGAGCTGAACCTATAGCAACACAGTGCAGTTTATAAGGATCCATTTTACCCAGATGTATCGTTCTGCTGCTCTCAAGTAGCCACGGTAGACCCCGTGATATACTGAATTTGACAGTAGCGGCGAAGTCCAGCCGTTTGTCCCAGGGCAAACGAGCACCCGCTCAAGGCAGTGCGTCCAATTAAATTCCACCAGACACGAGGATTTGTGGTGGCTACACTGTCGCCTGTGGCGTCCTGAATTACAACATTTATGTACCTTTATACGCGATTGATATCAACGTTCACTTATTTTTCTGTCATCGTCGCCTGTACCTACCTTTCCTCTTGTTTAGCTCAACTGTCAAAGGGAGACTGCAGTGAAACTTCAAATTAATTAGTGATGCAAATTGTGATGGTATTAATATGCAAAGAGCGGGGAAATAATGAAAGCAGTTGATTGTTTCTTCTACTTGTTGGCCCGTTGCATTTGTCGGGAACTGGTTTGCTTGGCCAGGAAGCGTTCCGTCAGAGCTCAACACAGCGTGCCTTCGGAAGTAGGCTGCGGCCTCAATTCGAAACAAAGCCCAGCGTCTCCGCCGAGCAGATGGACGCTCACGCACAAAGAAGTTTGCGCGGGCGCAGCAGGGATAATCAAGTTAGCGAATCACAATGCAGCGTGGCCTTTGAGAACGTGTTTGACACAACAGCATCTGGTCCAGGATGCTTAACGGCATCTCTGCGCGGGTCATTTCCTTTGGTCTTATTAGTCCTTTCTCTAGGGAAGGAGGCTACAGATCCAAGTATATTGAACAGTGAGCAGCGTCTATTTGGAGTCAGCCCCTTAACATACTCGTTGCAAGCTCAGTTTTTTTGTGAACAAGTATTTTAACATAACAGCATCTTACTGGTTTCAGTGAACGGAGTATGCAAAATAATGCACCTCTCTGGTCCTCACTGAGTCAGTTTCTTTTTTTGTGTGTCTCTGCCTCCCCCCCCCCCCCCCCCCCTCCCCGCAATGGGTCAGGTGAGATTCTCACGACCCGCTTCTTCGGCCGAAAAGCCGGCGAGCGGTCAGTCGCCAGGCGGGGTCTCGTGGCGGTATTCGCGGGGGCGTCCGCCGGGCACCGCTCGTTCGCCAGGTCCCGGGGCGGCACCGTCCGAACGATGGTGGCCAGCCAGCGTGAGACGTACGACAGCAGTAACGGCGGATTGCGGCGGTTCACCAGTTCGTTGGGGGCGGGAGTGGAATTCATTCCTTGTTTTTCCCGGGGGCGGATCCCTGAGGAAGCGGGAGGGGGCGTGGCCTAATATCCTTTGAAGGCGGCCATCAGGGCAACCCTGAAGAGCATTGGGGGGGGAGGGCAGTGTGATAAAATTGAGCCCCCCCCTGGCTACATCAGTCTTACCTAATTGGGAAGGTGCCTCAGCTGCCTTCAGGGGAAAATCCCAGACCGTCCAGGGCGGGGGGTGAGGGGCGGGGGAGGGGGGGGTGTCCTCCGAAACAGATCTGCCGTCCCATACGAGGAGCGTTATTGGATTTGAGCGGGATTACATGCTGGCAGTTTTCAGCACAGTCCCTCTTTCATCTTTCTCTCTCTCTTCCTTTCCCACCAGCACGTTTAAAAATAAATAAATAAATAAAAACGATACTGAAAGCCCGGCTGTTTGACGGACGCCCTTGGTTTTTTAACGAGGCGCCTCGCGGGGGGGAACGGTCACGTGCGACGGGGGGGGGCGGCGCCCCCGCCCGGCCGAGCGGGACCCGGCCCGATGGCACCGCCGCTGTCGGTTGGCGCTGCCCGGGGGCCCCGCGGGGGGCAGGCAGGACGTTAGTTACTGTGTAATATGCCGAGGCGCTGCCAGCCCGCTGCGCGGGCGTCAGTTGGCGGTCGTCCCGACGCGCAGACCCCGCCGAGGCCCTGGAGGAGACCCGCTCCGCAGCGGGTGCCATTTTCTGTGCGCCAACTAGACAGAAGGCATCTGTCAGAGAGATCCCTAACGCGTTACCGTTAGGGATCTCTCTCTCTCTCTCTCTCTCTGTCTCTCTGTGTCTCTCTCTCTCTCTCTCTCTCTGTCTCTCTGTCTCTCTCTCTCTCTCTCTGTCTCTCTCTTGCTCGCTCGCTTATATGAAACAAGTTAGAAGTTAGATGAGTGACAGCATTAAAGCAGCTGACCTCACGTAGGAGTCTACTAATGTAGTATAGCCTCTTTCTCTCTCTCTCTCTCTCTCTCTGTTAGATGTTCGGAGGAATGTGAAGCCTCCTTTGATTAATAAAGTTCTCTCTCTCTCTCTCTCAGATGTGGGGAGGAGTGTGAAGGCTCCTGCTGATGCAGCAGGGCGCATGCTGGGGAAGTTGAGGCACAGGACAGAGTTCACGCTGCTGGCCACCCTCAAACAGGAGCAGCTCAATTCTGGAGTCATCCTGTCAATCCACCATGCTGACCAGAGGTAGGCATGATGCTGAGGAGAGGTAACCATGGCGCTGACCAGAGGTAGGCATGATCTTGAGGAGAGGTAGCCATGGCGCTGACCAGAGGTAGGCATGATGCTGAGGAGAGGTAGTCATGGCGCTGACCAGAGGTAGGCATGATGCTGAGGAGAGGTAGTCATGGCGCTGAGGAGAAGTAGGCATGATGCTGAGGAGAGGTAGCCATGGCACTGAGGAGCAGTAGCTATGGCGCTCACCAGAGGTAGCCATGATGCTGAGGAGAGCTGGCCATGGTGCTGGGGGGAGGTAGCCATGGCGTTAAGTAACCATGGTGCTGTCCTGATGTTGGCATGAGGCTGTCTCCCAATGGCCAGAGGAAGGTCAGAGACCCTGCCCTGATGACCATCCCCCCCCCCCCCCCGTCAGACTCTGCCTTTTCAGACCCTGGCCAGGGAGGCAGTCTAAAGATGTTCACCTAGTACAGAAGCCTGGTTTTTCCATGCCTTTTTGGGTTTTGAGTCTGATTTGAGAAACGCAAGAATCCCATTAAATTTTTAAAATTATATATATTTTTTTGCAGTTCAGATTTTAATTATTGATCATACGGCTCGCTGGCCTCCCACCCGGCAATTTCCCGCCGCTTAGCGTTCTCCGGAGCGATCGCGGTTTCCTCGCGAGGCGCGGCCGCCAGTCACCTGCTGCCGCTCAAAAATCGATGCGCCGCACTTTGCCGCCTCGCTCTCCCCCCCCTCCCCCCGCCCCCCCCCGCTCGCGTAACGGTTTCCGTTCAATTAGCGGCGCGGGGCTAATGGAAACGAGCATAGCCTCGCCAAGGGCGCTAATCGACCGCCGCGCGGCGGTCGAGGGCCCTTCTGCTTCCTGTGACGCTCGTGTGAGTGCCGCTCCCCCCCCTCCCACCCCCCCACCCCAACCCCCTACGGAGCTCGCCGTGGTCAAAGCTGCGTGGAGCTCCAGCTTCGAAATGGGGGCTCGATGGACTGTACGTCTCCCATTTCGTTTCCATCCCATCCGAGTCCCTGGTGATTAGGCCCCTCCCCCCAGCTATTCCGCCATCTGGTTCGCTGAGTTGATTCACAGAAAGAGCCGCGAACCCGCCTAGCCTCGCACGGTTTCCATGGCGTCGGCCGCTAGGCAAAATCACCAGCCGTTCGTTTAGAAGCGATTGGGGGGGGGTCGGGGGGGGGCGCGCAGATTTTGGCCGGTGATGCGAGTGGCCTGTGTCTGTTTAAGAACAATTAAGAGCTCCCTCGATGCTGGGACTGCAACTGCAACTGCAGGTGGGAGGAAGTTTGATCGTTAGATTGAGTTCACAGGTAAACCTGTATCCTCACGTCTGTAATTTGCGTGTCTTTTACTTTGGCCCTCCCCCTCCCCCCAGGTTCCTGGAGCTGGAGAGCAGCGGGCAGAGGGACGAGATTCGGCTGCACTACCGAGCCCGGGACGGGCGCCCCCGCAGCGAGGTCTTCCCCTACGCCCTCGCCGACGGCCGCTGGCACAAGCTGTCGGTGGCCGTCAGTGCCTCGCACGTCCTCCTGCACGTGGACTGCAACAGGTGCGTCCCCCCCCGCCCCCCCCCCCCCCCCCGGGAACGGCCTGCCAATCAAGCATCCCTATAGAGACACA
This sequence comes from Anguilla anguilla, assembly GCF_013347855.1. NCBI lineage: Eukaryota > Metazoa > Chordata > Actinopteri > Anguilliformes > Anguillidae > Anguilla > Anguilla anguilla. The sequence goes on along the minus strand of NC_049219.1, from coordinate 8,909,094 downwards.
CACTTTCTGAAGGACGTGAGAAAAGAGTGTGTATTGCCCAATAGACGCCCAAAGTCTTACATAAAGCACGTGAGTTGTTCTTTTGACTATATTGCCTGTGTAAATCATGTTGACATTTCGCTGTTAAATGAAAAGTGCTCTGCATGTGAAATTTTTCATTGAGAGTGATAATGATTATTAATAGTACTAATGTGTTATCATTCCTCCTGATGATAGTAGTTGTGACTGTGATGTCGTGGCAGTGTCAGCACTCTGAATGACTAGTGTTTGGCTCCGCCGTTTTAGGATTTATGAGCGTGTGGTGGAGACGCCCCTCCTGGACATCCCGGCCGGGGCGTCGTTCTGGCTCGGGCAGAGGAACGGCGCCCGCGGCTTCTTCAAGGTAGGAGTCCCAAACGCGTCCCAAACGCGCCCCAAACCGTATTTCAAAACTTGCCCAAATGTCTCCAGGAACAGGGTTGGTTACCACTGGCCTACACCGTCTGCCGTATTCGTAGTTGTCCGCTCACATCACAGTGTCACAGTTTTTTTAACATCATTGGATTAAGGCAAACGGACTGGAATTGAGATCACGAAAGCTTATTTATTTTTTTCTTCCCCCGCCTTTTTTTCTCTCTCTGTGACCGCAGGGGACGATGCAGGACGTTCAGCTGCTCGTCATGCCCCAGGGGTACATCTCGCAGTGTCCGGACCTCAACCGCAGTAAGCTCGCTTCTCCCCGATCCCTTTTAACCCTCTCCATTGGCGCGCACGGGATTTCGATGCGTTCGAACGCTTCGTTTTCCGAGCCGCCGTCGTTCGGTCGCGTGCGTCCTGACGGGCTTTTTTGGGGGGCATCTCGGTTTCAGCCTGCCCCACGTGCAACGACTTCCACGGCCTGGTGCAGAAGATCATGGAGCTGCAGGACCTCTTAGCCAAAACGTCCAGCAAGGTACCCGTGCAAGATAATTCCCCTTTTGCTGCGGAAGAATCCGGAAAAAGGTGCTGTATAATGCTGCCGGTTTTACCACGGAGAATTTTAACAAGCTGTTATTTTTTCTTAATTAGGTGCTTTTCATGTTTTAGAGCCGGAGTTCCCTAGTATTATCCAGAAAGGGACAGTGTGGGTGCGCACAGCTGATCCTGATTCTACTAATCAAGGTGCTTAGCAATGACTCTAGTGATTGATTAGTAGAATCAGGTGTGTGCACCCACACTGGCCCTTTCTGGAACCCCAGATCTAAAACATGAAAAGCACCTAATTAAGAAAAATTAACTGCTTGTTAAAATTCTGGGATTGCTTTTGAGGTTGGAATGAAAACCAGCATACACAGGGGTCCCCCAGGATCAAGTTTGAGAACCATTGATCTAAAGATGTGGTCTCCAACCCTCCCTGGTCCTGGAGAGCTACAGGGTCTGCTGGTTTTCATAGTGACTCTGCACTTCATGAATCAATTAGAGCAGTTGATTACACAGTTAACGCAACTCACCTGGTGTCTTGGGTCTCAATTGGGTGCTGATTTTAAGGTGAAAACAAAAACCAACAGACCCTGTAGCTCTCCAGGACCACGGCTGGAGACCACTGATCTACAGCTTACAGGATGAAAGGCTGGCATCCACAGTCTGTCAGACAAAAATGGTTTGTGTGATCCAACCCGTGTGAAACAGCCATTTCAGATTGACAGCTATTTGAACTTTCTCTTGTTGAATGAGAAGGCAATTGAGTCAGCCTTGATTGCGGAGATTAGCCTGAATATTTACCTTCAGTTTTACCTGGTTTTGACCTGCAGTTAGCCTGCATATTTACCTTCAGTTTTACCAGGGTCTGACCTGCGATTGGCCTGCATATTCAGCTTCAGTTTTACCAGGGTCTGACCTGCGATTGGCCTGCATATTCAGCTTCAGTTTTACCTGGGTTTGACCCGTGATTAGCCTGCATATTCAGCTTCAGTTTAACCTGGGTTTGACCCGTGCTTGGCCTGCCTGTTTAGCAGCAGCATTAGTTGGGCTGCCCCAGGATTAGCCTGCACTTACAGCCTCAGCGGTCGCTAGGCCAGCCCGTGGAGCGCGCCGCCATCGGATGCTAACGCGATTAACTCGCACAATGGCCCGGCGCGGGAGCCTAACCCCCCTCCCTCTCCCCCCCCTCCCCTCCTCCCTGTTTGTCTCGGGGGGTGGGGTCCCGCGGGGCAGCTGTCGCGGGCGGAGGAGAAGATGAACAGCCTGGACAGCTGCCACTGTGAGCGGACGTGCAGCGCGAAGGGAAGGGTGTACCGCGAGGACCAGGCCTGGACGGACGGCTGCAGGAACTGCACGTGCGCGGTGAGCCCCTCCCCTCCCCCGCCTCGCCCCAGCCCCGCCCCGCTCCAGCTGGGAGGATTAGGAGAGCGCTGCTTCGGTAATCCTCCGCAGTTTGGAAGTGGGACACGGACCCGGCGGGCGGTCGGGACGGGCCGGATGGATGCTGGACGTGCTTTGGCCGCTGCTTGCCCCTGACGCAGACCTGGGTAACAGCCCTGTGAAAAGGGGAATCGTTACAGTTGGCAGTTCAGTTTAAGCAGACACGGTTAGCGGAAGCACCAGGACAGAACCGCCAGTCTCTGTGGTTCTGATCAGGACAAAACAGCTAGTCTCGGTGGCTCTGATCAGGACAGAACAGCTAGTCTCTGTGGTTCTTATCAGGACAGAACAGCTAGTCTCTATGGTTCTGATCATGACAGAACCGCTAGTCTTGGTGGTTCTGATTAGCACAGACATGCTAGTCTCGGTGGCTCTGATCAGAACAGAACCACTAGTCTTGGTGGTTCTGATTAGCACAGAAATGCTAGTCTCGGTGGCTCTGATCAGGACAGAACCGCTAGTCTCGGTGGCTCTGATGAGGGCAGATGCTGAGGCACAGCTGAGCCGTTCCTGTTTCTGCCGGTCTGAAAACTGTCAGAGCTCAGAGAAGCTGATGTGGGTAGAGGCAAACCTCAGGGGGCACTCAGAAACACAATGAAATGTTTTTCAGCACATTGGCTCGGGGGGGGCTCCAAATCTGTGGTTGGTCTCACACCACCGTTCAGCGAATTGCCCCCGCCACATCGCTGCCACTTATCCTATTTCCGGCCTGCATTCAGACGACATTTGCTCGCAACTTAACCAAAAAATAAAGTAAACGCGAGCACTACTTTTCTTTTTAATCACAAACTAAGTTTGGTGTGTTAGTTTGAGTGTTTGCTGAACTGCCAATGAAGGAAATAAACTGTCTTGCTTTTAATTTTAATTAGACAAGACGATGCGTGATTTATTAATTGATGTGGGATAGTGAGGGCCTGTGAAATGCGTATGTAATGTGAATGTGAACCTGCGTTTGGGACCTGGGCGGGGCCTGGGTGGAATGGGTGGGACCTGTGTGGAATAGGCGGGGCCTGGATGGAATGGGTGGGACCTGGGTGGAATGGGCGGGGCCTGGGTGAAATGGGCGGGACCTGGGGGGAATGAGCGGGGCCTGGGTGGAATGGGCAGGGCCTGGGTGGTAGACTGTGGATGTGGGTGAGGCCCCTGCAGCTGTGTGTGTGTCTGTGTGTGTGTGAGGTGAAGGTGTGTCTGTGTCCTGCTCTAGAACGGCACGGTGCTGTGTGAGGCCATGGTCTGCCCCCCGCCCCAGTGCCCTCCAGGCTCCGCCCCCGCCTACGTGAGAGGAGCCTGCTGCAAGGAGTGCCAGTGTGAGTACTTCTACACAAACATACTCACTCACACATACACACACACACACCTACGGACACACACACTCACACACACGCTCACAGCCACACACTTACAAACACACTAACACACACCTGCAAACACACACACACACTCACCTAAAAACACACAGACACCTACAAACACGCTCATGCACACACACACCTTTGCCCATCGGTCTCTCTGCAGCCCAGCAGGGAGAACTCCGTACGCACCGCCTGACAACTGACCACATCGCGCCCGTCGCTAGGCAACGCCACACATGCATCTCTGGAGACTTCCGCATTTGCATACACATAAATTATTCACCGCAGACCTTCAAAAACACGCGTTTGTGAGCGACACAAAGACGGATCCGAGAATGCGACTGACGAAACGGACGGCGTCGCGTCTCGCACGCGTTAGGGCCTCTCCTGCTCTTCGGGCTGGTCCTCGCCACGGTGCTTAAGTCAGCGTTCCTCACCCTTTTACACACGTGCACGCAGAGGACAGAGCGCGCTCCGTGTCCCGGATACAAGCACGCATCGTGTGGGTGTCGCGCGTATCGTCTCGCAACAAAACATCCAGGAAACCGAATTCGGGATTTGCTTATGAAGCGAGTTTTTTTTTTTTTCAATTGTGTCATTAAAAATTTTTTAAATTTAGAGTTTCCTCACTCCCAGGTGTCCCCCTGAATTTGCGTAGTTAGAGACGCGGCGTAGTTTTTAGTCTTTTTACGCTACGGTCACTGACGCTTGCTTCAGTTTTCAAAGCATACTGTCGTGTCGCTTCCAGGTGAGAAATGCGTGTATAAACTCTCCCCTCCTTGCTTCTTCAAGATGTGCTCGTTTGCCCCTGTAGGACTCTCTGTTCACACGTATGCCTGATGTATTTTAGATATAGTGAGTGAACACAAAACACACTTTTTAAAGTATCGTTTTATTTGTTTTGCGTTTACTCTGGTTCCCTGTCTAATGTTGCATCTTGTCTGAAAGATCTGAAACCATTCAGTGTGACAAATATGCAATTATAGAGGAAATCAGGAAGAGGGCGAATACTTTTTCACAGCACTGTAAATATTAAGTCGTGAAATTGTTTCATTGGAGTGTATGCACTCCTAATAATGTTTAAAAATAGACATGCATGTCTGGCATACTGCTCTCTTTACGCCAGTGAAAGGCCCTTCTGGCTTTACGCAGCTTTTGCACATAGATCTGGGTCCACAGAGTCCTTGGAAAAAAATGGGTCAAATAAATCCTTGGTTAAATAATCCGATGTCTGGGTAAATAGTGAATACTAATTTGTCTTTTTTTATTATTTATTTCACTGATAACCCTATTAGCCGAAGTCTTGCTAAATTGGTGTATTCGTAGTGGTGTCCTACAGCACTACTGCTGGCTTGCTGGTTAGCCCGTCACTCTGAAGGGTCAGTGGAGGGCGCCAGGCTTTAGCTATCAGGAAGTCGTCTAGTGTAAGGCCAGCTTACCGGGCGCGGACCGTATGATTACGGTCTTCATCATCACGGTCGACTTCACTCAACCGCTTTCATCTACGAATCATTTCCCTGCCCCTTGGTCACAAGCCGCCGAAAACACGGCGCCATTTTTCTTAATTTTTACGACGGCTAACCGCTCGTTTGCGCTTCCAGCTGTGTGCCCGTTCGGCGGGAGGGCGTTCGCGGAGGGAGAGGCGGAAGCCGCGCGCGACTCCTCGGGGAAGTGCCAGCTGCTCCGGTGCCGGGTGAGTGTCGCCCGCCGCCGCCGCCCGCTTACCGCCAACCTCCCGCGATCCTGCGCTAGCACCAGTTAGCGCACAGCGTTCAGAACGGCTGGGTAGAGCGCCACGGCGGCCCGGCACGCTAAAAAGGCATTAATGCGCAGAAAACATGGCTGCTGGGAAAAAAAAGAAACCATAGATATAAAGGAGAGAGAAAAGACAGGTACGGATAAGGATCGGCGAGAACGTGACCGGTTTAGAAATCAGATGGTGCTGCCGTGATCGTTTGAAGGCTGTGCGTAGGAGGCTGGGTCTGAGGGAAAATGGTCGTACTCCACGTCTTAGTGTACGTGTGAAAGCACTTGTGTTGTGCTTTATATCGTTATCTTGATGTTGTAGCTGGCCATGCCTCCTAGTTTCACCCGGCATCAGTTAGGTCAGGGAGTAATGTTTATATGCTCTCTGACCTTATATTATGAGCACACCATGTGCAGTTGTTGACATGAGCGTTTTTCAGTGTTCATATAGTGCTTATGAAAGAGTTATAAAGGCTTAATGAATGACCAAAATGATATCTCAAAATTCTGCGATTGACGATGTGCCATGCTTTTTTTTTTTTTTGCGAACAGAACGGGACGATGCATCCGGTAGAGGACTCGCCCTGTCCGGAGCTGAACTGTCCCGAATCGGAGCAGATCGCCCTCCCGGACCGCTGCTGCAAAGTGTGCAGAGGTACAGTCCCCATTTTAGGTAGTTAGAGCAGTGGAATGTGCTTCAGTGCAGCAAACTGTGAGGGTCCCCCGTGGGTCATTACCTGAGCTGTGTGCAGCCTCATTCTGAGGTGACTCTGTATGGTTACTAAGGTGGCCCTGTACGGTTACTGAGGTGACCCTGTACGGTTACTGAGGTGACTCTGTACGGTTACTAAGGTGACCCTGTATGGTTACTGAGGTGACCCTGTACGGTTACTAAGGTGACCCTGTACGGTTACTGAGGTGACCCTGTACGGTTACTGAGGTGACTCTGTATGGTTACTAAGGTGACCCTCTATGGTTACTGAGGTGACCCTCTACGGTTTCATGATTATAGACCAAATATAATGACCAGGCCAGCAAGTAGGCTGAGAACATTTCAAGGGAACAAAAGGAATTTTTAAAAAGCAAAGAGCAGAGACAGATTGTCTGAGTGCGCGCCTCTCCCCTCCCGCCCCGCAGGTCATGACTTCTGTGCGGAGGGCAACGCCTGTGTGGAGCACTCCCACTGCGTCAGCCGGGAGGCCGGCGCCTCCTGCAGCTGCAAAGATGGCTTCCGCCCGCTCCGCGACGACAGCGCGTACTGCCAAGGTATCGGCCTGCGGGATTATTTTTATTTTTATTTTTTTTAAATTTTATTTTATTTTATTTTTTTACCGGAAACTTAACTCGAGAAATGAATCAGCCGCTCCAGATGACTGACTAAGAGGAAAAGCTTTGCTGTTGCTGGAAAAAGGACTGAAGCCAAACAAAATGGACGACGACGACGACAACGACAACAACAACAAAAAATCTGTCATTTGCGGGGGTGTGTTCGGGGGGGGAACCGCAGGACACGAGCTCGCCTGAGAATGTTCCGGAAGGGAACGCGTTGGCTCCCCCAGACCGGCTGAACCATCGCCGCTCACGGAATAGAAGATGACATCATTTTCCTTTAAATTTTTCATGGGAGAAGGTAGCGCTGAGCACTCGGGGGAATAGTTTTTTTTTCGGCGCTGTCGGAGAGGAAAAGCACTCTGAGCGCGCTGCTCCTCCCTCGCCGCTCGGTCGAGTGTAGAAGCCGCGCTTTCTAACGCGGCGCCCTCTCTTTTGCACACGGCACTGTGTGTCAGCTTGTGATATCCATGAGCATTAAGAACAAAGAAAGCGTGACATCACTGTTTTTTTTTCTTTCCTTTTTTTTGTGGCAAGTCTTGAAAGAAGCGCCACTGATCTCGGCTCCGACTCGGCTCAGTTCGGCTCTCGACGGCTATAAATAACCGACCCGCCGGATCCGCTCGGAAGGGGCGTGGCCCTGGGAAAAGGCGACCCGTTGTCACCGGTTACCGCCACGCGCCGTGCCGGCGTAATTAATTTCATTTGTGCCGCATTTCCCATGATTCATGTCCCAAAGAGTCAGTTCTGGAAGAAAGTTGCTGAGTGTACTTAATTATCTGTACTGGGGGAGCAAAGGGAGGAATGAAGTGTCGACTTGAAGTGGCCGCATATTTCCTTTACAGACGCTGTTTGGTCCTGTATAATTGGAATTGGCCAGATGGCTCTGCGGTGGGTATTGTTGTAGAGTCTCACCCTTTGTTGCCAGTGGAGGAAATCCTCCTGTGCTACAGGTGGCGCTGTGGATTCTCATTTTTTTCTCATTTTTTTTTAAATGTGCAAACCTTGCAGTCTGTCTGCCCTCGCTGTCTCCACCCTGCCCTGCTTCCTCTGCTGGACTTCACTTCCTGTGAAGTCACAACAGTGAATTTGAGGCCCAAACTCACAGTGAGGCAACACTTGTCCCCCCCCCCCCCCCGCTTGGCAGAACAGCTCACAGATCGTAGCCCTGGGGCCACCGATGCTCCTCGCAAATTAACGACCAGTAAATCAGCCCCCCTGTGACCCTGAGTCCTGGAAAACCTTACCCCCCCCCCCGTCCCACCAAGATTAGCACCACGGTACCGCGCGGTCTGCGGGGAAGCGTGCTCCAACGCACTCTTGCCCCTCCTCTCGTTACCGTGTTTAATTGGGGGTTTCGATCGCTCGACGAACGGTGCGTTCCTTCGCTCGTTCTTCAGCCGCGTTTCTTTTAAACGATCCTGCGCTCGAACGGCAGTGGCAGTGAGGTAGAGCTGCGTGTGCGAGAGAGAGAGTGAGCGTGAAAAGGAGAGGCAGAGAGCACAAAGACACGCTCGGGGGAGGAGGACGTGGGTGGAAGAGGTTGTCAAGGACGTGACATTGAGCTGCTGCAACGTTATGTGGAGCTGGATAAACACAGAGGCTGGGGAATGTCTGAGCAGAGGTGTTCTGAAGCATTCTGGCAAGATTCATTTGCTGCAAAAAAATCATGGCGGAGATCAACTTCAGTCGTAGGAGAGAAGCAAATAATATCTTCCCGCTAGGGCACCTCTGCACTTGAATTAGTTACTTATTTTTCAGTGTTACATTATCTGAATGGGTTGCTAAGTGATTAAAGGTTTATACTGATGAAAATGCCTCGTTCTCTTTAACAAAAGATATTGTCTGTCATGTACCTTCATTGTGACAATTCAGTGAGTAAAAGAATGTCAACAGGGAGCTGAAGGCATTGAATGGACCAAGCTACACTTCCTGTTTAATAATGTAAATAAATCACTGAGCTCCACTTCCTGTTTGATAATGTAGATCAATCATGGAGCTCCACTTCCTGTTTGATAATGTAGATAAATAACTGAGATAATGAAGATAATGTGGCGCTGACGGCGGGGGTCCCGCCTCTGACGGCCCGTGGCTTCTTTCCGCAGACGTGGACGAGTGCGCGGAGGGGAAGCACTACTGCAGGGAGAACACCGAGTGCGTCAACACCCCCGGGTCCTTCCTGTGCGTCTGCCGCGGCGGCTACATACGCATCGACGACTACTCCTGCACGGGTGAGTCACGTTAGTTTACACGCGCGCGGGCTGGCGTTTAGCATTTATCCTCCGGTGAGACTTCCGTTTATCCGCGGGCCACAGAGTCCGTCTTCATGCGGAATCATCGCTGGGAACGGAACGGGAATACTTCATATGGCAAAGAATGCACAAATTATTGAAATGTGAATTGCTTGAAACGTGTTTGTTAATTCATCAGAAAATTAGGCGATATTTGTTGGCTGTTTCGCTGGCACGGGCAGCATTGGCAAATGTACAACTACGGCGCACGAGATCAAAATGTTAAAGAGCTTCTGAAAAGTCTCGCACTTGTTGATCGAATGTGGGCGGAACTGCTATTTTGGAGCGCCTTGAGAGGGAAACCATGGCAACGCTCGTTCGCGCACGCGCTTCCCTCGCGGCGTCCCCTGCGCGCGATGTCGAAAAAGAAACGCGCTTGGCTCCAGCTCTTTATGAAAGTGGAAAAGCTTCAATCGGAGGGCTCTTCGTACACTGAGCTCAAAGGGGTTTCCGAATGAAACAACAAAGCGACAGTGGGGCAAAGGGAAGTCGGATAAAAAAATCGTGGGAACCAAAGTAAATGTGGGCGAATTTTCGAAGGCGTGCGGGTGGAGTTTAGGCGCGTGGGCGGAGTTGAGAGGCGTGTGGGCGGAGCTGAGAGGCGTGTGGGTGAAGCTGCGGTTTTGCGATCTTCTGAACTCTCATCCAAGTTGAGATTAAGTGTCAGTTTGGGTTCCGTCGATCCAGTCATCTTAAACTGACATTCTGTCTCGCGCTTAATTTCTCAAAAAACGTACCCACGTAATTAGTCCTGATTTTTAGCTTAACGTGGAAGCCCGTCTGTGCTGTCAGTTTATTATGCCTTAAAGGTGAAATCCGTGCTGTCGGGTTGTTTATTATAAAGGTGAAATCCAGCCGCTGTGGATTTGCGTACCGTTAAAGCCGCAGATTACAGAAGTCTGATGAACAAGGTGTCACGATTAGGTCACAATCACCTGACTTCCTCTGTGTCCTGTTGCAGAGCGTGACGAGTGCGCCACCGGGCAGCACAGCTGTGACCGGAACGCCCTGTGCTTTAACACTGTGGGGGGGCACAGCTGCTCCTGCAAGCCGGGGTACTCCGGAAACGGCACGCGCTGCAAAGGTGAGGCCTTTCACCTGTGTCCGTTCCACCTGGCTGATCCTGGTACACTACACCTGTGTGAATAGACTGATCCAGGTACACTACGCCTGTGTGAATAGACTGATCCAGGTACACTACACCTGTGTGAATAGACTGATCCAGGTACACTACACCTGTGTGAATAGACTGATCCAGGTACACTACGCCTGTGTGAATAGACTGATCCAGGTACACTACGCCTGTGTGAATAGACTGATCCAGATACACTGCGCCTGTGTGAATAAACAGATCCAGATTCACTACGCCTGTGTGAATAGACTGATCCAGATACACCACGCCTGTGTGAATAGACTGATCCAGATACACTACGCCTGTGTGAATAGACTGATCCAGGTACACTGCACCTGTGTGAATAGACTGATCCAGGTACACTACGCCTGTGTGAATAGACTGATCCAGGTACACTACGCCTGTGTGAATAGACTGATCCAGGTACACTGCACCTGTGTGAATAGACTGATCCAGGTACACTACGCCTGTGTGAATAGACTGATCCAGATACACTACGCCTGTGTGAATAGACTGATCCAGATACACTACGCCTGTATGAATAGACTGATCCAGGTACACTACGCCTGTGTGAATAGACTGATCCAGATACACTACGCCTGTGTGAATAGACTGATCCAGATACACTACGCCTGTGTGAATAGACTGATCCAGATACACTACGCCTGTGTGAATAGACTGATCCAGGTACACCTGTGTGTACATTTCTGTTGTAATGCTGTAATAACACCTTACCATTTCATATTTTCCAGCTCTTTTGCTGGTGCAAATGAATCAGTAAATTAAGCCAGCTCTAAAAATAATCTCCAAGAGGATTTATGAACAGCTCTAAAAATACATTCAACTAATACCCTATTAGCGTTATTGAAACATCCCATCTGCATTACAGAATTAAATTTTTGATATTCAGTTTTTAAATTAATTTGATTCTGTGACGGAACATATGGGTATGCGCACAACGTGTCCGACTGTACGTTACCACAGACAGTAATGCCTCAGACAGGAAGTAGCCCCTTCTTTTCTCTCTCCTGTGGGCCAGCTTCCTGTGACGGCGCGTGCCGTAACGGCGGCACCTGCGTTTCTCCCGACACCTGCGTCTGCCAGCAGGGGTTCACCGGCGACAGGTGCGAGAACGGTAAGGAAGGCTCCCTTCTCCTCCGCCCTGCCCTGTCAAGGCACAAACTAGCTAAGTTTACAAGTCGACGTGATTGTGACATCAGCATTAGAATGTTCGATCAGACGTTTTCTGATCCTTCGCTTCCGACCGTCTCCCTCCTCCTCGCCATATGTCATCCGACAGCGGGCGGCATTCGCTCGCCGCGGAAGGGGAGTTACGAGCGGAAAGCGGAGCGAAACCCCGTTCCGGGCCGGTCGATTTATTTATTCGCCGGGGGGGGGGGGGGGCGGTCGTTTATCGGGCTGGTCTTCGCCGAAACGGGCCCGCCCCGTCACGCCGCCTCGCGCTGCGGAGCTGAGGGAGCGTCGCCGGCGGGTACGGGAGGATAATGAGAAGCGTCTGAAGCCTCGTCCCCCACGCCGTCGATCTGTGTTTTTACTGCGCACTGTTTCACATTCTGCTGACAGGGTACGGAGAGAGGCCAGAGATGGTGGAGATGCAGAAACATCAGTTACATCTCTCTCTGAGTCTCTCTCTCTCTCTCTCTCTCTCTGTCCCCCCCTCTTTCTGTCTCTGTCTCCCCCCCTTTCCCCCTCACATTCTCTCTCCCTCTCTTTCTCGCTCTGTTGTTTTCTCTCCCTCTTCGCTGTGTCGTTTTCTCTGCCCCTCTCTCTCTCTTTCCTTCTGTCTCCCTCACCCTCTCTCTCTCTCTCTGTCTGTCTCCCCCCCCTTTCCCCCCCTCTCTCCCCCTCACGTTCTCTCTCCCTCTCTCTCGCTCTGTCGTTTTCTCTGCCTCTCTCTTTCTCTTCCCCCTCCCTCCCTCCCTCCCTCCCTTTCTGAAGAGGGTCTCACTGCCAGACCCAGTGCGTATCGATTGCACAGAAAGGGCTGTGCAAGGCCGCGCTGCTTACCGCCAGCGTTAGACGCCCTCTCTCATCTGCTCCTCTCCGGCTGCGTCAGCCCCGCTCGCCGGTGGCGGTCCCTGTTTTCCATCGAGGCCGTGAAGACCCGCCGTCTCCCCCCCGGTCAGCGGCAGCCGTTGCGCGTAATGGGCTCTGATGATGTCACAGCCAGGGGGCGTAATCGAGGCGTGAGGTTCCCCCCCCCCCGCCCGCCCGTCCTGCCCCCCGCCCCGTCAGGCCTAGGAGGAGTAGGCAAGGTGGAAACGTCTCAGCCAGCGGTGAAACGGTTCAGCCACTAGGAGGCAGCTCAGCCAATGGGGAAACTGCTCAGCTAGTAGGAAACCGCTCAGCCAACAGCAAGCAGCACAGGCTGCTTTTCCATTGCAGGTGGAGGTCAAAGTGAACCGTGACAGAAGGGAGGGAGGGGTGGGAGAAGAGCGTGGGCGGGCGGGCGGGGGGGGGGGTAATGTAGGGGGGCGGGGGGCGGGGGCGGGGACGGGGTGGAGGGGGGCGCTGGGGTCGGGTTAAGTCGGCGGCTGAACACGGAAAAGCTTTTATGAAACCGTTCCTGCCATCGCCGCGAGGGCCCCCTAGGGAAGCGCCATTTTCTGGCCCCGCCCCACGCCGCATCATTTAAGCCAGGGCGATCGTCCCGCCGAGACCAAGCTCATTCCTGTCAGGACAACCGATGTATTCGCATCCAACATTTTTATGACCATGCAGTTCAATTGTGATGTATGCGTGTGTGTGATTGGTTGAATATGAGAGCATGTAGTGATGTGTGTGTGCATGTGTGTGATTGGTTGACACAGGGTATTAATGCATTGCTTCATTCATGTGGGTGTGTGTTGTTGTGTTAAAATGATCCACTGATTCAGTTCGGATACCCGTTATTGCTCCCAAAGGACAATTGGTCAACTCTGCCGCATTTAAAAAAAAATATCCACACTTTCTGACCACCATTCAGAGCATGGACTTGGCAAAAACTATTAACAAGGCAATTGCAAGGCCAGGGAAGAAGCTGGATTATAAAAGGCAATTTTAACGGACTAAAGTTAGCCCTCGTGCCAAAGAGAACATTTCATCCAGAACCTGTGCAAATTAGGCAAAAAAGTGCAAGGAGGGTGCAGATGAACCCATTTTAAACGTCAATGCTTCAACGGCCTTCGGGACGAGCCTACATTTAGCCTTTGTGGCTTCTAACAGCGGCAGTTCATAACGACGGCCGGAAGGTAAGGGGTTAAATTTTGGCCGCGGCGGGAAGTTTCTGGGTGGACAGCTATAATTGCCTTCTCCGGCCTGTTTTCAGAAGCGACTCCAAGTTCCTTTTTTCCATTATTCTTTTTTTCTTTTTTTTTCCTTTGTTTGAGCAAAGAGCTGCTGAGCGCTAAGCGACTCTTTGAATCGCACCCCCACCCACCACCCCCCGACCCCCACAACGGTGCTTTCCAAGGGAGTAAAAACAGCCAACAAACCTGAAATAACCTCTCGCTCTCCGCCTTACCTTACCTCAGCCCACTCCTAACTCGGCTGTTGCCTGTCTGCTTTTAAGATAGGTAAGCCGCTCTCAATGACAGCTAATAACCGTTAGCCGAGTGCAAACGCTGTTCTCGCTCGCCACACAAAGCTCTTCACAACATGAAAGCTCGAGTAAAATAATTAAGCAAACAGCGGATCGTAAGGCACGGATGGGTGAATTTCTCCACTTCCTGTTTCTCCACTTCCGGTTGTGCTGAAATGCATTCTCCACCCGGGGGGGGGGGGCCTGACCCGGTGTTAATATAACCCGGGTCAGCGTTCCCCAGAGGACACCCTGTGCTCCTCAGTCAGGAAACGGCCAGCCCGAGCACGCTACAAATACACCAGTGTGCTGAATAATAAAAAATAAAAAAAACACAAGTGGCTTTTCAGCAGAACGTAATTGGTGCTTCGCTTCAGTTTCGCTACTTGGAATAAAAAGGTGCTGAATCACACGTGGCTTCAATTTTCTGGGGGGGGGGGGGGGAGGGGGGATACAATCTAACTGACAAATAGGCGAATTTGTAAAACGAGCCCTTTTGTCCTCCAATTAGGGTAGTGTTACCGTGATTAATGCTAAGTGCCAAATTTGGTCCCTTAATTACCCTAAACAAAAATAGGTAGCGCTTGTTAATTCTGATAATTAAGGCATCGGGCTGCCTGCTGGTTGCAGAAATTAGCAGTTTGAATGAGTAGGACCCATTCCAAGTAATCTCCAGGACATGTGATCAATTATTTACCGGGGAAAAAATTAACAAAATGGAAAAAAAAAAAAAAAAAAAAAAGGGATGAAGCATCATTAGATGATAGATCTTAATCCTATTACTTTTGAGCCAGGCCAGAAATCCATTTTCAATTCGGTAGGACCCCGTGCAGGGAAAATTGGGGGGGTTTGTCACCGAGCAAAGCCATTTTCATAATGAGGGGTTTGATAATGCATCACGGAGGATCATAAAGAATCCATCACTGCCTTTAGAGAGACCTTTAATCACTCCAAAACCCCGGAGATCACATTCAACGCCACTTCACAATCTCCTCCAGCCAACCGCCTGAGCTCGTCTAATCAAATATCATTTGAAATATTAGTTTTTTTCCCCCGCAATCGTAAATCCCCGTTGTTTTTTGGATAATATTGAATTTATGCTGGTCCCCGGGAGAAATGGATATGGCGGTATGGTGCATATCATGGAAACGAGTTTGGCGGGAACAGGTGATGAGAATGGTGACCCGCGGGCTTGGAGAGAAGCGACGTGTTCACGCCAGCGTGACTCACAGAGCAGCGGAAAGCAGGACTTAATACATAATTCAGTGCCTGGACTGCAGGGCTCTTCAACCGGTGTGCCACAGGGGTCAAGTTTGGCCCACTGTAAAAAAATAAAAAAATAAATGAATAAAAATACCCTCGCCTCCTTTATCGCCAAAAGAATTATGAAAGATGGAGAATGGATTCAGATGCTTCAAACATTGTGACTGTCCAGCTCTGCATCCATACTGTGTCAGCATAACAAACACTACTGACAGAAAAATAGAACATTTCTCTGCACGTCTTAAGCCATCTATTGACTTTTATGAACATTTATACTGCATGCATTCATGCATTGTTTTCAAGCAGTCTGCGGGAAATGTTGGGCCATTTTTACAAAGAATCCAGACCTTGGAAGCTTTTAAAAAAAATTTTTTTAACATTTGATGCCAGGTGATGTTTTCATTGTGATGCATTCTTTTGTTTGAAAGGGCATTGAATTTTGCAGGAAAATATTCACCATTTATTCTAATTCCAATGCCTGTCTGTCTGTCTGTCTGTCTCTGTGCGTGCTTGTCTGTCTGCCTGTCCGTCTCTGTGCGTGCCTGTCTGTCTGCCTCTGTGCGTGCGTGTGTGCGTGCCTGCCTGTCCGTCTCTGTGCGTGCCTGTCTGTCTGTCTCTGTGCGTGCGTGCGTGCCATAGACATCGACGAGTGCGCGGCCGGCTTTGTGGAGTGCGACAGCAGAGCCGCCTGCGTTAACTTGCCAGGCTGGTACCACTGCGAGTGTCGGGACGGCTACCACGACAACGGGCTCTTCTCACCCAATGGCGAGTCCTGCGAAGGTAGGCTGGACTACTTAGTCCATACCTTTGCAAGGTGTGTCAAGGTCATAAAGCCAGCAGCCGTTCCACCCTGTACCCTTCTCACGTCAAACTGCTGAAGCTAAGCAGCCATACCACCTTGTACCCTTCTCATGTCAAATTGCTTTAGCAGGTGTGGGCTTGGGTAGTACATGGATAGAATCCCTCTTGGGAAAACTAAGCAGTGGTAGGCCAGTAGGAGCAGTGGTAGGGCAGCAGAGCCAGTGGTAAGCCAGTAGTGGCCAGTGGTAGGCCAGTAGGGGGCAGTAATAGGAGTGGTAGGCCAGTAGGAGGCAGTGGCAGGCCAGTGGAGGCAGTGAATGCCCCACTGAGCTCTCCCCTCCTGTACTGAAGGAACTAATTCATCTCCCAGGCCGGTCAGGCTAATAAAAAAGTACATTTATCCCAGACAGGAACCGGCCTTCCGGGTGCCCTGCGATTTAATCTGCGAACGGCTTTCTCTCCAGCGGGCTTATCTGCGAAGCCTCGCTTGGAGCGGTCCGTCACAAAGCGCGAGCGGTTTCCTTTCTGCGCCGCCAAAGCCTTACCAGAAGTAGGCCGCCTTTCCAAAGCCTGAGTACGGTCTGTAGAGACCGTAGATGTTGAGGTGTGTTAATGAGAGCGCGTTGGGTACACTGTATGATGTGTTAACGGGAGCGTGTTGGGTATACCGCATGAGGGCGTGCGCTCTGTCTCCCTCCTCACACAAAGATGTTGAGGTGTGTTAATGAGTGTGTTGGGTATACCGTATGAGGCCGTGCGCTCTGTCTCCCTCTTCACACAAAGATGTAGAGGTGTGTTAATGAGAGCGTGTTGGGTACACTGTATGATGTGTTAACGAGAGTGTGTTGGGTATACCGTATGATTTGTTAACGAGAGCGTGTTGGGTACACTGTATGATGTGTTAACGAGTGTTGGGTATACCGTATGAGGCCGTGCGCTCTCTCTCTCTCTCTCCCCAGACATAGACGAGTGTGGGACGGGCAGGAACAGCTGTGCCAACGACACGGTCTGCTTTAACCTGGACGGGGGCTACGACTGCAGGTGCCCCCACGGGAGGAACTGCACGGGGGACTGTGTCCACGACAACAAGGTCAAACACCACGGCCAGATATGGGTCCTGGAGAACGACAGGTGCTCCGTCTGCTCGTGCCAGGTGAGACGTCTGTCTGTCTGTCTGCCTGTCTGTCTGCCTGCCTGTCTGCCTGTCTGCCTGCCTGCCTGCCTGCCTGCCTGCCTGCCTGTCTGCCTGACTGCCTATCTGCCTGCCTGCCTGCCTGCCTGTCTGTGTGTATGAATAAGTATGCGTGCAAAAGTGTTTTTAAGTGTGTGTGTGTGTGTGTGTGTGTGTGTGTGGTGTGTGTGTGTGCACACGCGCAGCATGTGCTTGCACTGTGTGTGTGTGTGTGTGCATGTGTGCTTGTGTATGTGTGCGCGTGAGCACCACCGTTGTTTGATCCGTACCATATGGCTGCGGTAGCTGTTGGTATGAAGCCTGTGCTGGACCGGCAGGTTTCACACAGCCATTGAGCTTGTGACGGTTTTATGGCTGTCGCCATCGAAAGAGGGGCTGAAAGGATACATAATACAAGAATAGAGGCTGGGCTTCACCCGGCCTGATAGTGGTGATAATACCCCTTTCCCCACCCCCCACCCACCCCACCCCTCCCCTCCCTCCCTGCCCCCCCGTGCTGCAGAGCGGGCTGGTCATGTGTCGGCGGATGGTGTGCGACTGTGAGAACCCCACGCTGGACCAGTTCTGCTGCCCCGAGTGTGACACGCGGCTGAGCAGCCAGTGCCTCCACCAGAACGGGCTCCGAGCCTACGCCAGCGGGGACGCCTGGGTGGAGAACTGCCAGCAGTGCCAGTGTCTGGTGAGAGCAGCCACACACCCTCTGTCACCTCTCTATCACAACTACAGTCTATCACAACGACACACTATCACAGCTACACTCTCTGTCACAACTACTCTCTATCACAACTACAGTCTATCACAACTACACTCTCTATCACAACTACAGTCTATCACAACTACATGCTCTATCACAGCTACACTCTCTATCACAGCTACACTCGATCACAAATGCACTCTCTATTGCCTGGTAGAGAAACCCAATGAAAAACTTAAATACTCCTCCAGATATCTCAGAATTCTTAATGCCGCTCGTTCATTACCACACCGTACTCATACCGCAGGCTGACTTCTGCTGCAGTTTCGCTGGAGCACGTTCCAGGTGTGCGGCGGGATTCACACCTGCAGCCGTGTGTCGAGTTTTAGGAACAGCATCGCCCCCGCAGGGTGCTGGTTGTGTGAGGGAGCCCGTCTGCAGCCTGCTGAGCGTGCAGGAAAGAGAAAAGCGACTTTTTTTCCCCCGCCATCAGCCTTTCTCTATCCGTATCCCAGAATTCTGTACCAATGAGAATCTCAGAATTAGCCAGTTAGCATCCTGGAATTTTTCACCAATCAGTTTCTCAGTGTTTGACTTCTCTCTCTCTCTCTCTCTCCCTCTCTCTCTCTCTCTCTCTCCCCCCCCCCTCTCTCTCTCTCTCCCTTTGCGCCGGCGACAGCGAGGCGAGGTGGACTGCTGGCCGCTGTCCTGCCCGCCGGCGGACTGCGACTTCACCGCGGTGCCCGAGGGCGGGTGCTGCCCGCGCTGCGTCGCCGACCCCTGCCAGGCCGACGCCGCCCGCGACGACGACGCCAGGACCTGCGTCGACGGGCGCGGCGTCGTCCGCCCCAGCGGCTCCTCCTGGGTGGAGCGCGGCACCCGGTGCACGCTCTGCCGGTGCAAGGTGCCCACGCCGAAAGCTCACGCCGCCGCCCGTTTTTGTGTTAAACCAATCGCGACTCTCGCTAGTGGGAGGTCTCGCCCCCCGACAGCATGATGCTGCGTCGCTTTAAGGGGTAATATTGCGGGTTGCAGGCCCAAGTATGTACTTTAGCTGTGCTAATTTTGCTCGAGGTCTGGATTGCAGGCATACGCCAGGCACTCTCCTGTTACATGCAGACATTTACGTCTTCTGCAACAGTGCTTAACTCTGTGGGGGGAAAAAAAGAGACTTGCTCGAATTCGCAGCTTCCTCTTGCGATGCTGTGGGCGTGAATTCCGCCGGGTTCGAGCGACGTGGAGCCCGTAGCTGCAGCGCGTTGCTTCACAGTTCAGTTGGCTGCATCTGATTGGCTGGGGTTTGAAATTTGCCCCGCCTCTCTGCCCTATCTGGCTCCATTTGGCTGTAATTTGCCATTCGGTTCGGTGTCAGGACCCTGGTTGCCTCCTGATTGGCTGGGATTTGTCATTCGCTCCAGAATGTGCGCGCCGTCTGCCTCTGATTGGCTGGGATTACCCACCGGCCCCAGTAACCCCACCCCTCTCCTTTTCCCTCCAGAACGGACATGCCTGCTGCTCAGTGGATCCCGTGTGCCTCTAGCTGCTGTGAGGAGCTCCAGGGGTTTGTACAGAGCCGTCTGCCCGGCCATAAACTTCTTTATACCAAATACAGACCTGTACCATAGCACCCGGACAATGAACCTTTCACCGGCCTCCCCTACGTCAGTTGTCTTACCCTCAGGGCGTCCCAGCCATTTTGAGGACTATCCATCCATCTCCCGTCCATTTGTAAAAAGTACCTGTTCTGGCATGGCTACTCAATGTTGACTGTATACTGATTTTTAAACTCTTGTCAGCTGTAAAGGACCCGCTTAGTGCCCTCAATAGTGAAAAGTGCCACGCGTTTAATTTCCGAAACATGGATTCTGTTGTTTTGGTAGCGCATAGATCAATCCTTGTTTAATTTATTCAGTGGCTTGTTATTTGTGTGATGGTGAAATAAACATTTTCATTGACGTTAACAGCTGGTCGACCCTCTGTGCCCAACAACTGCATAGATTACAGATGTTTTCATTGGATAAACTCCTGATGCTAATTCACGTGCCAGAACATGTGATACCATGTTTTAAGACGAACTGCAGAAGAAAAATCAGGTAGTAGACACGCGCACACACACACGCATGCACAAACATACAAGATACAAGCACACCAAAACACACACACGCATACACACACACACGCAAGATACAAGCACATTAAAACACACACCCACACACATACAAGCACATTAAAACACCCACAAGCACACGCGCGCACACAAACACACACACACTTGGCGTATACTTGGTGATTTCAGTGATTGGAATAGGTCTGTTCATTTACTTTGATTATGGGAGTGAATTTGTAAAAAAAGAATCTGAACCTGTCCAGCTGCTGGAGCTGACTGAGGAAAGAGCGCATGGAGCAGATCAGGTGTGTTCTGCGTGCTCCTCCTCACTTTCCTACTCCTGTCTTTCGGGGAGGATCGCCCTAAGGCTGGCGCCCCCCCTGCCGGGGTGCTGTGAAGCCCTGGTACCTTCTCCCTTCCGTTCTGTGCCCGCTTTCACAGGAAGCATCGGCTGCGTAGCAAAGCACGCGAAATGGAGTCCGCTTTCGGGAATTGCGTTCCGTGGACCGTAGCGACGGAGACACAACAAACGTCAGGTTGATCAAGCTGCCGTATGTGGAGACACAGTTCAATTACAGGGCTTTGCAATCCGATCCGGAACGACTGGAACACAAAATTGCTGCAATTACAGCGAATGCGTGTGCTGTAAATCTGGTCACAGCGGCCGGATCGCTTCAGTTATTGCAAACGCGCGGTCACAGAAACTAAAACTGAAACCTTGGGATTTTTCCAACCGAGCCGACAGTGGAAACCAGATGTTTTTTTTTTGTCTGCGTCAGCCCCCATTTAATTAAGAAATTTGGGGTTAATCGCGGAGCGCGCCTATTCATTTGGGCTTGTTTAAAGAGCGTTTTGCCCTCTGTCCCGCCCGAGTCCCCCTGGATCGGGTCCAGACTGCACCGCCTGGAAGCGTCCGCGTGGACCCTGGCCCCAGGCGGGACCTGGCGGCGCTGACCGTTCGGAATTCGCCAGAATGGTCGCTCCCCGCCGGTGGCGGGCGTCCAGCGAAAGGCGGCAGGGCGGAGAGGAGGTCCAGCTGGCTCTGTCTCCGTCTCCGGCGCTATTTTCGCCCTCTCCCCGACCCCCCCGACCCCCCACCCCCCGCCCCAGGCGCCACAGATGCCTCGATCCGCAGGGAGCCGCCATCGCCGCGCGCTCTGACGTGTCCCCGAGGAATTCAAACTCCTTCATTTTTATAACAGAACAATCCCAATTTCAAATAATAATAATAATAATAATAATAATATAAAAGCTTTGCCAACCGTCAAATGTTCAAATGTGCATGAGTAATTGTCTTGGGCATGATAGCTCAAGGAAAATAATGCACAGTGTACCATGCCTCGCATTACAATTAAAAATGTAAGGTAATCTACAGGTAGATGTTTATATACGTGTCATATACATGTTGGTTTCCTGCAGTTGAATTTTTGTCGACCATGACAGCAGGTGGTTAACACGAACACCAGAGAGGTTGAGCCAATGTGGCTCAGTCTGCTCTGACCTGGAATCTAGATACTGTGGCGGAAACCTTTAAATGCCATCGAGGCCGCACGTAGTAATTCACTTCCTTGTTCAGTAATTGTTCTTTAAGGTCACTGCAAAACTCGACCTTACTTGGGAACGATAAGGAGAAGGACTGCGGGTGTCTCGGTTCTGCACTAATGCGTGAGCGGTGTGCAATGGGTGGTGGATTCATCTCCTGCAGCCAGGGGGTCTTCAACAGAGGGGCCACAGGCCCCTGGGGGTCCTTGAAGGTACTGTAAGGGGTCCCTGGACGGTGACCATATATAGATTTGGGAAAAATTTTTAAAAATGTAACATCCTGTTTTAAATATAATTGTTTTTTTAACTTAAGATGGGGGTCCCCTGGGTGCCTTTGAACGTGTGTGGGGGTCCCTGGATCTGAAAAGGTTGAAACCCCCTGTCCGACAGGTTTTAGATTGCGCGTGATTAAAACCATACCATACAACTGCCAATGCTTTGCTTTTATATTTTTTTATTAAGTCATGTTTACTACATTTCTGTCTATTCATGAACCCTTACTGTAAAGCGTCGCTGTGTAATTTTCAATTTGACCAGGACATTGGGACCCCTCCTAATGTTTGCACTACGGCTATAGGCAGCTTCATAAGAACGTCATAAGGCATTCATAAATGCTTTAGCTCTGCTCATACGCGGCTTCATAAGAACGTCATAAGGCATTCATAAATGCTTTAGCTCTGCTCATACGCGGCTTCATAAGAACGTCATAAGGCATTCATAAATGCTTTAGCTCTGCTCATACGCGGCTTCATAAGAACGTCATAAGGCATTCATAAATGCTTTAGCCCTGCTGATACGCGGCTTCATAAGAACGTCATAAGGCATTCATAAATACTTTAGCCCTGCTCATACGCGGCTTCATAAGAACGTCATAAGGCATTCATAAATGCTTTAGCTCTGCTCATACGCGGCTTCATAAGAACGTCATAAGGCATTCATAAATGCTTTAGCTCTGCTGATACGCAGCTTCATAAGAACGTCATAAGGCATTCATAAATGCTTTAGCTCTGCTGATACGCAGCTTCATAAGAACGTCATAAGGCATTCATAAATGCTTTAGCTCTGCTGATACGCAGCTTCATAAGAACGTCATAAGGCATTCATAAATGCTTTAGCTCTGCTGATACGCAGCTTCTGGTTCTCTCCTTTGTCTTTGTGTTGTGACTGGGGAGTATTTCTCCGATCCGAGCTCCGGCGTACATCCCACATTCGTAATCCATCTTGAACGATACATTTTTCTGGCAGTTGATATTTGGAGGACAATTTCTCCCTCGGTCGATCTGTATGACGTTCCGTCATGTCAGTTCTCGGTATTATGTGGCTGTGTGTGTGTTGCGCGTCCCCAACAGCCCCCATATATCCTTCTTAGCTGTACAAGGGAATTCACTTTTGTGAGCCTTTTGGAAATGCCTTTCGTGAGATGATTGAATTTCTGTCTCGGCGTTGAATTTCATTCGACCCATCACACACACACACACACACTTCTCACACCTATCATTCATCACGTGTCCTTTTGCTAGACAGCCTATATCTAATGTCCAAGTGAGGTTGTAGGGAAACAGCAGTACAAGATCCATTATATGACCTAAAGTATTTGGACACCCCTTGTTACGGGGCTGTTTTTCATGGTTTGTGCTAGGCCCCTTAGTGCCAGTGAAGGCAAATCGTAATGCAATGGTATTTCTAGACGATTCTGTGCTTCCAGCTTTGTGGCGACGGTTTGGGGAAGGCCCTTTCCTGTTTCAGCATGACAGTACCTCCAGTGCTCTCAATAGGTTTACATTGTTCCATCTGACGAAGGAACCCATGGCTCAAACGTGCGAACATACTTTTGGGTTTTAGGACTCCAAACTGTAACACTATATTGCTGCACTTTTATACTAGGATCCAAGGATTGTGGTCGTTTTTGGAACGAAAAGGACCGAGGTTGAGAACCACTGTCAAGAGCTGACAGTTGACACACGGATAAAATGTCTCATGCTCTCAAATTGAATAACTGGGGTTTAGATGGGGTGCATAGGAAACATTGCAATTTCAGTGAAATTTGAAAATTCAGTTCTCAATATGAAAATTTAAAAAAATAAAAAAAAGGCATTCTGACACTTCAAATTGGTGGCGCTTAACTGAACTGTGTATTTTAGGTGTTTTTGAAACGATGTCAAAGTGCTTTGAGACCTCTGTCATTTTATTGAAAAATCTCGTGGCCATGAAACGCTTTTCTGTCAGTGCAGGTTATTAAGTGTCACAATTTGCATGTTCATGAGAGATGAGCATTCATCTGGCGTTTTGATGGATGCTTTTGGAATTAGCATATTTTCCAGTGTGCGGTTTTCATTAAATCGCCCGATAGGCTCTGCGTGTGTTTTTCTGGGTGTAAAGCCTGATTTATTTGTTTTTTTAGCATTGCTAGGACGTGTGCCTGGGGTGCGGGTAGCGGTGTGCCCTATCCAGTGTAGCCTGTGAGGGGCCTTGTGGCAAAATCAGCAGTTTACTTAATACTGGAGCTACTCTCCTACAGCAGCTTTAATCCTTCATGCTACATTAGGGATGTGCATTCAGGCTCATTTTTATATTGTATTATTTCAATATTCTTAAGGGTTAACGTTCAAATCTTACAGCTAGACCTTAAAACATCATATAGCAAATGTGTCACATTAGTGCGGTGCAATGTTACGTGAGTGTAATGGTTTTGTTACGCTGGTGTGATGTCACGTCAGTGTAATGTTGTGTTGCATTAGCGTAACGTTGCGCTCCGTTCGCGTGATGGCGCATTACTGCTGGGTTAGGTTAGCGCAGCGTCACGTTGAATTTTAATACGAGCGTTTCCACGGAGACCGCGCAGTGCCCGGACCGGTTCCTGGGGTCGGACGCGGACGGAGGGTGGACGGGACCCTGCCAAACGCGGCGGAGCTGACCGCTGGATACGGGTGACCGGGAGAGCTTTCGCGGGCAATAACCACCGCGCTAATTGAACTCATAAATAACGGCGGTAAACGCGCCCGGCGTCGGTGGAGGCCGTTAGAGGACGATCGCGGTCGTGAACAGAGCAGCTGGAACGAGGGCGAATCACAGAGAGGCCGACGGGAGCTGGCGGTCGGTCCAGGACCGCCCGCGCGGTGACTCCGCGGTTGGGAAAAGGAGAGGGGGCGGGGGTCAGGGGCTTGTGTGCGTTTCGCACGGTCCTCGTACGGCCGCGAGCGGGTCCTGTCTAATTAATAGAGGGCGCTGCAGCAGCGGGACAGGTCTGCTGTTGCCTCTGGGGACTTCAAAGAGACGGCCATTAATCACAGATGGGAATCTGTATGCGAACGATTGAAGAAGGAGAGCATAATGGCATTTCAGAAGAACGAGGTCTATTTACACAATTGAAAAGACCTGGTGTCGGCAGTTTTTTTTTTCATTTTTTTATTTTTTATAAACGGAGCTTAGATTGAAAATATGATTGAGTGATTTGAGTACTTTTCCTGACAATTGCTAATGAGGGAAGTGGTTTGTGGAGAAACTGAATGACTGAGTGGTTCTATGAGCGATGGCTATGAATGATTCATGAACGTCTAGTCGTGTCGTTTTAACATTTTAAATGTATTCTGAAACAGGGGAAAGATAACCGGTACTGTGCTGTGGGAATTGTTAATCGTAATTGCGTGATATGAAGCAGTCGATTGCTTTGTTCCTGAGGAATAAAACTGTGTTTCCCACAATCCTCTCTGCGTTCCCTGGTTTGGTAGTGATGGCAGGGGTGAGCCAGTGGGGTAGTACGCCTGTGAGGTTTCTTCGGTGGAGAAAGCCAATTTCAGATTCTGATAGGCGTCACAGTCACCAGGTATTTTTATTTTGTCACGATAGCATTTACCAACATTTGGGTTGTTGTGCATCATTATTTGTGGTCCAGGTTAGACATTCTACGGGTCACCAGATGGGTGAAGTCTCCCTGGAACAGCCACATACCTGTGGGTGGGGCTGGCAGGATAAAACTTCATTTCCCATGACCCTCCCTGTTGATGTTAATGAATAAAACTGCATATCCCATGCCCTCTCTAGGGTTTACAGCTGTTGCCAACTCAACGAGCTTTAGTTAAGTGTGTGTGGACTACATGAGTAATTGGATGGGACTGGGGATACATTTGCACAATTAGTATGAGTTCCCTGGCTGTGTGTGTGTGTGTGTGTGTGAGAGAGAGAGAGAGAGAGAGAGAATGGATAAGTGCATGTAATCTTGTGCACAGAAGTGCGCTGATGTTGGCCGCCTGCCCAGAGAGAAGCCGTGTTGGTTTCCCGCAGGCGGCGGAGAGAGAGGCCTTCGGTCAGCGGTTAATGCGGAGCCGCGGGTGAAAGCAGCTGACACACACAAAACCCGGAATTCAGCGGGAAGAAAGGAGCCCCTCCCGGTGCGGGCCCGCGATTAAAAGGGAACGGCGAACGCGCTTTCACGAGCCTTTGATCCCGCTGCGCTCTCTGCCATCTCTCCAGCTCCTACGCCTTCCCCCTGCCCCCCCCCCCCCTTCTGCGGCACGTTACACTTTACAATCTAAACACTCTGCCTAACCAATTGGATCCGTACGACGGCCGTTTTACGGGGTGCCAAGTTACAGATCGCGTTGCCTCGTATGAAAAGGCCGGGCCGGGTGAGCCTAACGAATCGATCAATTAATCGATCAATCAGCCCAAACCAATCAATCAGTCGTCCAGTATGTCCACCAATCAAGTCATTGCTTTTATTTCTCGCCGTTTACAAACAGGGTCGGCCGCGACGCAATCTGCTGGAGAGCGGCGTAGAATTACCCCGAAACCGGACCGGAACGGGCGTCGCCGTCCGCCGCGAGAGCCGAGCGTAACCATGGCGAGCGCGTCCGTCGCGTCCAGCTCATGAATTATTCGCGCCGGCGCCGTTAATCAGCTTCGATTGAAGGGACGCGGGAGACGAACGCATCTCCTGGACGCCGTCTGTTAGACACGTTTATTCTGCCGCCGTCTAACGGCCGACAGTGACTCATTACGCCGACCCTATTAGAAGTAAATGGTGATTCTTTAAAGTGTCGGTCCCTGTAGTAAAGAGCGCTCCACTCGAGCAAATTAGGGCCCGGCAGACGCTCTCCAGATTAACGATTTTAAAGACGCTTCTTTTTCTTTTTTCTTTTCCCCCCAGCATCTCATTTTGCGTTATCTTATTTTCTTTTCGTTTGTGACCCATTTTCATGTATCTCTTGTTTTTACTTATGCGTTTATTCATATTTTTTCCATTGGTCTTTGTCTTTATTTTAAAATCTTTTGTGTTCTATTGTGTTGCTGTAAAGTCTGAAAAGCACTCGGCAAATTATTATTATTATTATCATTATCATTATTATTATTATTATTATTATTAATATTATTATTATTATCATTATTGCTCTTCAGGTAGGGAAATGCTTGCTGCATGTCTGATGAAGCTGACGCTGTTGCCTCAGTTTCTCCTCAGACTAACTCTGCCCCGAATAGTGGAGTCCCTCCAGATGTGTCCGTCCCGGTTGCTTCACGTTCGACGGACAGCAGAGAATTCCGCTTGTCGCCGTAAACGGTGTCCGCAGTCCGCTGTTCTCACGGCACATCTCACGCAGCTAGACCTCTCGGGTTTAGAAACTCTTCAGAGGGCATGCGGGTAGGTGACTGAGGAGCATTCTTCTTGATTTACAATGCCCAGCTTTGCTGAAGTCCTGGGAGCTCGCGTTAAGACTAATAAAGGTTCAACAAGAATGAAAATACCTTTGAAAGGGACCCTCGCACATACCCAAATACACACACACACACACACACTCAAGCGCAAACACGCACGCACACCGTCTCTCTCACACCTGCAGGCATGCGCACACACAGACACACATACACACACACACACAGCTTTTGCGATTAAATCTCACTCACTTTTCATTTGCGCTCTGCTCCAGCTGGGCGGCAGAACACAGAGCAGGTGTTACCGTGGCAGAGGACCACGGGGAGACAGCGGTAAACGCAGCGTGCCTGCCCCCCCCAGCCCCCCCCACCCCAGGCCCCCTCCCCCGGGTGTCACACGGCGCCTGCTCAGGCCCTAATCGGCAGTGATTAACGAGAGCGCCTTGAAAAACGGCGTTAATTACACAGCAGCGCCTAATTAGGGCACGATTCCTTCCCAGAATTCCGCTTGGCGATGTCGGGAACGCGGCGCCACGCCCCCCCGCCCCCCCGGGCGCGGTTTAACATGAACGTGCCCAGTCTGACGGGCAAATGAAAACACGGAAATCTCTGGACGCGAGCCAGGCTAACGAGTGTTCCAGCGCGTGAACTGCAGCGGGGGCTAGCGATTCTGGGCTAGCGAGTGCAGGGGATTCTGGGCAAGCGAGTGCAGGGGATTCTGGGCAAGCGAGTGCAGGGGATTCTGGGCACTGCAGACCTGCAAAGGCATGAGCTCAGGCCGCAGGTATACAGAGTACAGACACAGACACACGTGTCTCACAGACACAGCTGAGTGTAAGTGCAGGCTGCTATTTAAAAAGGTAACTGTAATGGTCATTTTAAGAATATTACAGGAGAGACTAACAGGGTAGTCTTTTCAGACCTCCGACCCACGTCTTTAGAAACTACAGACTTGGCATCGTGAGGAAATTGTTTTATTTTAAAATTTGAAAAAAGTACCCGTCTGAGTTTATCTCGTTGCTTAATCAAGAAGTTTCAAAGCAAGAACATTGATCGGCCTTGCCTGTCATCCACCAAGTTCTGAAACTCAAAGAAACGTTTGGAGACTTTGCCATCTAGTGGCTGTACTGTAAAATATAACAACCTGCTGGTGGGCTTTGACTGTTACATGGCATCCAGTGTTATTTTCACGTTTCATGAGTTACACTGTTAACAGCATGCCAATTGTGGAAACCGAAAAACAAAGAACTAACTAAAATTTAATTTATTATTTGAGAAATGCCCATAATGTTTTCTGTGGGTTCCTAAATAAACAAATTCAGGGCTCTGCAGCGGCCCCATTTTAGGAGCATTTGGGATGTGTCCCGATTGGAAAAGTAATTTAGGAGCACTCTTTGGAATGCATTAGTGCAACCCTAAATTTTTCAACTCAAGAGCACGTGCTCTTTAGGGGGGGGAATTTTTTTAATAAAAAAATATTTCCCCAAAAAAACAGGTTCCACAATTATTGGCACCCCTGGTTTAATACTTCGTGAAAACACCCCAGGCAAAAATGACAGCCATGAGTCTTTTCCTATAATTTGTGATATGTTTAGAGAACACATCTGGAGGGATTTTTGACCATTGCTCCATGTAGAACTTTCAATCATTGATATCTTTGGGTTTGCGCTTATGGACCCCCCCTCTTCAGTTCAGACCACAGGTTTTTGATGGAATTGAAGTCTGGAGACTGAGATGGCCATTGGGAAAACATGGATGTTGATTTCACTTAAGCATTTCTGTTTAGATTTTGATGTATGCTTGGAGTCATTGTCCTGCTGGACAATCTACCTATGACCAAGTCCTAGCTTCTTAGCAAAGACAACCAAATGTTCTGCCAGAATTTCCTGGTACTTTGTTTAATTCATTCTGCCATTGATCTAAAATACTGCCCCAGGACCACTGCCAGCAAAACATCTCCAAAATATCAATGACCCACCTCCATATTTGACAGTAGGTATGAGGTGCTTCTCCTGTATGCATTCCTCTTTTGCCGCCAAACATGTTGATGGTGTGTATGGCCAAAATGTTCAATTTTGGTCTCATCTGACAATAGCACTCTCTTCCAGTCATAATTCCAATGAGGTTTCGCAAGCTCCAGATTCTTGGTTTTGTTTATTGTGCTCAGTAAGGGCTGTCTTCGTGCCACCCTTACAAAGAGTTAGTTGGTATGGAGGTGCCATTTTATGTCTTTTTTTAGACTTGTTGACCACAAGAAACAAACCAATCTCTGAAATTCTTAAACAGTGATCCTTGGGTTATTAATGGCCTCCCTCACCATTTTCCTCATTGTCCATAGGGACAACATGCACTTGCTTCCTCTTCCTGGCAAATTTGCAACCTTTCCATATGTTTTACACCTTTTTATTATTGCCCTTACAGTGCTAAGTTGTATGTTTAACCGTTTGTCTTTTTTTGTACCCATTACCAGACTTGTGACTGTTAATTACCATTGGTCTCTTCTGAATTGACAGTTACTTGGCTTTTCCCATGCTGATGGATGACAAAGGGATTTTGTATGCTTGTTACCTCATTTTTATTCTCTAGTGAAACTGGAAGTGATGGAATGACACAATATAGTTCCTTTAGACTGAGATGAACTAAATTAAGTAAAATTGTATTGCCAATTTCATTTTGTTTGATTTTACTTACAATAATTGTTAGGGGTGCCAATAATTATGGCACCTATGGTTTTCAGAAAAAATTAGATAATTTAAAAAAAAAACATTGAAGCATGAGAGTAAATGTATTGAAATAAAAGTATATAGTTTTCCCATATGTTTGAACATAACATATAGATTATTATCTGTGTCATTTATTATATGCAGGCTTTTTTCTTCATTTTTTATTAAGGGTGCCAATAATTCTGGAGCCCACTGTATAAGGTAAAACAATGATTAAACAGCATATTCTTCTACATGGCAGTGGGGGACTCATTATGAGGGTAGACACCATAGACTGTTTGCACAAAAAAGAATCACGTACAGTGTGTTGCCTCCCTGATGCCCAGGTAGGAGATCTCCTGAAATGTGTGGACAAGTTCAGAATACTCAATATTTCAAGGTAACTAACTCAACTGAAATTTAATTGTCAGAAAAACTAAAATTGAGTTTTAAGTTTTTTCCCTCAATGAAATGTAAGTATTCTGAATGAATGTTATCAGGCATAATTTGAACTCAAAATTGAAAAATCTGTATTAAGCTGAATCAAGCAAGTAGCTTAGAAATATTGAATAATCTTAACTTTTTTTTACAGTGGGTAAAGAAATAACTCAAGAATTGGAGATAAGAAATAACAAAAATTACTCACCTCAAACATTAAGATGTTACATAGGGCTATAACTGGTTATAATGACGTGAATTGGTTATTGACTGTGGCAGGGAGAGTGATGGAGAGTGAGATGGTTTATTTATTTATTTTTATTTGCTGTTTATTTTCAAATGTGTTTTTAAATAGGAAATGTTCTTCGAGTTCCACGGACATCACATTTCAAAAGGCTTATTTGTGCGTGTAGCCAACAGATGGCACCATTGTATAGGAATACTTTAAGTCCCAACATAATGTAATTCTCAGGATGTTGAATAGGTCTAGTATATGTATGCGTTCAAATTTAGCAAAGACATACATGGATGAAATGTTTCTCTTCCGAATTACTAAGTAAACACGGTAACTGATGCAACTAATAAAAAGTACAAAAAAAACTCTGCCCATCTAACGCTCTAAGTAAACAGGAAAGAAACGAATGCGGTCCAAAAGAGAAACTGAAAGTTAACTCAGACAGCCATTTTAAAGATGCAGCAGAAAGAAGACCGTAAAAAGAAGAATTAAATTGAATAAACCAACGGAGTGAACAGCCTGTTGTGGAGTGGAATTGTGGTAAGAAAACGTAAAGATAAAGGGGATGTGAGGAGGAATGGGAATCTGCAAGTATAATCGTATTAACACGCGTAATTCAGTAAAACCGACAACTTCAATAAAATGGAGTGTTTGAGGCGTAGCGAGGAGTTCATACTGAATCCAAATTTACCATTTGGACCAAAAAGCAATAATAAAAAATTAAAAAAACTTTACTGATGTATTTTTGATATTTCATGACTGTTTTTTTAACCCTCGTGACGTAACTAACTAGAGCTGCAGTAAGAGGATGAGTTTATCTGGAAGCTCTGTCTCCATGTGCTGTGGGTTAGAGCTGCAGTATGAGGATGAGTTTAACTGGAAGCTCTGTCTCCATGTGCTGTGAGTTAAAGCTGCAGTATGAGTTTAACTGGAAGCTCTGTGTCCATGTGCTGTGAGTTAGAGCTGCAGTAAGAGGATGAGTTTAACTGGAAGCTCTGTCTCCGTGTTTTGTTCACAGTGTCCGGGTAGAGAGGGCAGGGTCATCTGTACCCAGCTGTCTGTCTATGAAGAGTGATTGTTCTATGGATCCACCACTCCACTTCAGAGGAGAGTTCACAGGTGATCAAAGGTAATGCAGCAGTAATGTTTTATTATACTTCTATATGCATTGAGGGAAATATGAGGAACTAATACACAGAAGAACAGGTGATCTCAATCAGTGAAGAACACCAAGACGTGAGAATGAACCAAAATGCCAATAAAATAATTGTCATGAATGAACTTGACAGAAGCACAGGTGCATGGAGAATGAATGACCTTGGTCTGGATCTGTGACAGTTTTGTGTATTATGTCACATTCAGATGTGCAGTGAGTTAGAACTGCAGTAAGAGGATGAGTTTATCTGGAAGCTCTGTCTCCATAAGCTGTGAGTTCGAGCTGCAGTAAGATGATGAGTTTAAATGGAAGCTCTGTCTCCGTGTTTTGTTCACAGGGTCCAGGTAGAGAAGGCAGGGTCATCTGTACCCAGCTGTCTGTCTATGAAGAGTGATTGTTCTATGGATCCACCTCTCCACTTCAGAGGAGAAACCAACGGTGAAACCCACGGTCCTCCCAGTATGAGGTACAAATGCGTGAATCAGAGAGTTGGTGTTCAGTGAGTTAGAGCTGCAGTAAGATGAGTTTAACTGGAGGCTCTTTCTCTATGTGCTGTAAGTTAGAGCTGTAGTACGATGATCAATTTAACTGGAAGCTCTGTCTCCATGTGCTGTGAGTTAAAGCTGCAGTATGAGTTTAACTGGAAGCTCTGTCTTCATGTGCTGTGAGTTCGAGCTGCATTAAGAGGATGAGTTTAACTGGAAGCCTTGTCTCCATGTGCTGTGAGTTAGAGCTGCATTAAGAGGATGAGTTTAACTGGAAGCTCTGTCTCCATGTGCTGTGAGTTCGAGCTGCAGTATGAGTTTAACTGGAAGCTCTGTCTCCATGTGCTGTGAGTTAGAGCTGCAGTAAGAGGATGAGTTTAACTGGAAGCTCTGTCTCCATGTGCTGTGAGTTAGAGCTGCAGTAAGAGGATGAGTTTTACTGGAAGCTCTGTCTCCATGTGCTGTGAGTTAGAGCTGCAGTAAGAGGATGAGTATAACTGGAAGCTCTGTCTCCGTGTTGTATTCACAGTGTCCGGGAAGAGAGGGCAGGGTCACCTGTACCCAGCTGTCTGTCTATGAAGAGTGATCGTTCTATGGATCCACCACTCCACTTCAGAGGAGAGTTCACAGGTGATCAAAGGTAATGCAGCAGGTTCATTTTTACATTAATGTTTTATTATACTTCTATATGCATTTAGGGAAACATGAGGAACTAATACACAGAAGAACAGGTGATCTCAATCAGTGAAGATCACCAAGACATGAGAATGAACCAAAATGCCAATAAAATAATGTTCATGAATGAACTTGACAGAAGCACAGGTGCATGGAGAATGAATGACCTTGATCTGCACCTGTGACAGTTTTGTGTATTGTCACATTCAAATGTGCAGTGAGTTAGAGCTGCAGTATGAGTTTAACTGGAAGCTCTGTCTCCATGTGCTGTGAGTTAGAGCTGCTGTAAGAGGATGAGTTTAACTGGAAGCTCTGTCTCCATGTGCTGTGAGTTAGAGCTGTCGTATGAGGATGAGTTTAACTGGAAGCTTTGTCTTCATGTGCTGTGAGTTAGAGCTGCAGTAAGAGGATGAGTTTAACTGGAAGCTCTGTCTCCATGTGCTGTGAGTTCGAGCTGCAGTATGAGTTTAACTGGAAGCTCTGTCTCCATGTGCTGTGAGTTAGAGCTGCAGTAAGAGGATGAGTTTAACTGGAAGCTCTGTCTCCATGTGCTGTGAGTTAGAGCTGCAGTAAGAGGATGAGTTTAACTGGAAGCTCTGTCTCCATGTGCTGTGAGTTAGAGCTGCAGTAAGAGGATGAGTATAACTGGAAGCTCTGTCTCCGTGTTGTATTCACAGTGTCCGGGAAGAGAGGGCAGGGTCACCTGTACCCAGCTGTCTGTCTATGAAGAGTGATCGTTCTATGGATCCACCACTCCACTTCAGAGGAGAAACCAACGGTGAAACCCACGGTCCTGCCAGTATGAGGTACAAATGCGTGAATCAGAGAGTTGGTGTTCAGTGATTTAGAGCTGCAGTAAGAGGATGAGTTTAACTGGAAGCTCTGTCTCCATGTGCTGTGAGTTTGAACTGCAGTAAGAGGATGAGTTTAACTGGAAGCTCTATCTCCATGTGCTGTGAGTTAGAGCTGCAGTAAGAGGATGAGTTTAACTGGAAGCCCTGTCTCCATGTGCTGTGAGTTAGAGCTGCAGTAAGAGGATGAGTTTAACTGGAAGCTCTGTCTCCATGTGCTGTGAGTTAGAGCTGCAGTAAGAGGATGAGTTTAACTGAAAGCTCTGTCTCCATGTTTTGTTCACAGGGTCCCGGTAGAGAATGCAGGGTCATCTGTACCCAGCTGTCTGTCTATGAAGAGTGATCGTTCTATGGATCCACCACTCCACTTCAGAGGAGAGTTCACAGGTGATCAAAGGTAATGCAGCAGGTTCATTTTTACATTAATGTTTTATTATACTTTTATATGCATTGAGGGAAACATGAGGAACTAATACACAGAAGAACAGGTGATCTCAATCAGTGAAGATCACCAAGACATAAGAATGAACCAAAATGCCAATAAAATAATGTTCATGAATAAACTTGACAGAAGCACAGATGCATGGAGAATGAATGACCTTGATCTGCATCTGTGACAGTTTTGTGTATTGTCACATTCAAATGTACAGTGAGTTAGAGCTGCAGTATGAGTTTAACTGGAAGCTCTGTCTCCATGTGCAGTGTGTTAGAGCTGCAGTATGAGGATGAGTTTAACTGGAAGCTCTGTCTCCATGTACTGTGAGTTAGAGCTGCAGTAAGAGGATGAGTTTAACTGGAAGCCCTGTCTCCATGTGCTGTGAGTTTGAGCTGCAGTATGAGTTTAACTGGAAGCTCTGTCTCCATGTGCTGTGAGTTAGAGCTGCAGTAAGATGATGAGTTTAACTTGAAGCTCTGTCTCCATGTACTGTGAGTTAGAGCTGCAGTATGAGGATGAGTTTAACTGGAAGCTCTGTCTTCATGTGCTGTGAGTTAGAGCTGCAGTAAGAGGATGAGTTTAACTGAAAGCTCTGTCTCCATGTTTTGTTCACAGGGTCCCGGTAGAGAATGCAGGGTCATCTGTACCCAGCTGTCTGTCTATGAAGAGTGATCGTTCTATGGATCCACCACTCCACTTCAGAGGAGAGTTCACAGGTGATCAAAGGTAATGCAGCAGGTTCATTTTTACATTAATGTTTTATTATACTTTTATATGCATTGAGGGAAACATGAGGAACTAATACACAGAAGAACAGGTGATCTCAATCAGTGAAGATCACCAAGACATAAGAATGAACCAAAATGCCAATAAAATAATGTTCATGAATAAACTTGACAGAAGCACAGATGCATGGAGAATGAATGACCTTGATCTGCATCTGTGACAGTTTTGTGTATTGTCACATTCAAATGTACAGTGAGTTAGAGCTGCAGTATGAGTTTAACTGGAAGCTCTGTCTCCATGTGCAGTGTGTTAGAGCTGCAGTATGAGGATGAGTTTAACTGGAAGCTCTGTCTCCATGTACTGTGAGTTAGAGCTGCAGTAAGAGGATGAGTTTAACTGGAAGCCCTGTCTCCATGTGCTGTGAGTTTGAGCTGCAGTATGAGTTTAACTGGAAGCTCTGTCTCCATGTGCTGTGAGTTAGAGCTGCAGTAAGATGATGAGTTTAACTTGAAGCTCTGTCTCCATGTACTGTGAGTTAGAGCTGCAGTATGAGGATGAGTTTAACTGGAAGCTCTGTCTTCATGTGCTGTGAGTTAGAGCTGCAGTAAGAGGATGAGTTTAACTGGAAGCTCTGTCTCCATGTGCTGTGAGTTAGAGCTGCAGTAAGAGGATGAGTTTAACTGGAAGCTCTGTCTCCATGTGCTGTGAGTTAAAGCTGCAGTATGAGTTTAACTGGAAGCTCTCTCTCCATGTGCTGTGAGTTAGAGCTGCAGTAAGAGGATGAGTTTAACTGGAAGCCCTGTCTCCATGTGCTGTGAGTTTGAGCTGCAGTATGAGTTTAACTGGAAGCTCTGTCTCCATGTGCTGTGAGTTAGAGCTGCAGTAAGATGATGAGTTTAACTTGAAGCTCTGTCTCCATGTACTGTGAGTTAGAGCTGCAGTATGAGGATGAGTTTAACTGGAAGCTCTGTCTTCATGTGCTGTGAGTTAGAGCTGCAGTAAGAGGATGAGTTTAACTGGAAGCTCTGTCTCCATGTGCTGTGAGTTAGAGCTGCAGTAAGAGGATGAGTTTAACTGGAAGCTCTGTCTCCATGTGCTGTGAGTTAGAGCTGTCGTTTGAGGATGAGTTTAACTGGAAGCTCTGTCTCCATGTGCTGTGAGTTAGAGCTGTCGTATGAGGATGAGTTTAACTGGAAGCTTTGTCTTCATGTGCTGTGAGTTAGAGCTGCAGTAAGAGGATGAGTTTAACTGGAAGCTCTGTCTCCATGTGCTGTGAGTTCGAGCTGCAGTATGAGTTTAACTGGAAGCTCTGTCTCCATGTGCTGTGAGTTAGAGCTGCAGTAAGAGGATGAGTTTAACTGGAAGCTCTGTCTCCATGTGCTGTGAGTTAGAGCTGCAGTAAGAGGATGAGTTTAACTGGAAGCTCTGTCTCCATGTGCTGTGAGTTAGAGCTGCAGTAAGAGGATGAGTATAACTGGAAGCTCTGTCTCCGTGTTGTATTCACAGTGTCCGGGAAGAGAGGGCAGGGTCACCTGTACCCAGCTGTCTGTCTATGAAGAGTGATCGTTCTATGGATCCACCACTCCACTTCAGAGGAGAAACCAACGGTGAAACCCACGGTCCTGCCAGTATGAGGTACAAATGCGTGAATCAGAGAGTTGGTGTTCAGTGATTTAGAGCTGCAGTAAGAGGATGAGTTTAACTGGAAGCTCTGTCTCCATGTGCTGTGAGTTTGAACTGCAGTAAGAGGATGAGTTTAACTGGAAGCTCTATCTCCATGTGCTGTGAGTTAGAGCTGCAGTAAGAGGATGAGTTTAACTGGAAGCCCTGTCTCCATGTGCTGTGAGTTAGAGCTGCAGTAAGAGGATGAGTTTAACTGGAAGCTCTGTCTCCATGTGCTGTGAGTTTGAGCTGCAGTAAGAGGATGAGTTTAACTGAAAGCTCTGTCTCCATGTTTTGTTCACAGGGTCCCGGTAGAGAATGCAGGGTCATCTGTACCCAGCTGTCTGTCTATGAAGAGTGATCGTTCTATGGATCCACCACTCCACTTCAGAGGAGAGTTCACAGGTGATCAAAGGTAATGCAGCAGGTTCATTTTTACATTAATGTTTTATTATACTTTTATATGCATTGAGGGAAACATGAGGAACTAATACACAGAAGAACAGGTGATCTCAATCAGTGAAGATCACCAAGACATAAGAATGAACCAAAATGCCAATAAAATAATGTTCATGAATAAACTTGACAGAAGCACAGATGCATGGAGAATGAATGACCTTGATCTGCATCTGTGACAGTTTTGTGTATTGTCACATTCAAATGTACAGTGAGTTAGAGCTGCAGTATGAGTTTAACTGGAAGCTCTGTCTCCATGTGCAGTGTGTTAGAGCTGCAGTATGAGGATGAGTTTAACTGGAAGCTCTGTCTCCATGTACTGTGAGTTAGAGCTGCAGTAAGAGGATGAGTTTAACTGGAAGCCCTGTCTCCATGTGCTGTGAGTTTGAGCTGCAGTATGAGTTTAACTGGAAGCTCTGTCTCCATGTGCTGTGAGTTAGAGCTGCAGTAAGATGATGAGTTTAACTTGAAGCTCTGTCTCCATGTACTGTGAGTTAGAGCTGCAGTATGAGGATGAGTTTAACTGGAAGCTCTGTCTTCATGTGCTGTGAGTTAGAGCTGCAGTAAGAGGATGAGTTTAACTGGAAGCTCTGTCTCCATGTGCTGTGAGTTAGAGCTGCTGTAAGAGGATGAGTTTAACTGGAAGCTCTGTCTCCATGTGCTGTGAGTTAGAGCTGTCGTATGAGGATGAGTTTAACTGGAAGCTTTGTCTTCATGTGCTGTGAGTTAGAGCTGCAGTAAGAGGATGAGTTTAACTGGAAGCTCTGTCTCCATGTGCTGTGAGTTAAAGCTGCAGTATGAGTTTAACTGGAAGCTCTCTCTCCATGTGCTGTGAGTTAGAGCTGCAGTAAGAGGATGAGTTTAACTGAAAGCTCTGTCTCCATGTTTTGTTCACAGGGTCCCGGTAGAGAATGCAGGGTCATCTGTACCCAGCTGTCTGTCTATGAAGAGTGATCGTTCTATGGATCCACCACTCCACTTCAGAGGAGAGTTCACAGGTGATCAAAGGTAATGCAGCAGGTTCATTTTTACATTAATGTTTTATTATACTTTTATATGCATTGAGGGAAACATGAGGAACTAATACACAGAAGAACAGGTGATCTCAATCAGTGAAGATCACCAAGACATAAGAATGAACCAAAATGCCAATAAAATAATGTTCATGAATACACTTGACAGAAGCACAGATGCATGGAGAATGAATGACCTTGATCTGCATCTGTGACAGTTTTGTGTATTGTCACATTCAAATGTGCAGTGAGTTAGAGCTGCAGTATGAGTTTAACTGGAAGCTCTGTCTCCATGTGCAGTGTGTTAGAGCTGCAGTATGAGGATGAGTTTAACTGGAAGCTCTGTCTCCATGTACTGTGAGTTAGAGCTGCAGTAAGAGGATGAGTTTAACTGGAAGCCCTGTCTCCATGTGCTGTGAGTTAGAGCTGCAGTATGAGTTTAACTGGAAGCTCTGTCTCCATGTGCTGTGAGTTAGAGCTGCAGTAAGATGATGAGTTTAACTTGAAGCTCTGTCTCCATGAACTGTGAGTTAGAGCTGCAGTATGAGGATGAGTTTAACTGGAAGCTCTGTCTTCATGTGCTGTGAGTTAGAGCTGCAGTAAGAGGATGAGTTTAACTGGAAGCTCTGTCTCCATGTGCTGTGAGTTAAAGCTGCAGTATGAGTTTAACTGGAAGCTCTGTCTCCATGTGCTGTGAGTTAGAGCTGCAGTAAGAGGATGAGTTTAACTGAAAGCTCTGTCTCCATGTTTTGATCACAGGGTCCAGGTAGAGAAGGCAGGGTCATCTGTACCCAGCTGTCTGTCTATGAAGAGTGATCGTTCTATGGATCCACCACTCCACTTCAGAGGAGAGTTCACAGGTGATCAAAGGTAATGCAGCAGGTTCATTTTTACATTAATGTTTTATTATACTTTTATATGCATTGAGGGAAACATGAGGAACTAATACACAGAAGAACAGGTGATCTCAATCAGTGAAGAACACCAAGACGTGAGAATGAACCAAAATGCCAATAAAATAATGTTCATGAATGAACTTGACAGAAGCACAGATGCATGTAGATTGAATGACCTTGATCTGCATCTGTGACAGTTTTGTGTATTGTCACATTCAAATGTGCAGTGAGTTAGAGCTGCAGTATGAGTTTAACTGGAAGCTCTGTCTCCATGTGCTGTGAGTTAGAGCTGCTGTAAGAGGATGAGTTTAACTGGAAGCCCTGTCTCCATGTGCTGTGAGTTAAAGCTGCAGTAAGATGATGAGTTTAACTGGAAGCTCTGTCTCCATGTGCTGTGAGTTAGAGCTGCAGTATGAGGATGAGTTTAACTGGAAGCCCTGTCTCCATGTGCTGTGAGTTTAAGCTGCAGTTAGATGATGAGTTTAACTGGAAGCCCTGTCTCCATGTTCTGTGAGTTAAAGCTGCAGTAAGATGATGAGTTTAACTGGAAGCTCTGTCTCCATGTGCTGTGAGTTAGAGCTGCAGTATGAGGATGAGTTTAACTGGAAGCCCTGTCTCCATGTGCTGTGAGTTCGAGCTGCAGTAAGAGGATGAGTTTAACTGGAAGCTCTGTCTCCATGTGCTGTGAGTTAAAGCTGCAGTAAGATGATGAGTTTAACTGGAAGCTCTGTCTCCATGTGCTGTGAGTTAGAGCTGCAGTAAGATGATGAGTTTAACTGGAAGCTCTGTCTCCATGTGCTGTGAGTTCGTGCTGCAGTAAGAGGATGAGTTTAACTGGAAGCTCTGTCTCCATGTGCTGTCAGTTCGAGCTGCAGTAAGAGGATGAGTTTAACTGGATTATTTACAAATTGTAATTAAAAATACTAGTTATACTAGTGATACTAATGCTAGTGGATAAATCATGAATTCATTGATAGGCAAACCAATGTAATGGATCAGTGATGGTCAAAACATACGACTCAAACAGATTCAAATTAAGAGAGGATATAGTAAGTTACAGTATTAGGACACACACAGTGTTCACCATC
Organism: Anguilla anguilla; assembly: GCF_013347855.1. Classification (NCBI taxonomy): domain Eukaryota; kingdom Metazoa; phylum Chordata; class Actinopteri; order Anguilliformes; family Anguillidae; genus Anguilla; species Anguilla anguilla. Next base: position 8,869,221 of record NC_049219.1, on the reverse strand, counting down.
TAATTTAAACCACACTGCTTTAACAAACACAAAATTAGACAGACATGGAAAATAAATAACACAACTGTGGAAAAAAATGAATGAAAGAGAATACAGAACCACAGCCTGTCTGTCCCACAGTGACCCAGGATGGTAAAATAAGCATCTAAAGAATCAATACCAGAGATCCAAGACTTTGATCAAAGAAAAGACCAAGGCACAGCTGAGAAGCAAGACAAATGTAACAAGACCAAAGTCACACTTGCTTAACAGGTCAACACTTAATGGTCTTTATTTGAGTAACATTTGCCCTTTACTTTAAAGAAAACGGGCCATGAGGGTCAGAAAGAGTCCAGCAGGATGTCTAATTCTCAGGCAAATCATGCAATAATATATAAACTCTTCTTTGCAGACTGAGTGACTGTGACCTCACAGAGAAGTCCTGTGATATTGTGGCCTCTGCTCTCCAGTCATCAAACTCACCCCTGAGAGATCTGGACCTCAGCTACAATAACCTGGGGGATTCAGGAGTGGAGCTGCTCTGTGCTGGACTGATGAGTCCAAACTGTGAACTGCAGAGACTGGACCTCAGCAACAACAACCTGAGAGATTCAGAAGTGGAGCTGCTCTGTGCTGCACTGATGAGTCCAAACTGTAAACTGCAGAGACTGGGGTGAGTAGTGCTGTGTACTGTTTAACATTAATTAAATGGAATTAGTGATTATAGCTGTGTAACGGTTTGAACTTTGCTGCAGGGAGGAAACAAATTTTCAAAACTTGTAACCTAAATGTTTATGTGTAAATGTGGGTTTACATATAAGATCATTGACTGGGGGATAAGCAGCAAGGCTGTATTCCTCGGAGAGCAGATTGTCTACTACTGTCAGGCATTCACCTTATGTTCTCTGACACTAAGACCTTTTATCTGAGGTGGTAAATATACCGTTGATCTAGGCATCTTGCAATTCATACACTCATGCCATGAAGAAGTCATTTATGAGCCAAAGTGTCACACTGTGTGCAAATGGGATGTAGATCCAGTGCAGTTTTAGCTAAATGCCCAACGCGCACGCACCAGAGAAATACAGGATATGAGCCCTTCTTACCCTGATGTTTCTGACAACAGAGTCTCAAATGAATCATCCCATCAGACTTTAGTCCAGCAGGTTACAGAATTAGAAAAGGGGCTATTTGGGTCAGAATTACATCTCTAGAACTGTGAGAGTTCAGTCCAGCAGGATGTCTAATTCTCAGGTCCTAGGTGCTGCAGTTGGAGAGTTTTGCTCAGACATCTTCCTCAGAAGATGAGTTGCATACCTTGAAATCTCAATTTAGCTCTTCATCATAGAACACAACAATTGTTACATTACAGGCATCTAGGATACGGTTGTATCCAGAGCGACTTAAAAACAACTTTAAGCATTTTTACAGCTGGATATATACTGAAGCAATTCAGGTTAAGTATCTAGGTACAACAGCAGTGTCTTACCTGGGAATCAAACCTGCAACCTTAGGTTTACAAGCCCAGTTCCCTACCTATTACACTACACTGCTGCCCAGAGCTGTAAACGTACCAGTCTGTCCAAAACAGGTCAATGTAACTAACACTAAAGAGTAATACATTCAGCATCTAAGAGTAATACATTCAGTTTTCAGCCAGCTGTGTAGGGCCAAAACCTGTTCAAGAACAGCCATATTCTGTGGGTATGGGGTATAGTGGGTATCAATCTTGTTACAACTTGTTATATTTCAAAAATTACATTATTTAATTTTCCTAATATTATTATACAATAATATATAAACTCTTATTTGCAGTCTGAGTGGCTGTGAGCTCACAGAGAAGTCCTGTGATATTGTGGCCTCAGCTCTCCAGTCATCAAACTCACCCCTGAGAGATCTGGACCTCAGCAACAACTACCTGGGATATTCAGGAGTGAAGCTGCTCTGTGCTGGACTGATGAGTCCAGACTGTAAACTGCAGAGACTGGGGTGAGTAGTGCTGTGTACTGTGTGACCTCAACTAAATAGAATTTGTGATTATGGCTGTGTAACAGTTTGAGCTTTGCTGCAGGGAGGAAACAAATTTTCAAAACTTGTAACCTAGATGTTTATGTGTAAATGTGGGTTTACATATAAGAGCATTGACTGGGGGGATAAGCAGCAAGGCTGTATTCCCCAGAGAGCAGATTGTCTACTACTGTCAGGCATTCACCTTATGTTCTCTGACACTAAGACCTTTTATCTGAGGTGGTAAACATACTGTTGATCTAGGAATCTTGCAATTCATACACTCATGCCATGAAGAAGTCATTTATGAGCCAACGTGTCACACTGTGTGCAAATGGGATGTAGATCCAGTGCAGTTTTAGCTAAATGCCCAACGCACAAGCACCAGAGAAATAGAGGATATGAGCCCTTCTTACCCTGATGTTTCTGACAACAGAGTCTCAAATGAATCAGCCCATCAGACTTTAGTCCAGCAGGTTACAGAATTAGAAAAGGGGTTATTTGGGTCAGAATTACATCTCTAGAACTGTGAGAGTTCAGTCCAGCAGGATGTCTAATTCTCAGGTCTTAGGTGCTGCAGTTGGAGAGTTTTGCTCAGACGTCTTCCTCAGAAGATGAGCTGCATACCTTGAAATCTCAATTTAGCTCTTCATCATAGAACACAACAATTGTTACATTACAGGCATCTAGGATACGGTTGTATCCAGAGCGACTTAAAAACAACTTTTAGCATTTTTACAGCTGGATATATACTGAAGCAATTCAGGTTAAGTACCTAGGTACAACAGCGGTGTTTTACCTGGGAATCAAACCTGCAACCTTAGGTTTACAAGCCCAGTTCCCTACCTATTATACTACACTTCTGCCCAGAGCTGTAAACGTACCAGTCTGTCCAAAACAGGTCAATGTAACTAACACTAAAGAGTAATACATTCAGCATCTAAGAGTAATACATTCAGCTTTCATTCAGCTGTGTAGGGCCAAAACCTGTTCAAATACAGCCATATCCTGTGGGTATGGGGTATAGTGGGTATCAATCTTGTTACAACTTGTTATATTTCAAATATTACATGCCTTATTTTACCTAATATTATTGTACAATAATATATAAACTCTTCTTTGCAGACTTAACAGCTGTGATCTCACAGAGAAGTCCTGTGCAATTGTGGCCTCCGCTCTCCAGTCATCAAACTCACCCCTGAGAGATCTGGACCTCAGCTACAATAACCTGGGAGATTCAGGAGTGAAGCTGCTCTGTGCTGCACTGATGAGTCCAAACTGTAAACTACAGAGACTGGACCTCAGCCACAATAACCTGGGAGATTCAGAAGTGGAGCTGCTCTGTGCTGCACTGATGAGTCCAAACTGTAAACTACAGAGACTGGGGTGAGTAGTGCTGTGTACTGTTTAACATTAATTAAATGGAATTAGTGATTATAGCTGTGTAACGGTTTGAACTTTGCTGCAGGGAGGAAACAAATTTTCAAAACTTGTAACCTAAATGTTTATGTGTAAATGTGGGTTTACATGTAAGAGCATTAACTGGGGGGATGAGCAGCAAGGCTGTATTCCCCGGAGAGCAGATTGTCTACTACTGTCAGGCATTCACCTTACGTTCTCTGACACTAATACCTTTTATCTGAGGTGGTAAACATACCGTTGATCTAGGCATCTTGCAATTCATACACTCATGCCATGAAGAAGTCATTTATGAGCCAAAGTGTCACACTGTGTGCAAATGGGATGTAGATCCAGTGCAGTTTTAGCTAAATGCCCAACGCGCACGCACCAGAGAAATGCAGGATATGAGCCCTTCTTACCCTGATGTTTCCGACAACAGAGTCTCAAATGAATCATCCCATCAGACTTTAGTCCAGCAGGTTACAGAATTAGAAAAGGGGCTATTTGGGTCAGAATTACATCTCTAGAACTGTGAGAGTTCAGTCCAGCAGGATGTCTAATTCTCAGGTCCTAGGTGCTGCAGTTGGAGAGTTTTGCTCAGACATCTTCCTCAGAAGATGAGTTGCATACCTTGAAATCTCAATTTAGCTCTTCATCATAGAACACAACAATTGTTACATTACAGGCATCTAGGATACGGTTGTATCCAGAGCGACTTAAAAACAACTTTAAGCATTTTTACAGCTGGATATATACAGAAGCAATTCAGGTTAAGTATCTAGGTACAACAGCAGTGTTTTACCTGGGAATCAAACCTGCAACCTTAGGTTTACAAGCCCAGTTCCCTACCTATTACACTACACTGCTGCCCAGAGCTGTAAACGTACCAGTCTGTCCAAAGCAGATCAATGTTACTAACACTAAAGAGTAATACATTCAGCATCTAAGAGTAATACATTTAGCTTTCAGCCAGCTGTGTAGGGCCAAAACCTGTTCAAATACAGCCATATCCTGTGGGTATGGGGTATAGTGGGTATCAATCTTGTTACAACTTGTTATATTTCAAATATTACATGCCTTATTTTACCTAATATTATTGTACAATAATATATAAACTCTTATTTGCAGACTGAACATCTGTGAGCTCACAGAAAAGTCATGTAAATTTGTGGCCTCAGCTCTCCAGTCATCAAACTCACCCCTGAGAGATCTGGACCTCAGCTGCAATAACCTGGGAGATTCAGGAGTGAAGCTGCTCTGTGCTGGACTGATGAGTCCAAACTGTAAACTACAGAGACTGGACCTCAGCAGCAATAACCTGGGAGATTCAGGAGTGGAGCTGCTCTGTGCTGGACTGAGGAGTCCAAACTGTAAACTACAGAGACTGGACCTCAGCAACAACAACCTGAGAGATTCAGGAGTGAAGCTGCTCTGTGCTGAACTGAGGAGTCCAAACTGTAAACTACAGAGACTGGACCTCAGCAACAACAACCTGAGAGATTCAGAAGTGGAGCTACTCTGTGCTGCATTGATGAGTCCAAACTGTAAACTGCAGGGACTGGGGTGAGTAGTGCTGTGTACTGTTTGACATTCATTAAATGGAATTAATGATTATGGCTGTGTAACAGTTTTAACTTTGCTGCAGGGAGGAAACAAATTTTCAAAACTTGTAACCTAGATGTTTATGTGTAAATGTGGGTTTACATGTAAGAGCATTGACTGGGGGGATAAGCAGCAAGGCTGTATTCCCCAGAGAGCAGATTGTCTACTACTGTCAGGCATTCACCTTATGTTCTCTGACACTAAGACCTTTTATCTGAGGTGGTAAACATACTGTTGATCTAGGAATCTTGCAATTCATACACTCATGCCATGAAGAAGTCATTTATGAGCCAACGTGTCACACTGTGTGCAAATGGGATGTAGATCCAGTGCAGTTTTAGCTAAATGTCCAACGCACAAGCACCAGAGAAATAGAGGATATGAGCCCTTCTTACCCTGATGTTTCTGACAACAGAGTCTCAAATGAATCAGCCCATCAGACTTTAGTCCAGCAGGTTACAGAAATAGAAAAGGGGTTATTTGGGTCAGAATTACATCTCTAGAACTGTGAGAGTTCAGTCCAGCAGGACGTCTAATTCTCAGGTCCTAGGTGCTGCAGTTGGAGAGTTTTGCTCAGACATCTTCCTCAGAAGATGAGTTGCATACCTTGAAATCTCAATTTAGCTCTTCATCATAGAACACAACAATTGTTACATTACAGGCATCTAGGATACGGTTGTATCCAGAGTGACTTAAAAACACCTTTTAGCATTTTTGCAGCTAGATATATACTGAAGCAATTCAGGTTAAGTACCTAGGTACAACAGCAGTGTTTTACCTGGGAATCAAACCTGCAACCTTAGGTTTACAAGCCCAGTTCCCTACCTATTACACTACACTGCTGCCCAGAGCTGTAAACGTACCAGTCTGTCCGAAAGCAAGTCAATGTAACTAACACTAAAGAGTAATACATTCAGCATCTAAGAGTAATACATTCAGCTTTCAGCCAGCTGTGTAGGGCCAAAACCCGTTAAAAACAGCCATTTCCTGTGGGCATGGGGTATAGTGGGTATCAATCTTGTTACAACTTGTTATATTTCAAAAATTACATGCCTTATTTTACCTAATATTATTGTACAATAATATATAAACTCTTATTTGCAGACTGAACATCTGTGAGCTCACAGAAAAGTCATGTGAATTTGTGGCCTCAACTCTCCAGTCATCAAACTCACCCCTGAGAGATCTGGACCTCAGCTGCAATAACCTGGGAGATTCAGGAGTGGAGCTGCTCTGTGCTGGACTGATGAGTCCAGACTGTAAACTACAGAGACTGGGGTGAGTAGTGCTGTGTACTGTCTGACCTTAACTAAATAGAATTTGTGATTATGGCTCTGTGCAGTGAAATACAAAAGTGTTTTTTCTTTGTTTTCTGCTGTCCATCAGCATTCTTTCTTTAGCACAACAAAGAATGTGTCTAGGAGTTGCCAGGTTTGTGGTTCCTGACTAGAATGTGATGTTTCAGTGAAGTCTGTAGTCATAAGTGATGATTAGATGCTGAATGCTCTGAAAACACTGTAGCTGGTTTACTATATTCTGTCATGCCTAGTGTACACATTCTGCTACTACTAGTACTTGCTATCATTGGTGGTATATGCAACACTTTGTTAGGTTTCACCCGCCTGGGGTGTGTCTGTACTGGCTAGCCATCCCAGAAAGCAGCATGCTCTATCAAAAATGTACCATCTTTTAGTCATGAAGAGACTGTTTACGATTACATACATTTAGATCCTTTGACATGCACATACAATATAGCACCCAAAAAATACTTTCAATAAGAAATTCACTTCTATATCGCCAAAACAGACTTTGAATTGGTAATATCTCCCAAAATATTTATTGAAATCTCTTGGCGTTCGTTGGAGGGAAAGAGAGGGTAATTCTGAGTGTTTATCCTGAAATACGTCACTCAAGCTCCACCGCCTAAAAAAAAATCTGTGTTACATTTTGCCCCACTCTGACCTACTAACGTAAGCGTAGTATAAAGCAACCCGATGCAAGCTAGGCATTTACAGTCGATCTACGCACTCTGGCATCAGATCAACCAATGGGAATAATGTGACACTATGACACATTTTCATTGACCGCCCCTTCATTATCATATGGATGAAAAACTACTGAAATAAATACAAAAAATATATATACAGAAATATATTAATTAAAAAAATAAGGAAATAAATATATACAGAAATGAATGAATCAAGAAATATACATGGAAATAAATAAATGCAAATACCCATTGAGTAATTTATTTATTTATTTTTAATTTTGGTCCTTTGTGTACCTGAAGTTGCAGTCAGTGGCAATAATCACTTGTGGTGTTCTCTTGCAGCCAGTAGATGGTGATGCAGTGCAATTCATTTGTCTGTGGGTGCAACAATGAGTGCGTAGGTAGTGTTGGGAATTTCGATTTATTAAAGTGAATCATTCGAGACAGTACATCAAAATGAATTTGATTATGTCATTATCACATACTTCACCATTAATAAAACACTCACTTCCCGAATATACTGTTCATGTTCTAGTCCTCTCTCTCCAGCTCTAACTCAAATTATAAACTTACAGCTCCTGGAAAAACATTGATGCTCACAACAACGCGGCATATCATTGGAGCAATATGAGCATCAATTCATATTGAACGCATTTTCATTTTATCTGAGTGAATATTTTTAAATTTATGGCAAAAATATTAACAGATCTTTTAACTTGCACTTGTTGTATGTTGCTCTGGATAAGAGCGTCTGCTAAATGCCTGTAATGTAATGTAATTTGTTAGTTAAAATGATATAATTTTGTAACTTCATTGTGATGAAGATTGAATGTGTTTAAAAAATGTTTGTAGACCGTACTAGCACTAGCGCTGTTTCTTGTGTTTGCAAATTAAATATGTTTGCAATCAGATTGTGTCCCATATGATATAAGCATCATATGAAAGGATTCGGGAATTAAATCCTTGCAGGAGGCCCCCAACCTTGAATTGAACTGGCTCCTTATTGTTAGTTATTTTTTGTTAATAGAGCCAAGTGGTAACCCTTTTCTTTTGTGGATTGGTCAGAATACTTGTTAAACTTAATTAATATAACCTCTTTCTGTTTTGTGTGTACTGTGTACTTCCCAGGAATGCATATACTGTACAAATAGGAAATTCCAGATGTATCACCTTCCAAGGTGCAGAGTGTCACAATCAGCAGTGAATTTCAATTCTGTGTGCGCATGTGGCATGTGCGTGCATGCGTGTGTGTGCGTGCTTGCCTGTGTGTGTGTGTGTGTGTGTGTGTGTGTGTGTGTGTGTGTGTGTGTGTGTGTGTGTGTGTGTGTGTGTGTATATGTCTGTGGTCTCTCCACAGGCTGGGTTGGTGTAATCTCACAGAGGGCTGCCGTGGTGTTCTGGCCTCAGTCCTGCGTTCTCCTCACTCAGAGCTGAGAGATCTGGAACTCAGAGGCAATGAGCTGCAGGATTTAGGAGTGAGAGCGCTCTCTGCTGGCCTGGAGGACCCACACTGTAAACTGCAGAGACTGGGGTGAGTACAAACACAAACCCCTTCAATCAAAAACGGCTCCAGTGTGACTAAATACAACACTAACGTTAATAATGACTGTATATAGCACTAATATTACAAATGTTTTGAATGTTAAAATAGACAAGAGTTATTTTTCTTCGCAGAACTAAAGCAACATTGTCCTGTTCTTCCTCTTGGTAGACATACACATTTTAAATCTAACATCTTTTTGAGAAGAGTCAAATCATTTATATTCACTCATTCTTCAAAATTCTGAAAATTAATTGATGAGTTCAGTTGGATGCTCTGTCTCCATGTGCTGTGAGTTAGAGCTGCAGTAAGAGGATGAGTTTAACTGGAAGCCCTGTCTCCATGTGCTGTGAGTTTGAGCTGCAATGAGAGGATGAGTTTAACTGGAAGCTCTGTCTCCGTGTTTTGTTCACAGTGTCCGGGTAGAGAGGGCAGTGTCACCTGTCCTCAGCTGTCTGTCTATGAAGAGTGATAAATCAATGGGTCTTCCACTCAACTTCAAAGGAGAGATCTCGGGTGATCAAAGGTAATTACACCAGTTAATATTGTCCCTACTGTTTAATTGTACTTCTGGCTCCCTGGCAACTTTCAGGTTTTTATTGGGTGTATTTTAACATATTCAGGTGTAGGTTGATGGACTTTGACACATTTGAGTGTAGGTGGGTGTAGTATGAGACATTTGGATGTATGTGTTGTGTACCATGTAGGACTCAGGGCTGTTTAGATGGCGTTTTTCTTGTTGAATTTCTGCAGGTATAAGTGACCCTGGATCCATTCCCTGCAGTATCAGAGTTAAACTGCCTCTCTCTCCACCCCTCACTCTGCCCCTGCATTCTAACTGTTAACACAGCCAAACATGAGTGGCTGCATATTTCACAGGGGTGTTTCGACGAGGAGTGAATTTCAAATACACTTTACATAATTGTGTCCAGCACCACTGTATCTACAAGAGACAAACAGTGCAGCTGGTTTAAAGTGAACATTTTGAATAACGGATTGCTCCACAGTTGAACTGAAATTACTTATGTTGGTCACAGTTGGTGCAGACACCACTACCCTGAACAAAGCCAGTTAGAACCAAAGCATCATGTGTCTCACACATCTGATCACTAAGAGAGAAGAACAGGAAATGCAAAATGAAGACAAATGCAAGAGAGAGAGAACTCAAATTCAGTGAGTGAATCTGATGTGTTTGCACAAGAGGTGTTATTGAACAGGTTAATATTAGAGATACAGTAACACCTGACCTGGGGAATGGAATCAAGTGTGTCCTTCAGTTACACACTAAATAAAAACTTTGGGACTAAAAAGATCATTAGCAGGAGAGGTGAGGAAAAGATTTTATGATGGTTAGAGGAGGATGAAGACAAATATTGTCTCAAAGGTGTTGTCCTGTGCAGCGTCACACACAGGTGGGGTGCACCTGAGGAGCGGCTGCTGTCAGAACAGGAAGTGCATCAGTCACTGCAGGCCCAGCTGATGGGAGTAGATGCACAGAAATGACTGAGCCTGTAACATTTAATCATTTCTGTTTCAGCCACCTGGGAAAGCAAAACTACTGTCTGAAACCTCCTGTACACAGTAAAGGATGAGTTGAACTGGGAGCTCTGTCTCCATGTGCTGTGAGTTTGAGCTGCAGTAAGAGGATGAGTTTAACTGGAAGCTCTGTCTCCATGTGCTGTCAGTTAGAGCTGCAATATGAGGATGAGTTGAACTGGAAGCACTGTCTCCATTAGCACATGGAGACAGTGCTATGAGACAGTGCTGTGTGCAAATGGGATGTAGATCCATTGGAGTTTTAGCTAAATGCCCAACGCACAAGCACCAGAGAAATACAGGATATGAGCCCTTCTTACCCTGATGTTTCTGACAAAAGAGTCTCAAATAAATCAGCCCATCAGACTTTAGTCCAGCAGGTTACAGAATTAGAAAAGGGGCTATTTGGGTCAGAATTACATCTGTAGAACTGTGAGAGTTCAGTCCAGCAGGACGTCTAATTCTCAGGTCCTAGGTGCTGCAGTTGGAGAGTTTTGCTCAGACATCTTCCTCAGAAGATGAGTTGCATACCTTGAAATCTCAATTTAGCTCTTCATCATAGAACACAACAATTGTTACATTACAGGCATCTAGGATACGGTTGTATCCAGAGCGACTTAAAAACAACTTTAAGCATTTTTACAGCTGGATATATACTGAAGCAATTCAGGTTAAGTATCTAGGTACAACAGCAGTGTTTTACCTGGGAATCAAACCTGCAACCTTAGGTTTACAAGCCCAGTTCCCTATCTATTACACTACACTGCTGCCCAGAGCTGTAAACGTACCAGTCTGTCCGAAAGCAGGTCAATGTTACTAACACTAAATAGTACTACATTCAGCTTCTAAGAGTAATACATTTAGCTTTCACCCAGCTGTGTAGGGCCAAAACCTGTTCAAATACAGCCATATCCTGTGGGCATGGGGTATAGTGGGCATCAATCTTGTTACAACTTGTTATATTTCAAATATTACATGCCTTATTTTACCTAATATTATTGTACAATAATATATAAACTCTTCTTTGCAGACTGAACATCTGTGAGCTCACAGAGAAGTCATGTAAATTTGTGGCCTCAGCTCTCCAGTCATCAAACTCACCCCTGAGAGATCTGGACCTCAGCTGCAATAACCTGGGAGATTCAGGAGTGAAGCTGCTCTGTGCTGCACTGATGAGTCCAAACTGTAAACTACAGAGACTGGGGTGAGTAGTGCTGTGTACTGTGTGACCTCAACTAAATAGAATTTGTGATTATGGCTCTGTGCAGTGAAATATAAAAAGTGTTTTTTCTTTGTTTTCTGCTGTCCACCAGCATTCTTTCTTTAGCACAACAAAGAATGTGTCTAGGGGTTGCCAGGTTTGTGGTTCCTGACTAGAATGTGATGTTTCAGTGTCTTGTAGTCATAAGTGATGATTAGATGCTGAATGCACTGAAAACGCTGTAGCTGGTTTACTATATTCTGTCATGCCTAGTGTACACATTCTAGTACTCGCTATCATTGGTGGTATATGCAACACTTTGTTAGGTTTCACCCGCCTGGGGTGTGTCTGTACTGGCTAGCCATCCCAGAAAGCAGCATGCTCTATCAAAAATGTACCATCTGTTAGTCATGAAGAGACTGTTTACGATTTACGACTGTTTTGTGTGTACTGTGTACTTCCCAGGAATGCATATACTGTACAAATAGGAAATTCCAGATGTATGACCTTCCAAGGTGCACAGTGTCACAATCAGCAGTGAATTTCAATTCTGTGTGTGCATGTGGCATGTGCGTGCATGCGTGTGTGTGCGTGCGTGCCTGCATGTGTATGTGTGTGTGTATGTCTGTGGTCTCTCCACAGGCTGGGTTGGTGTAATCTCACAGAGGGCTGCTGTGATGTTCTGGCCTCAGTCCTCAGTCTGGAGCTCAGAGACAACGAGCTGCAGGATTCAGGAGTGAGTGCGCTCTCTGCTGGCCTGGAGGACCCACACTGTAAACTGCAGAGACCGGGGTGAGTACAAACACAAACCCCTTCAATCAAAAACGGCTCCAGTGTGACTAAATACAACACTAACGTTAATAATGACTGTATATAGCACTAATATTACAAATGTTTTGAATGTTAAAATAGACGAGAGTTATTTTTCTTCGCAGAACTAAAGCAACATTGTCCTGTTCTTCCTCTTGGTAGAAACGCACATTTTAGATCTAACATCATTTTAAGAAGCATCAAATCATTTATATTCACACTTTCTTCAAAATTATAAAAATTAATTGATGAGTTCAGTTGGATGCTCTGTCTCCATGTGCTGAGTTAGAGCTGCAGTATGAGGATGAGTTTAACTGGAAGCCCTGTTTCCATGTGCTGTGAGTTAGAGCTGCAGTAAGAGGATGAGTTTAACTGGAAGCTCTGTCTCCATGTGCTGTGAGTTAGAGCTGCAGTAAGAGGATGAGTTTAACTGGAAGCTCTGTCTCCATGTGCTGTGAGTTAGAGCTGCAGTAAGAGGATGAGTTTAACTGGAAGCTCTGTCTCCATGTGCTGTGAGTTAGAGCTGCAGTAAGAGGATGAGGGTTAACTGGAAGCTGTGTTCTATGATTTATTCACATGATTCACTGCTCACTGGAGTCCAGTCATTCAGAAGAGAAGTGTTCTGAGAAACTATCTTCTTCAAAACAGGTATGGTGTATACTTCTTTATTTTCATAGTTTCTTGCTTGATGTTCTTGTGCACTACGTTTCTTTTGAATTGGATAACATAGCAAAGGAAATAGTGCAAATGCCAATATGCTACATTTAACCATTCTAAAGATGAGTCTGAATATCTAATCAGGTTTATTAAAGTTGCAGAGAGCTACCTGGCCCTATTTGGCTCACAGAAATATCAGATTTTAGGACCCAAACACAATGGCAGAGCAAGACTTCAAATAGAGTGTTTTATATAGTTAGAATTAACCAAAAGTATTGCTCAGAAAAATTCAGTTTTTCCAAAGGAATTCATTCATCTTAGGTAGTATCTCTCCAAAATCATCAATCAAGCACTTCAAATATGAGGCTATCGACCTGCTGCATGTTTGGTGTTTATAATTATCCATCCCTGTGAGAAAACATTTGACCTCAAGCAAGGATATGTTTGTTTCAATGGCTCTGATGAACTGTTTATTTCACACTGATACAGCACACCTCTTCATGTGTTTATTTCACACTGATACAGCACACCTCCTCATGTGTTTATTTCACACTGATACAGCACACCTCTTCATGTGTTTATTTCACACTGATACAGCACACCTCCTCATGTGTTTATTTCACACTGATACAGCACACAACTTCGTGTGTTTATTTTACAGTCTGATACAGCACGCCTCTTCATGTGTTTATTTCACACTGATACAGCACACCTCTTCGCGCATTTCATTTAAAGTGATACTGCACATCTCTTCATGTGTTTGTTTCAGTCTCTCCTGCGCAGACTGATGAAGCTGAAGAAGACTGGAAAGTTGGAACTGTTTCAGAGCCATCTGAGTCAAGATTGCCCAGAATGCTTTAATTGTCTTCCTGAAGATCCTTCTGTACTGGATAAGTTTATGAAGATGAAGGAATTGTTCAAGAGTCATCAAATTGCTGATTACCCAGAATGCACTGAGAGAGAGCAGGAGGATCCTGAGGCCCTGTACATAGTTGAGAAGATGTTGGAGACCTGTGGCAGTGAGGGGTCTCGGAAGATCACACTCCACATCCTGAGGAGCATGAAGCAGAGTGAGTTCTCGACGACTCACTAGCGAGAGATAAGCAGCTCAGTAAGAGTTTATCTCATTGCTACTGTGTCCGTTAGAATGCTGAAATGAGTTTAGCAAACAGGTCTAACAGTGAACAATGATCTGATTCATAGCATTCATACTTTCATAATAGTGTTTTACATCAGCAGTTTTGCATATAGAAAACATCACACACAACATGGCCACAAAGGCATTTCAATTAAAATACAGCATCCAGCAGTGATTATGGGGGGAAGCAAATGCACATGAGATTAAATGTCCCTGAAAGAGATTCAAACCAGGAGCCTTAGGATCAAAAGCCAGTAACTAAACCACTGTCCCATCAGACAGACTGCCCTGAGTTTTTATCCAGGATTAAACAGCACTGAGCATAAAAATTAAAAGATGACTAAATTACTACATGACCCATAAAGACCATGTTTACCATAAAGATACATCATATTATATAACTGAGAAATTGAATGTTAAAATGGAAATGAATCCTTTTTATGTTTTCATTGTTGTGTGCACAACATTACATTACATTTATTTGGCAGACGCTTTTATCCAAAGCAACGTACAAAAAGTGCATTTCATGGTCATAGACAACTGCTAAACACACGTTCAGTGAGGTATAATACTTATTTTGTACAGCTGTTTCTAGCCAAGCACACAGTTTAGTTCACACAGTGAACACTATTCAGACCTAACCTCTGCAAAGCCAACTAGGCAGAAGAATAAGCTACAGTATTAGGACAAATACAAATTACCAAAAAGTCCTGGGATTGGGCAACATATTGTGAGAATTGTGAAGCACTATTGGAGGTGTGTAGCACACTATTAGAGGTGTGGGTAACACTTTACATTAAATTGCAGTTATACCTGTGTAGTTAAATTGTAACTATTCTGGTAACAAGAGGCTATCATTGAGTAATTCCAACTTCGGTACCATGAAACTATAACTATAGTTCCATGTTACCTACATTGAAGTTACTCAGTAATGACCTCTTGTTACCAAATGAATTATAATTTATCTACACAGGTATAGCTACAACTTAATGTGTAACACTTTCAGGGGTGTGCAAAACATTGTGAAAACTTTCTGCATAATATTTTTTGTTCTCTATTTCTGTTATTTTAAATATTGTTTCTCATATTTACTCTCCGCAGATGAATCCATAAAAAGAGCCCGGCAGGCACTGAAAACTCATCTGAAGAAGAAGTTTGAATGCGTATCTGAAGCTTTAGCAAAGAAGGACCACCGAACCCTCCTCAATGAGATCTATACAGAGCTCCACATGACAGCGGGGGGAAATGGAGGAGTCAATAATGAACATGAGGTCAGACACATTGAGACAGCATCCAAGAGACAAACCACAGAGGAGACTGCAATCCTCTGTAATGACATCTTTAAGCCTTTACCTGGACAAGAGAAACCCATTAGAACTGTGCTTACAAAGGGCATCGCTGGCATTGGGAAAACAGTCTCTATGCAGAAATTCATTCTGGACTGGGCAGAAGGAAAAGCCAATCAGGATGTTGATTTCATCTTCACTCTTCCTTTCCGAGATCTGAATCTGAAAAAGGAGAGAGAATTCAGTCTGATGCAACTTCTGCAGCACTACTTTCAACAATTGAAAGAGATCAAAAGTGTTGAAGGTGACAAAGTCAAAGTTGTGTTTATCTTTGATGGTCTGGATGAGTGTCGACTTCCTCTGGATTTCCAAAGCAATAAGATCTGCTGTGTTATAACAGAGTCATCATCAGTGGATGCGCTGCTGACCAACCTCATTAAGGGGAATCTGCTTCCCTCTGCTCGCCTCTGGATCACCTCCCGACCAGCAGCAGCCAATCAGATCCCTCCTGAGTGCGTCCACCAGGTGACAGAGGTACGAGGGTTCAATGACCCACAGAAGGAGGAGTACTTCAGGAAGAGTATCAGAGATGAGAACCTGGCCAGCAGAATTATCAAACACATAAAGTCATCCAGGAGTCTGTACATCATGTGTCACATACCACTCGTCTGCTGGATTTCTGTTACTGTTCTGGGGACAATGCTGAGTGAAACAGAGAGTGGAAATCTGCCCAAAACTCTGACTGAAATGTACACACACTTCCTGCTGATTCAGACTAGTGTGAAGAATCAGAAGTATCATGGCACCAATGGGACAAACCCAAAGAAAATGTCAGATACAGATAGAGAAATCATCCTGAAACTGGGGCGGCTGGCTTTTCTACAGCTGGAAAAGGGCAATCTGATATTCTATGAAGAGGACCTGAGAGAGAGTAGCATTGATATCAGTGAAGCTTCAGTGTACTCTGGAGTGTGCACAGAGATGTTTAAAGAGGAGTGTGGTTTGTATCAGGAGAAGGTCTACTGCTTTGTGCATCTGAGCATTCAGGAGTATCTGGCTGCCTTGTCTGTGTTTCATTCATGTGTAAATGAGAACAGAAATGTATTCAGAGCAGAAGAGTCAAAACCTCACAGTGACAGAGTGCAGCTGTCTGAGGTACACAGGAGTGCAGTGGATCAGGCCTTAAATAGTAAGAATGGACACCTGGACCTTTTCCTCCGATTCCTTCTCGGCCTCTCTCTGGACTCCATTCAGAATCTCTTAGGAGGAATACTGACACAGACAGGAAGCAGATCACCTGTACCAGACCCACAGACAGGAAGCAGACAACCTGTACCAGACCGACAGACAGGAAGCAGATCACCTGTACCAGACACACAGACAGGAAGCAGACAACCTGTACCAGACCGACAGACACAGACAGAAAGCAGGTTAGAGTGCATTAGTAAAACAGTCCAGTACATTAAGGAGAAGATCAGAGAGGAATCTTCAGCAGAGAGGACCATCAATCTGTTCCACTGTCTCAGTGAACTGAATGACCACTCTCTAGTGGAGGAAATCCAGAATTCCCTGAGATCAGGAAAACTCTCTCGTAAGAAGCTGGAACCAGACCAATGCTCAGCTCTGGCCTTTGTGTTACTGATGTCAGAGGAGGCCCTGGATGAGTTTGACTTGAAGACCTACAACACATCAGCAGCAGGTCGTCAGAGACTGCTACCAGTAGTCAGGAACTGCAGGAAGGCCATGTGAGTATTATGTCATTATTAAAGTAGATAACTGACAGCATGTTTTCATAAACACTTCATAGTTCAAATGAGAATAAAATACAATAAAATTGTCATGCATGTGAGAATTATGATTTTTGAGTCAAGCTGTTAACAGATTGTTCCATCATTTAATGAATACAGAAGTAGCGCCAAATGCAAAAACTTGCTTATCCAAAGCGTAAAATGTATTTTATTATATTTAATTTACATATTATCATGAAAGATACCAGTTATTGAATAAATTATTAATTAATTGATAGGCAAACCAATGTGATGGATCAAAACATACAACTCACAAACAGATTAAAATGAAGAGAGGATATATTAAGTTACAGTATTAAGACAAAGAAACAGTGTTCCATATCTAATTTATAAACACAGGCTACACTACCTTAACATAAAATTAGACAGACATGGAAAATAAATTACACAGTTATGAAAAAAATGAATGAAAGAGAATGCAGAACCACAGCTTGTCTGTCTCACTGTGACCCAGGATGATAAAATAAGCAGCTAAAGAATCAAGACCAGAGATCCAAGACTGTGATCAACAAAGACCTTGGCACAGCTGAGAAGCAAGACACATGAAACAAGATCAAAGACTCACTTTTGCTTAGCAGACCGACACTGTATGGTCTTTATTAACTAACATTTGTCCTTAACCTTGGACAACACAAGTAAACACAAGTGTTACACTTTTTCTTATCTATAGGATAAGAAAACGGGCTATTAGGGTCAGGATTAAATCTGTAGAGTTCAGTCCAGCAGGACGTCTAATTCTCAGATCTTAAGTGCTGCAGGTGGAGTGTGTAGCAAAGACATTTTCCTCAGAGCATCACAGACCTTAAAATCCTCAATTTCACTCTTCATCATTGAACATGATTACTGTTGCAGTGATCATATGAGGTTTTATAGTATATTGCACTATTGAATCATGCACTAATATATAAATGCTTCTTTGCAGACTAAACCGCTGTGACCTCACAGATAAGTCCTGTGAAATTGTGGCCTCAGCTCTCCAGTCATCAAACTCACCCCTGAGAGATCTGGACCTCAGCTACAATAACCTGGGGGATTCAGGAGTCAACCTGCTCTGTGCTGGACTGAGGAGTCCTAACTGTAAACTGCAGAGACTGGACCTCAGCTACAACTACCTGGGAGATTTAGGAGTGGAGCTGCTCTGTGCTGCACTGATGAGTCCAAAGTGTAAACTACAGAGTCTGGGGTGAGTAGTGCTGTGTACTGTGTGACCTCAACTAAATAGAATTAGTGATTATGGCTCTATGCAGTGAAATATAAAAAGTGTTTTTACTTTGTTTACTGCTATGTCCACCAGCATTCTTTCTTCATCCAAATTATTCTCATCCCTCTCACTTCCTCCAAATTGCTGAGCACTACAGGGTCAGTCTCCGTGATGCATCTAACTTGAACAGCATCCACACAAAAGAGCACATAACGAGGACTAGCATTTTCAGCTAGGTCAGCCAGTCTCAAGCCTCTGACTATCTTTTGCCTGCATAGGAAATAACAATATTCCTTATTTGGCTCAATTCTGAAAATATTACTAGATCTAGATTAATATTTTGTTTATACAACCCACCTACATCCAAACTATGATTTTATATCATAATGAAATATCTGGGAGGTACCATTCAAAAACTAACATGGCAGGGGGTACACCTTAACCTAAATCATAATACCTTTAAAGGTTCACAAACTAATGTCATTCAATACAATTTGATACAAACACAGTTTTTAATCTATTTATTGATTACATTTAAATGTTTTTCATAGCCTACCTATTGCCAATTGGTGAAAACGCATCACAAGACTACATTTGTAGTAAAGTGAGGTTATCCACTAGGGGAGCCTAGCTTTTAGAAACTGAATATACCTACCAATGTAAGTGAGGTAGCTTGTTCAGGAGATTGAATGCAGCCCTACTGTATGTATACCACGGTACTTCAAGCTTTATCACACACCCTTTTATGTTTCCCCTGTGTTATTTTCTCTTCTGAAGTTATCACAACATTATTCTCCAGTTCCCGTTGAATGTCTTCCCTTTTTGATCCAAACAGCTGTATCAGTCGATGTCACGTCACACGTAAAGATAGGCTAAGCTATTTTTTGCAGATTTAAATTGAGTTAAATTTATTTACAAATTCAATAATTTTTTTTTTTTCAACATACCAAAGACCTCCCTTGAGACCCGTCAGTGGTTCTCTTTTTGTTCCTCATTTTCTGAAAACTAATACAGACCACTGTTTTGTTTGAGCTTTCGATTCTGCTTTGTGTGGCTATGTGTTTGTATGTCTTTCACTGTGTGTCACTGTGTCTTTCATATTATTACATGCATTGCATTGTATGTAGATGCTTAAGAGATGCCATGATGAAGTCTATCAAAACACTGTAGCTGGCCTACTGTATTCTGTCATTGTCAGCATACAATTTACAAGTAGCACACTCTCCTACTACTAGTACTTTCTATCATTGGAGGCATATTAAACACTGATACAGTTCAGTGGTCATCATGCTTAGCCTCACGTGGCTCGCGCATTGAACGCGTTTTCATTTTATTTTATCTGAGGGATAAAATGATGATGATTAATGACAAGAATATTAACAGACCTTTTAATTTGTTTGTTAAAATTATATTATTTTGTAACTTCATGGTGTTGAAGATTGAATGTTTTTAAAATATAAAGATGTTTGTAGACTGAAGGTGAGGTAAAGTACACCATAGTGATGTTTCTTGTGTTAGCAAATTAAATATGTTTGCAATTAGATATGATATGAGCATCATATGAAAGGGTTCGGTAATGAAATGCTTGCAGGAGGCCCCCAACCTTGAGTTGAATTGGCTCCTTATTGTTAGTTATTTTTTTTGTTAGTAGAGCCAAGTGGTAACCCTTTTCTTTTGTGGATTAGTCAGAATACTTTATGAACTTAATTAATATAACCTCTTCCTTTTTTTGTGTGTACAGTGTACATCCCAGGAATGCATATACTGCACAAATAGTAAATTCCACATTTATCTGCTGCCAAGGTGCAGTGTCACAATCAGCAGTGAATTTCAATTGTGTGTGTGTGTGTGTGTGTTTGTGTGTGTGCGCGCATGCTTGTGCGTGTGTGTCTATGTTTGTATGTTTGTGTGTTGATTGTATCTGTGTGTGCGTGCATGTTTGTGTGTTGTGTGTGTTTGTTGTTTGTGTGTGTGTATGCGTGTGTGTGCTTGTGTGTGTGTACTCTCCACAGGCTGGGTTGGTGTAATCTCACAGAGGGCTGCTGTGATGTTCTGGCCTCAGTCCTGCGTTCTCCTCGCTCAGAGCTGAGAGATCTGGAGCTCAGAGACAATGAGCTGCAGGATTCAGGAGTGAGAGCGCTCTCTGCTGGACTGGAGGACCCACACTGTAAACTGCAGAGACTGGGGTGAGTACAAACACAAACCCCTTAAAACAAAAGGGCTCCAGTGTGACTAAATACAACACTAATGTTAGTAATGACTACATATAGCACTAACATTACTAATGTTTTGAATGTTAATATAGACAAGAGTTATTATTCTTCACAGAATTGAAGCAACATTTTCCTGTTCTGCCTCTTGGTAGAAACACGCA